>NC_025701.1:24359674-24387123 GCF_000633955.1 Camelina sativa
CTATTAAATTTTATTGAGTTTCTCTGCTATGTGTATTGAGTTTCGATGTTGCTTTTGTTCCATTTTCGCAAAGCTGAATTTGATGGTTATTGTGAAGGCGAGCTTGTCAAGTTTAGTGAAACTTCTGTTCTGTCCTAAATAGATGTACTGCCTTTATATCAATAAGTTAACTATCAGTCTATCATCAAGGACTCATCACCGTCTCTTTTGGTTCTTATTTGAGTCTGTTTTCCTAAAAGATTCTTGGTGGATGTAAGAACGGTGTTTACTACTGTTTTGTTATGTCTTTGGATGATTTGACAAGAACCACACTCTACAATCTCAACTCTTTGTTTGATTTTTATTGTTTCTATTACTAATTCATTTAGGTGAACTAAAACCTTTTGGATTTGTGTATCAGGTTACATTATCAGGTAACCATCTACTAATCTGTACTGATATATCCGACGCAGCAATGGAATTAGGTTCCGCAGCAATTCTCTGCCTTTGTCACAATACGACATCGTCGAGGTTCCCATCAGCTCTATTTTATGCATCACTGGTTTTGATTTCAATTCAATTTGTGGTCCATTCTATTTTTCCTTGTCGTGTTCAACACTTTCTTATGGTTTTAGACTTCAAAACATACACTTGACATATTAAAAACCAAAGACATAACAAAACAGTAGTTTTTGCCAGATTAAAAACTGGCATGCCAGATTAGTTTTTGTCAGTTTGTGGTATTTTAGCCCTGCGCCCCATATATAAAGATAGATATAAAATATTGGTGTCTACATCTTCTCTTAAGCATTTACTTTCCTATGAAACCCGTTAAAGTTGAATTAAGATTCCGATTTCATCATTTCTATGTGGCAGTATACATTATTGCTCTGTATTTACCATGTTCCTTTGAGTCTAATGTTGCAGAAGATCCATTTAGTAAAACCTCCCAGACATAATTATCGAGAAGACTCCTCCAACAAATCTCTCCGGCGCCAGCGGTGCTGTTGCTCGCCGGCGTCGGGATCGTACCATTCTATTACTTGTTCGTCCTAGATCCGAGTCTTTTAGTTTTCTTTCTTGCAAGTCTTTTTCTCTTTTCCCCCTTTTTTATAACCCTTTTCAACTCTTAATAACCTCTGCTTCCACACCAAACCAAGACCATGGCCTGCTTCCGCCGATCTCTCACTCACCGGAGTTTCTCCTTGCTCAGGAAGTTTCTCTGCAAAACTTGGGAAGCAGTCTCACTCTCCCTTCAACTTGGCATTTGTTTGAGAAACTAGGGTTTTTCCCAGTGGACCTAGTTTCTAGATTCGATCCATTCCATGGCCACCGTCGGCTCCCGCTACCCTTTCACGCACCGAAGGCGCTCTCTGCACTGCAAATCCCTCCATCAATCTCGGGCAGCCACCACATTCAATACTCAACTTGGCAAACAGTTGTGAAATTAGGGTTTTCCCCAGTGGACCTGATTTCCAATCTCGAATCAAACCACGGCCATCGCCTCTTATCGCCGTTCTTCTACTCACCGGAGATGGTCCTCCCACCGCGAATCTCTATGCAAACTCCGGTCAGCCGCCACACCCAATCCTGCTCTTGGCGTCCTCTTGAGAAATTAGAGTTTTCCCTAGTGGACCTAATTTCTCATATCGGCCCACTTACCATCACAAGGCCCAAGTCCATAAGCCTTAACAAAAGTAATAAACCGACAAAATCTAGGTCCAGCGGTCCACCGTCTATGCTCTGCCGAAGTCAAACGTTGTATTGATCTCCTCTTCTCCATGGCCGAAGACTCCATGGGAGAAAGGTATCAACAATGTTGCTCTGGTTATTCATATATCTTGTCAGAACCCCGGATTTAGTTGATATTAGCGACTTGCGGTATAAGTTCTTAAGCCTGCACATTTATGGTCTAAGTATGTTGAATCGTTCTAGCCAAAATGATAATCATTGTCTTGAACTAGATATGTTCAATGACGATTATCACTTCAGCTGGTCATTTGATGATGTCAAGCATCGATCTCCAATCACTCTCATTAACCGGATCCCATACCACATAGATTCTTTTGCGTTTTAGATTCTTTTGCGTTTTATTGAAGAGATCCACTCCTTATGCTTTGGGTCTCAAAGCAACCCTTTAGACCCCCTTTTCAAAGCTCGATTGCGTTTGTCGCTACAGCTACTGTTGACCATTTGGTGGTCAAGGATCTCGCGAAGCTTGTCTTCATGGTCGAATCCACCCTGGATCCAACAAATTCTCTTGAAGAACTTATGGAGCCCTTATCCCTTTTCTTCTTTATCTATTTTGGTGTATGTTGTAAGAACTTACCTCTTTTTGAAGATCTGATTTGAATGAAAGGTTCACTTGTTTGACAAAAAAAAAAAAAAAAAGATCCATTTAGCTCATATGCATCCTCAATCTTGTTTATGTTTGAATGTCATTGTTAAGGTCTAAGAAATAAGCTCTTTTATTGATGTTTCAGTAATTATCTCTTCGTCACTGGTTACAAGTATATCTATTGTCTACTCTACAGGAGTATTGCATGTCTTGTAGAGGATCCGATGTTGTGGAAGCTACCAAGACAGTTGAACTTGTGATCCCTAGGGGTTGGCAATGTTTTTGACATGGTTTTTGATTCTAAAACATATCAGTTCTGCTATGAAATGGGTTGCAAAATTTCATTCACACTGTTTACGTTCCTTTCTCTGAGGATTTGTGATTAAAATGATATTGGTCACATTTATTGTATGGCTGTCTTGTCCTTTTATTATGGTTGGCAATGTGCATTTCCCGGTTAATTTTCTTTTGTCTCCTGATATTTGCGGCAAATACTAAACAAAGAATTTAGAATTGTGATTTCCCGAGTATAATACATGATTTTGCAGAACTAGATAATGATAATTTGGTTTTCGATGGCATAATTCTGTCAATCTCTAATTTGCTTTCTTGTCTCTGTACTTGACCATAGGGGTGGAGTCTGATGCTACAATCCCAATTCCAGATGCCGGCCATGTAAGATCAAGAACAAGTCAACCTGGGAACTTGTATATCAAACTAAAGGTTTGTTAAAAACTATCTTTATTTTCATCAAAGTTTGCTTGTATACATTTTCTGAGATGTGCTTAGAGAAGTTTGAATCGAACCCACCTTGACTTTGATCAATTCAGCTTAAGAGATAGACAATCGATGCAAGCATCAAAGTCATGTTATAAATTATATATGAACTTTGAATGATTCATTCATTCCAAATATAATTTACACCGTTGTTCACAGATTTACACCGTTGTTGTCTCCAGTGGGTCACTATATAATCAAGATTTATTTTACCCTGTAAATAGATTGTTTATGCTTCTTAAGCTTCATAGTAGTCTTATATGTTATCATCGCTCTTGCCCAGGTAGGGTCTTACTACATGTGGCATTTTCCTTAAATTAATTATTACCCAAAGCTTACAAACCAATAAAGGCCTATGAAAAGTCTAAGAAAAAAAGGATGAATTTCAAGTCGAAATTGTTTCTCTTTTGCGTATCTTTTACTGAGGTTCCGACGATGACACGATGTTCCGAGAAGAATTAAAAATAAATTAGCTAAGAATTTATTTAAATCTTTATAATGATAAATATGTATTAATTCAGTTATTTACAATATTATTAACTATTAACTAAACCAAAAATAAAAATAAAAATAAGTAATTTGTGACGGAACTTAGTTGATTGCATGATATTTTGGTTTTCTTGATGTGTCAGACTTAAAACATTCTTTAGAATAATAAAATAAAACTTTTGTTATTTTCTTAAAAGTAAAATAAATTTTTACTAAAAAAGACAAAAGAAATAAATTTCATGATCTTGTGTTTTTGCTAAGAGAATGTCATTCAAGTGGTTACCTTATAAATATTAAAATGTATAAAGTATACAATAAAATTTGAGCAAAATCAGAATACTAATTATTACAAGAATTTTAAATGCTCAATTTTATTTATTTTAAACTATAATTAATTATTAAAAATAGTCCACATACCAACAAGTTCCAAACAAATTAAGAAAAAATTACAAACAACATAAAAAACACAACAAAATAGTAATAAAAAAAAGAAAAATCCTAGTATTACCTAAAAATTGAAGTTTAAACGATTTTAAGAAAAAAATTGAAGAAAAAAAAGAAGTTACTCTCAGTTAAGACTTAAATGGGACAAAATTAGAAAAATATAAACAAAACCCATAGAAACTCAAACCAGTTAGCATGAGCACCCCTTGTTTCACCCCACGGTTTGTCTAACAAAAATACCTGCCAACCACCAATTACTACTATACCCTCAGCACTCTTTGACTATTTAGTCCACCACAACTCCACAGTAGTCGTCATCACTCGCAAACAAAAATACCTCCAACCAAAGTTTAGAAGTCTTGTCTCCTTTACCATACAAAATGCATACCCACAAGTCTCTTCTCTCCAACACCTCCCAATGGGCTGCACTAGTGCCTTCTCCGTCCACCTTTCTCGCCTCTCGCTCCCACCGGCCGGTCAAGATCTCCGCCGTGGCAACCCCGGTGAGGCCGGCTCTAAAACACGAAAACAAAATCCACTCTATGGCACCGGAGAAAGTGGAGATATTCAAATCTTTAGACGGATGGGCCACTGATCAAATCTTGCCTCTTCTCAAACCCGTTGACCAATGTTGGCAACCCGCTTCTTTCTTACCCGACCCGGCCTTACCCTTCTCCGAGTTCACCGATCAGGTACGTTATATACATCATGAAACTTGTCATTTTCTTGTTATTGAAGAAGTAAAATTACATCGTTTATTCATGGAAACCAACTAAAAATCAAGAAATGTATAAACCTGAATACATATATTCACATTTAACCAAACCTTAACCAATTAATGTTAAAAATGTTTATATATATATATAATAGGTGCGTGAACTGAGGCAAAGAACAGCGTCATTGCCGGACGAGTACTTCGTGGTGTTGGTCGGAGATATGATAACGGAGGACGCGTTGCCGACTTACCAGACGATGATCAACACGCTTGATGGCGTTAGAGACGAGACTGGTGCGAGTGGTAGCGCGTGGGCAAGGTGGACACGTGCGTGGACGGCTGAGGAGAACCGTCATGGTGATTTGTTGCGGACTTACTTGTATTTATCCGGTCGGGTTGATATGCTTATGGTCGAACGCACCGTGCAGTATCTCATCGGCTCAGGCATGGTCAGTTCTTTTTCTATAATCTATATCCATATAATGAAAAAAAAAACGCTTACTATTCAGAGTTTGATTAATCAAATTGTAGTTATCTGGTTTATTAAATCATTTTTCTTAAAGAGTTGTAACCATGCATGCGTATGTTTTGAATTTCGTTTTGTTCCTTTTTTTTTTTTTTTTTTTTTCCTGTTTAATTTTGGTTTTATCAAAACTGAAATAAATAAAAATTCCAGTTTGTATTTTTTTTTTTGGGTGTAGGTTTAAATAATTTTTCTTTGTTTGTGTTAACTTTTTTAAAACAAAACAAAATAAAATAAAATGCTGTGAAAAAAAATATATATATATATATATATATATATATATATATACATATTTATAGAGAGACTGAAGTAAAACTGTAAAAGATTAAAACCAAAACTATTTGACATTTGGTTTAATTTTAGGTTTTTGGTCTGAACTCGATTTTGGCGTAGTTTTTTTGTAACCCAACTCTATTATAAATATTTTTTTATATAGCAATGAGAAATAGATGTTTCTACAATTATATTTATGTGAAATGACTATATATCAAATTTTAGTAAATTCTGATTGCTTTTGGTCAGTTTCGTTTGGATTTTCTTTTTTGAATAATAGAACGAATTTATCATAAACATTTATCGATATAAATACTTTCATTTGGTTGGTTTGGATTAGGTTTGGTTAGTTTGGATTAGGTTTATAGTTTATACCATCCATAACTTACAATATTTGCAATTTTATAGGATCCAGGAACAGAGAACAACCCGTACCTTGGTTTCGTGTACACGTCGTTCCAAGAGCGAGCCACCTTCGTTTCTCACGGCAACACCGCACGGCTGGCTAAGGCTGCCGGAGATCCTGTCCTCGCTCGAATCTGCGGAACCATTGCAGCGGACGAGAAGCGCCACGAGAGAGCCTACGCGAGCATCGTTGAGAAGCTCCTCGAGATCGACCCAAACGGTGCAGTCTCTGCCATCGCCGACATGATGCGGAAGAAGATCACAATGCCGGCTCATCTAATGACAGATGGTCGAGACCCGATGCTCTTCGAACATTTCTCCGCCGTGGCTCAACGGCTAGGGGTTTACACGGCGGATGATTACGCGGATATCTTGGAGTTTTTGGTTGGACGGTGGAGACTGGAGAAGCTAGAAGGATTGACGGCTGAGGGTCAACGTGCACAGGAGTTTGTGTGTGGTTTAGCTCAGAGGATCAGACGGCTCCAAGAGCGTGCAGATGAGAGAGCTAAGAAGCTTAAGAAGACCCATGAGGTTAGCTTTAGTTGGATCTTCGACAAGAAGATTATTGTGTAACCTCTTGAAAATATAATTTTTTCTTTTTTCTTTTTTTGTAAGCATATCTTTTATTTTCTTTAGTCAAGTTTCTACTTCTGTAACGTGTTTTTGACTTACAATTCGAATGGTTCGAAAGAAATGTTCAATCCGGCTAGACTGATTTGATCCATCCGAAATTAATTAAATGAATTTTTTTTTTTGTCACAAATTAAATGGAAATCTATACTAGAACTTTTGAAATATGAATTTGAAAAAATATATCATTTTTTAAAGAATTACAAAAAAATGTTATTACCTTTATCTATGCATCCAAACATTACAATTAATTATCTACTAGACTACTATCCATATAACCAAAGAAAAAAAAAATTAAATTTCTAACATTAATTATAAAATTAGAAATATTTTTGGAGTCTAGTGTAAAAAGGTCGAATACGTTAGGAATCAAATGAAGTCATTAGTGTACTTTGCTCTCACAAGGAACTCTGCTTTTATCTTAGCATCCCAAAGCTGAATTAGTTATCAATTCTGCAGCTTCAGCTACCTTATTTGCCAGTTGCCACCATGACGCTAACTAACCAGCATGTCGCTGTTGGTGGTGGTGAAGGATATAATGATATATATTATAGTTTATATAGAGAATATCATAGTCATATGGTTAGAGCTAGTTAGATATTTAATTTTGGTTTTTTTCTTGGTTACTTTTGCCAAAATTCCTTATTTGTATAAAATACCAAGAAATATAAAAAACGACACTCTACCTAAGTAAACTCATTCATCTATCAACTTCCTTTGTTTCAAACTCCATCTCACAGTGGAAATCATAAAAGATGACTAGCTCTGACCAATCTCCGTCGCACAACGTCTTCGTCTACGGCAGTTTCCAAGAACCAGCCGTCGTAGGTTTTATCCTCGAGTGCACTCCGATCATCGTCTCCGCTCAACTCCACGGCTAGTACGTCACCTTCTCCGATTCCAATCTTCGATTTCTTCAAGATTGGTTAAAATCTGATTTTATGGGTTTTGTTTTTGACAGTCACTTGTATAGACTCAAGGGTCGTTTGCATCCATGTATATCTCCTTGTGAGAGTGGAGTAATCAACGGCAAGGTTTTTTTTTTTTTTTTTTNTTTTTTTTTTTTTTTTTTTTTTTTTTTTTTTTTTTTTTGTTTACCTTCTTTTACAAGAATTGGAAGAAATAAAAAAAATTAGGGTTTTGAATCACAAAATCTGAAGAAATTGGATGGTGCAGATACTAACTGGATTAACAGATGCTCAGTTAGAGAATTTAGATATGATTGAAGGAACTGATTATGTGAGGAAGACTGTTCAAGTTGTCTTGACTGTAAGTTTTCTACTGGTAATAATTGTGTTCCTTTGATGATCTTGAGATTGCTTATAGATTTAACCTTTCAGGACACTTGCGAGAACGTGAATGTGGAAACATATGTATGGGCAAACAAGGATGATCCTGATATGTATGGAGGATGGGATTTTCAGGTTGATTCACAAGTTGTTGCTTCATCAAAATTTTAATGAGATGTTTTAAGGCTTTGTTGTTTAATGGTTTTGGTGAAATATTGTGTTGGTTTGTTTGGTAGGAATGGAAGCGGCTTCATATGGAGAAATTCGTAGAGGCGTCGAAGAAGTTTATGGAATGGAAGAAGAATCCGGATGGGAGAAGTAGGGAAGAGTTTGAGAAGTTTGTACTCGCAGATCCTCCCACCCCGGCTTGAAGAATCTTATCTTATATGTATTGATCACTTTCATTTACTGCAAATAAATCAGTCTCATTACAAATTTTAATAAGAGGCTTTGTGCGTTAGAAGCACAAAGAAGATGTTGTATCTTATATTTTTGTTTGTGAACATTGAGTTGTATGCGAGTGTTGTTTCATCATTTTGAGTTAAAAGCTTTTTGTGTTTGGTCTTTATTAGGATCGTCTCATCAATCAGACAAATCTGATCTGAATCATGGTTCTTTGAACGGCATTGGTAATTAACCGGAGACTGTGATTTCTGCCAAGTCCGAGTCGGTAACCGAATTTCCATTGAAGCTTGGCCGTACCCCACTTAAACCAGTGACTCCGTTCAAATATCAAAACTAGAAATGGTTGAATCAGTGTTCTTCTTGTTTTTATTTCTCCTATACATAATGATCAAACGATATGGCTCTCTAGTGCTAAGAAGCTTCATCAATCGGTCTACGAAACAATCTCTGGGAACTCCTGTTATCTCCTCCTCTTCGCTCGCTTTAACAATTGTCTATCTTACAACACCGCCTTTGAATTCTTCTTTGTCCACAATCACCATCCAAGGAATTCCAGATTCCATGGCCCGCTTGATAAGCTTTGACGGTCTTCTGCTCACAAGCTTTTATCCTAGCACCCCAAAGCTGACTTACCAATTCTGCAGCTTCAGCTACCTTATTTGCCACGATGACACTAACCAACACTTGTGTAAAAGACTATTCTGTTGATGCAATTCGATCTTTCAAGTGCTTCAAACAGAATGCTCAAGTCTTGCTTCTTTTGATGATTCGTTTAGTTAACAGCTCGCTCCCTTCTTGTTTGAGTTTCAACAACAGTTCTATAGGTGGTCTTCTTTCTCTGCTGTCCTTGAAGACAAACCCTTCTCTTCCACCAATTTCTTTCTTCATTTGACAGCTTGGCTAACCTGATGCAATCCTACAAATATCCATAACTCATCAAGAATTGGTTCAAGGAAAATCAGGATCAAATTATGAAGAAGTTTCTAGAAGACCATCAAGAAAGTGTCTAGATACAAAGAACCAATCTCCATCAATGATGATTGATAAAATCTCTCAAATTTATTCTTGATTTATTTCTGTAATTAATTTGATTTATTTTGTATTTATGTTATTGATTTGTAAATTGAGCCTATATAAGCTCATGTTTCCCTTCCTTGTAAATATATAGATTTTTGGAAAAATAAAGAGAGAGTTTTCTCACTTTGAAAGCTTAGGCTTTTTTTTAATTTGTCTTTTCTATTGTGTGTGATTCCTTTAGAAAACAAGTTGAATCTTTATCTTTATGTGTGATTCACTTAGATATTGATTTGTGTTCTTATCACAAAGTCATTCCACAACTTTGTGTGGCGAACTTCGATCCATCATTCATCTCCATCCTATCCGAGTTAGTTAGAGAGGTCCTTTAGACCAGCTATCGACTCACCCTATTTTGGCTCACATCATAACCTGTCGATGATACTCGAACAGATGGTTCCGAACTTTTCCGGTGGTACTCCACATAGCTCCAGGATACCGTCATGTAACTTCCGGTTCTAGAATTCAAAATAAGATCAAGAAACTCAGGTAAAGAATATCTCTCTTTATTGCTTTAGAAAACTGACTCAAAAACTAAAGCTCCTAAGCTCTCAATCTCTTAAGTTATGCAACAACTCTGCATATCCTTATACAGAGAACTCTTTGACTAAAACCTAAACACATTAGGAATATAACTAGATAACTCCTAGACATATATTTATATCTTCAGATAACTCCTAAAGATATTATTAGTCCTTATCTCTTTATTAAACCATAACTTGGTTAACTTATGACTCAAGCCATTTCAAGCTTATCCAACAGTGTCCTCCTTAAGCTTGAAATCAAACTTCCCCAAATCATGAACTCCAACAAGCTCCCTCATCTCTTTGAACTTGTTTCTCCCAAGAGCCTTAGTGAGTATGTCTGCCTTTTGCTCACTGCCAGGAACATGCTCCACTTCTATAAAACCACTCTCTACACATTCCCTTATAAAATGATACCTAGTGTGTATATGCTTACTCCGGCCATGAAATACAAGATTTTTAGTGAGAGCAATAGCCGACCTATTGTCAATCTTAATGACAATCTTTTCACTTGGTGATCCCATAATTTCTCCAAGCAAGTCTTGAAGCCAGATCGCTTGTCGTGCAGCTTTGGTACCCGCCATGAACTCTGCTTCACAAGAGGAAAAGGCAACGGTCTCCTGCTTTTGTGAACACCAAGATATCGGACTGTCGCCAAGGTAGAACACATATCCTATTGTGCTTTTCCCATCGTCAGGATCAACATTGTAGCTGCTATCACTAAAGCCTACAATTCTCGGAACTCTAGGAGCTGATCGTTTAAACACCAAGCCTAGAGTAGTCGTCCCCTTTGGATATCGTAAACACTGTTTCATTGCAGCTCCATGAGATGTCTTCGGGTCCTGCATGTAACGGCTCAAAACTCCTACACAGTAAGATAAATCCGGCCTTGTGTGTAATAGGTAACGAAAACATCCGACATTTCTTCTGTAACTTGTAGGATCAATGCTTCTCTCTTTCTCTGACTTAGCCAATTTCAAACCCGAATCCATTGGTATGTGAGCCAAGTTGCAGTCTTTCATCCCTGCTTCATCAAGTATCTTCAGAGCATACCGTTTTTGATTGAGCATTATCCCTTCTTCGGACTGATATACTTCGATGCCGAGATAACAAGTTAGCAGTCCTAAGTCACTCATCTCAAAGGTTGTTGACATTTCTCTTTTAAACTCAGTTATGACCTTCACGTTTGTCCCAGTAACAAAGAGATCATCTACATAAACTGCTACAACCAACAAATCACTGCCCACCATCTTGTGATAAACCGAAGGGTCCTTAGAACACTTCTCGAATTTGAGATCCTTAAGAATCTGGTTGAGCTTGTTATTCCAGGCTCTTGGTGCTTGCCTTAAGCCATATAAAGCTTTATTCAACTTGTAAACCTTGCTCTCAAATCCCTTCTCTTAGAATCCTTCAGGTTGTGTGACGTAGACAATTTCCTTTAATTCACCATGGAGAAAGGCTGTTTTGACGTCCAAGTGATGGATCTCCCATCCATTAGTTGCAGCAAGGTTGATAAGCAATCGAATTGTCTCTAGTCTGTCCACTGGTGCGAACACCTCTTCGAAATCTATCCCATGTCTCTGTACGTATCCTTTGGCGACGAGTCTAGCCTTATGCTTGTTTATACTTCCATCAGAATTACGCTTAAGTTTGAAAACCCACTTCAAGCCAATTGGTTTTGCATTCTCCGGAAGATCCACAAGGTTCCATGTATGGTTCTTCACAATCGAGTTTATCTCATCCTCACATGCCAAAATCCATTGCTTGGATCCTTTTGCTTCATTAAAACTCCTCGGTTCATCATTCAAACACATTAGCAATCTTTCTCCTTCCTCCTCCGAAAGTAAAACATAGTCCTCAAGATATTTTGGCTTAACAGTTTCTCTTAGCGACCTCCGCAGAGTAGGGAGAGCTTCCACAATATCCGTTTCCTGCTCAGATGTATTCTTTGACACGCTATTCTCAGAGTTTTCGACAATCTGCTTAGGTTCCGTGTGCTCGATATGCTTTGTTTCTTCTTGCTCTGTCTCCTCCTCCTCTGTTTCACCATAAATTTGTGCTGTTTGAATGCCGTGGTTACCATACTCGCCAAAAGTGATACTAAAACTCTCATAAGATCTCTGTTTAATATTACTGTTCCAGTTCCACCCTTTGGTTTCATCAAGTACTACGTCTCGACTCACTACTATTCTCCGATTCTGTGGATCTAAGAGACGATAAGCCTTCGAACCTGGTTCGGTTCCTAAGTGAACAAGCATACGCGATCTATCGTCAAGTTTCTTCAAATGTGACATCTCCACTTTCGCGTATCCGATAGAACTAAATACTCGAAGATGATCTATGTTAGGCTTCTTGAACCGTAGACCTTCGTAGGGTGTTTTATCCTTGACATCTCTTGTAGGAATCCGATTTAGAAGATAAGTTGAATGTCTTATCGCCTCTCCCCATAAATAATTTGGCAAACGCATATGCTTCATAGTGCTTCTTGCCATCTCCATCATAGTTCTATTTCTCCGTTCCACCACTCCGTTCTGTTGTGGAGTATAAGGAGCAGTAAGGTGTCTTTGGATTCCAGAAATTTCACAGAAAGAGTTAAACTCTTGTGACACAAATTCACCCCCTCGATCTGTCCTAAACACTTGTATTCTTTCTCTTGTCTGCTGCTCAACAATGGTCTTGAACTTCTTGAATTTGGAGAAGGCATCAGTTTTTTCTTTCAACAATATGGTCCACATATACCTGGAGTGATCGTCAATGAGAACAAACACATATTTATTACCTGCCAGCGTGCTTGGTGTTATAGGTCCACAGAGATCACCGTGGACAAGCTCAAGTCTCTTGGAGGCACGAAACAGAGTAGCCTTGGGGAACGCATGTCGTGTTTGTTTCCCGAGTAAACATGATCCGTAAATCTCCTTTTCAATGTTTACTTGTGGAATTCCATCAACAAGTTCCTTCTGTATCATGTTTTTAATCGTCTCATGGTTCACATGTCCTAGACGAGCCTGCCATCTGCTGGTTTTGGTGAGTGTTGTCAATAACACTCGTGTAGCACCCTGAATCTTCATACGAACCTTATACAGCCTGTTCTATGACCTACTCGCCTTTGTCAACAGCTTTCCATCTTGATCATGCATGGTTAGGTAGTTTCCCTTCATTCTGATGTTGCAGCCTGCTTCATTTGCTTGCCCAAGACTGATAATGTTGCTTCTTAGTTCTGAAATAAAGTAAACATTTGTCATTGTTCTTGTGTCACCGTTTCTATCAATGAATGATATCGAGCCTTTTCCTTTGATATTGATTCTTGAATCATCTCCAAAACGGACCTTCCCGGTAACAGTACGATCAATCTTTGTAAAATACCTCTGGTCTCCTGTCATGTGGTTGCTAGCCCCATTGTCGAGGTACCAGATGTTTTCTTCACCGGTGTTAGTCTCGTATTTGCTAGGTGTGCACTTATCTTCATTCAAATACACCACCTCATGCATCAGCAATTCATCAGCATCTTGTGTGTCTTTGTTATCTTCCAAAGCTTCCTGCAACTTGAGCAACCGATCTGGACAGTTGGAGGCATAATGACCAACTTTATCACATCGATAGCAAGTGATTCTCGATGGATCTCTTGCCTCACTTGTCCGTCCACGACCTCTCCCTCGCGGAAAGTATCGTCCGCCGCGTCCTCTTCCTCTATAATCGCCAGCAAAATCTTGATTGTTTGTTGTTCTTGATGCCGCATCCATGTTTGCATAAAGTAGCTTACTTTGATCCTCGTTTGTTTCCTCTTCTTCTTCCTTGATTCTTTCTTCATAAGTTTTTAGACATCCGATAATGTCTTCAAAACTTGTTGTATTGAGGTCCAATACTTGTTCAAGAGAAGCCACAATATGTATGTACTTCTTCCGAGGGAGGCACTTCAAAAACTTCTTTACCATCTTCGACTCCTCTACGGTTACTCCCAAAGCTGCAGATTTAGAGGATATTGCTGATAGCTTTCCAACAAAGTCATCAATAGATTTGGTGTCTTTCATCTTAAGACGGTCAAACTCTGCCATTAGAGTTTGAAGCCTTGCTTCTCTAACTCGTTCAGCACCCATATACCTTGCTTTTATCGCTTCCCATACCTTCTTAGCCGTATCTAACTCTCCAACTCTTAGAACAAGTGCTTCGGGTATGGATTGAAACAGCAGTGCTGTTGCCATGTTGTTCTTCTCACCATCTGTTATCCCTTCTTCTATGATATCCCAAACTTTGTGAACCTTAAGACAGATTCTCATCTTCATAGACCAAACTGTATAGTTTGTAAAGTAAGCATGGGACATTGAATAGAAGAAGGTCCTCCTCCTTCTTTTGGTTTTTCGGTCACAGGTACGAGATTGCCCATGATTTTTCAATCAATGCTCTGCTACCAATTCTAGAATTCAAAATAAGATCAAGAAACTCAGGTAAAGAATATCTCTCTTCATTGCTTTAGAAAACAGACTCAAAAACTAAAGCTCCTAAGCTCTCAATCTCTTAAGTTATGCAACAACTCTGCATATCCTTATATAGAGAACTCTTTGACTAAAACCTAAACACATTAGGAATATAACTAGATAACTCCTAGACATATATTTATATCTTCAGATAACTCCTAAAGATGTTATTAGTCCTTATCTCTTTATTAAACCATAACTTGATTAGCTTATGACTCAAGCCATTTCAAGCTTATCCAACACCGGTGACTCAGCTCTACCTATTCAAAACACAGAGAGATTCACAATAAGTACAATAAAACCTCTACAAATTAACGTCGGGACAATGATATTCACAAGGCTGCTAGCAGTGACGGTCACCTCATTGTAATTCATCAAGAAGTTCTGTCATGATCTTTGCAACCTCAAAATCAGGTGCCAATATCAAGATCGCATTGATAAAACTTCTGTATCTTCCTTTAGATGGGTTATCCCTTCGGTATTCTTTAGCTATTTGGTATCTTTTGAAAGATCTGATACCATTCATAGCCACATAGCGTGCAAATGGAACAGTTAAATCATATAGTAAAGAACAGATCTCTCCGCCCTGTATATATATAATGAGCATGATGGAGGCTAAAGATCAACAAGCATAGTCTGAGATTAATAATTCCAAAAAGTCAACATTAAGTAAGGAAACAGATGTAACATATGGTGACATGTAAGGAGGATTATATATACTTTTCACCTTTGGGAGCTTTGGAAGTCTCCTAGTTTAGTTACTGTACAATCTCGTTTATACATTGGGGGTATCACATAGTTGATGTTAATACCCTCATAGAAAAGCATAGCCAAAGTCACTAACCAAGGAATCCATTACAATAAAATACAATAATTTACGTGGTTGTTAATGTAGACATGCCATTTAGTAGACTAAGCAGGAGTTTTCTGACAAACTTCAAAGCTTACAGGATTGATCGTAATGCTCTTCGTACACAGTTATATGTTTTGTAGATTCCCACCAATCTATCTGCTGACTCAAACATGTTGTTCTTAAGACTGCACCATTATTCATAGTATTAATTAGACCTCAAGAACTGACCTACTTGAATAAGCTAACAACTGATTGAACTGGAAGATTGAAACTGACCTGATGATAATGTGACGTGTCTGCATTTTATAAGGTTTTAACTATAGTTTTTACACTTGTTTTGAGTCTTTTATTAAGTTCAAGTGTGCTTTTAGAGTCTTTTTGGTCTTTTGAGAGTTTTTACAGGTTCTAGGTTACTTTGGAAGGAAACTGAGTGTTTTGGGATGAAAACATGCATCTGGAGCCAATTTGGTGAAGACTGATCGGACTAGCAAGCAGATGGAGCAAACAGAGAAAAGCATCCGAGATTGGCTAATCCACATTCAGGATCGACCAGTCCCGTACCTGAAGCAAGTTTTCCTTTTTCGTTTTAAACCGACTTTTAGGGTTTTATTTTGATATTTAAGTTAGAGGCACGGCCTCCAGAGACATAAGCTTTATTTTCTGAGACTATTTTGTATTGAGAGCTGAAGGGGAAAGATCTCTAATCCTTCTTGACACTTTGGAGAAGATTTCTAAACCCTATTTTCTATTCTTTTGCAATTCAATTATGTTTTCTTCATTATTGATTTGCTGTTTCTGCTTCTCCATGTCTGAGTAGTTTCTCAATTCGGTTTAGGGTTTTAGAAGGGTTTCTATGATTAATTGATCCTAGGTTTGTTAGATTAGGGATTGATCTTATTGTTCTTCATCTATTGTTGTTCTTAATGCTTAAGCTAGACTGATCACCTGGATTAAGATCTTAGGTTTAATTCATCGGGCACCAAAAGTGTTGTTGAGTTGCTTGAAAAGAACATAGGTGAGAAAGGTGGACCTTAGCCAACATAAGTTGAAGTTGAGGCACCTTGTGAACTTATCAAACCTGAACTTGTTAATGCTTGCTTGTTTTGCTGAGTTCAAACAAAAGTTTAGGATTTAGTAAATTCATTGCTTAGATAGTTATCGCTGCGAAAGTAGGATTGCTTTACAAACGTGATTTGAGTTCAAGAATTGTTTTTAATGCATCCCTATCTAATCATCTAAATTCATGATCATAGTCCCTAATGATTCCCTGCGCCCAATGTTTCTCTTTTGATTTAAAACACTCTTTTATTTACTGCTTTTTGTTAGTCACTTTCAAACACAAACTTTTCCATTGTCTTAGCTATATTTAATCTACATAATTTCATAGTGTAATTGTTTGGTCTCTGTGGATTCGATCCTGAAGTGTTACAACGATACCACTAGATCGTGGTTGAGTGCACCTTGGGTTTTAATTGACCTGTTGATCATAATGAACTGAGCATCTTTAGTACGGTCTTTCACGTAATGTCCAACGATTGATACGTTTTTGAAGTCTGGTGTAAAAAAAGAGTAAAAAGTTTCAGGGATCGAATAAATTTTTTGGCAGATAAAATATGACAGTGGGGGAAATGGGAAGAGTTACCAAGAGCAGCATCGATTTCGTCCATGACGTAAAGTGGAGTAGGTTTGTAGTGATAGAGTGCAAAGACTAGTGCGAGTGAGCTCAGTGTCTGTAAGTAAAAGAGGTAGAGAAGTTTTTAAGAGAGTTCAGGGACAAACTGGTGATATAAAAGTGTGTTAAGATGTTTGTTTTTCTGAATGACCTTTTCACCACCCGACAAGTTTGCAATGTTCTTCCAGCTCTTCTTGGGAGGTCTTACACTGAAAACCACACCTTCCAAGAAAGGGTCCAGCGAGTCTACCAGCTCCAGCTCTGCATCACCTGTGAGAGTGATCATCTGGTGAATCATATTTGTATAATTTATTAGGGACAAAGATAAAATGCATAAGATAGGCAAAGAAAAAAGTATTAAATTCTAGTAAGATTTAGAAAGCAGCACTCATAGAAAGACAACAATCATAACTTTTTAAACCTTTCTGAATAACTTCATTATACACCATATTGTTATTCGCCTAACTTTTGGTTTTGGAGTTGGAAACAATGATCAGAAGGTAAACTAACCTGATACATTTCTTTGAGCTTTAAGGATATTGTGTTAAATCCTGCCATAAACTCATCCAACCTGAAATGAAGTTGTAGTCATCCAAGTTTAGATTCGCTTCATGAGACCAAGAACAAAAGGGAAACAGATATATATACAGAAAAAAACTAGAGGTGTGGAATACCTTCTCTTTCTCAGTTCATCATACTGCTTCCTTATGTCATCACGCTCTTGGGTCACCAAGTTAAGTTTGTCTACCCGTCCACTGTAAAGTTCCACTTTTCTCCGGTACCTATAAGTAGTTATAGCAAACAATCAAGAAAGCTAGAGAAACATGTGTAAATCAAAGTAAGGAAGAAACAACAACAAAATACTTACTCGGCGATCGAGTCAAGATTTGGATTCAACTCTTTTAGCTGAGCCTCCAGTAAGGCAACCATTTCAAGAGCCCTTTTCAGATCACAAGCTTCATTCAAATTATTATCCATTAATGTTGCTTGGAGTTTGTCTGGATCAACAAGATCTTTCTGAATTCTGCAATGGAGAATGACAAATTTTAGATGTGAAAGAGGTAATCATATAATGAAGGGATTACCATACGTACTGTTCCATTTGCTTTCTGAGTGCAATCTGCAAGTCATTGAGTTTCTTCTTGTAGCCCTTCTCTCTCATTTCTAATTCATTGTATTTCTTTTTCATATCTTGTACTTTGAATTCTGCATCTACCTGTATTCGACTAGAGGTTAGATGATGAAAATGCAAAGAAATGCAGCAACCAGTAAGAAAGAAAATGATTTGGTAGTTTGTTACCCTAGATGCCTTCAACTCATCCACAGACTTTTTCAGATTCTCATAATTGGACTTTGATTTAGTCAGAATGTCTTTATGCTCATCAATCAATGATGTTCATATATTTTACCTTGTTTTCCCTTAGTATATTCACATCTTTTACCATCCATTTTGGCCATTATTGCATAGCTTTTAAGACTGTTTATGCATTAGAGTATAGTTGCATTGCATTTGCATATTTTCTTGCATAAACAGGTGATTTTGGAGCCTAAGGAGCATGGAAGCAATGCTGAAGAGGAGTGAAGCTATCAAGAGAAGAAAGCAAGGGAGTTAGAGCTGAAGAACCAAGGTCCGGAGTTCCACTCGACCGCCCACTCGACCAGACATTCGACCGTGTGCGGAGAAGGACTCGACCGAGTGGAAGGAGCAGAAGAAAAGCCAACTCGACCGGTCACTCGACCGAGCACCATGTTGAGTTGACCAAGCCGCCTAGCTATTTTGTCTTTTAGCATTTTTAGGGCTTCCACTACTTTTTCTATAAAAGGGCCTTGTACCCTTCAGCCACCAAGAGAGCCACCTGAGAGAAAATCTACAAACCTAGTTTTTACCCTTTTGGGAATTTATGCTTTTTGTTTTTTACATTTCTTAGATTTTGTACCTCTTTTGAAGGAGAAAACAAGAGATTTCTTCTTACTTGTTTGTTCAATAACTCTCGAAGTATTAAGAATTCGAGTTTGATTCCTTCTTCAATATTGTAGACCTTTGCTTTATCTTTCTAGTGATACAAGTTTCGTTATTTTCTGGGTTTATGACTTTGTTCATCATGTTTAGCATTTGTGAGTAGTTTGCTTAGGATCTTGAGGATGGGTTAGGCTGGATTGTGTTTGTGGTTTGTTTAGCTAGGTCAAGCTTGCTTGTTATAGATCTCTTCTAGGCTAGATATACTCTATGATGATCCTATAACCGAGAGGGTAGGGTTTGATTTTAAGCATCTTAGCATCACACTATTGTCTAGGTTGTTAGATAAGGCTAGATCTAGAGATTAATTTAGGCATGCTAAGAGATTAGATGTCTTGTTTGATTTTTGACATAAATGATCTGTTTCTTAATGCTTGCTTGTATAAGTTATTTGCTATGTGAGAACTAGTCTAGAAATATATAAGCTTGATTGTTTTTGCCATGAGAGTGGATTAACATGTTCAAGGAGATCATTGTCTAGAGATTAGCTCAAGTTGTTTGAGATTTGTTAACCAAGTTAGATGACCATAATCATTAGTCCATCCCATGAATCCCTCCTCAAGACCTTCCTTGTCTATTGATTTCCTAGTTTAAATCCTGTTGTTTGATTTACTTTTGTCTTGCTATGTTTTGTTTGCATTGCTCTGTTTCTCGCATTTGTCCGACTCGACCCTATACTCGATCGCACACTCGATCGAGTGCTTGCTCGAGCTCATCTCCAAAATTCTTATTTATGCTTTGTGTTTGTCCTGTCTCAATTCCTGTTTCACTTTAGTTGCATTTATTTAGTTTTCTGTTTATTCCTTGCCTTGCATTAGTTTACTACTTGTCTTGCATTAGTTTGATTTCTGTTCTTGTTTCATCATTGCTTTGATTAGTCTGTTCTCTTTGCATTTAGTCTCCTGTTCTAGTAGTTTTTACTTTCTGCATTTTACATTCATCACTAGGTTGTTAGTGACAAACATCTTACATATTTGGCTTGAGTTAGACAAATATTCATATCCTGATTGCTTGCATACACTCATTTAGGATTGACATCTCTTATACTACAACAGCATAAGGGTAATTAAAACTCCTTGCATTCCACATGTTCACCATCATCACATCATATCACATTCATCATCCACCCACCATCAAAATCAAGTTTCTGTCAACTAAAAAGAGAAAGGACAGATCAGTGAGTTTTATCCAAATAGTATCTAAATAATTCATGACTGAGATAAGAACTGTTAAAACCTTATGTGTTTCTTTATATGTCTCTTGGATTGCGAATGCTTTCTGTTCTATAGTTTTGAAAGTCACATGCAACTTTTCCTTCTCACCCTCTAGCCTCTCCTTTTCTCGAGTCGCCTCTTCAATCCCCTTTGTCAACTTCTTTATCAGTTTCTGGTTTGTTTCTATTTGAACATTACACCGATTGATCTCTGTATTATTTTTTGTCGATATCCTGAACATGAGAAACACAAATTAGGACGCACTCAACTGTGAGATCACTAAAAGCATGCTAAGAGAAAATGAAAACTTACAGTCTGAATCTTCTCAACCTTTGCCTTTTGTCCTTTCAATTTTTCACCACCAGCGTTCCCTATGTTGGTTTGCAGCTCCAAAGCCTAAAATAAGAAACCTCATCAAGTTTTAATGCACTAGTTCTATATTACAGGGTAATAAAACAATTGAACAACTCCATAGATTTTGCATCTACTGATCTCAGCTCCCAAGGAAAAAGCAGTCAAAATTTTTATTTACATGGCTGGTTAGACCAAAAACATATTGCCACATTTCGAAAAAAAAAAAAAGAATTACTGATGCTACGCACGTTATCCTTCAGCTGTTTAGAACCCTTCTCAAGGTTTTCAATCTCTCTTTCTTCTTTGGAGATGATTTTCTTAAGCTCTCTAAGCATGTCGATCTCATCTGTCTTTGGCTGAGATGCAGCTTCTAGGGGAGCTAGTTGTTTTTCGAGATAATTATGCTCTGAATTGAGACTTTCAATCTAAAGATGAAAGATACAAACAACTGATTACATTTAAGGCAACTTGATCACATATCTCAATAGGGAGGATTATACTGATAAATTCACAGAAGACAGTACCTCTCTTTGGCTTTTCGCCAGTTCCATCTCCAGGCGAGAGACTTCGTTTTCTGCAGCTCGATATTGTCTCACAGCATTCCCAATCTTTTCACGAATGTTGCTTAATATGTCAATAATTTTGGAGAGCTCATTTTCTGCATTAGAAACAGCTTCGCCTGACACACTAGTTCCCATTCTTCCCCCACGTGGCTTGCCTCCCCCTCCACTCATGGTACCAGATTTTTCAAAGAGAGCGCCATCAAGAGTCACGACTCTTCGAAATTCTCTGTTCCCACCATGTTGAGGGTGGATCCACACCTCAAACAAGAGGCCTGGCCCAGGAAAAAGCCCATGATAAATCTCCAAAGGAAGGGAGGGTATTATGGTCTTTTATATGGACGAACCGACACGATTCCCTATAAATACAGGCGTACGGCCCGCATTTCGAGGGATCGTGAAAAAGGCAGCAGAATTCGTACAGCAAAAACCAGAGCTCAGCTCGTCCAAGAAAAAGTCAACGTTTTCAAGCCTATAGCTCGGAGAGTCGACGAGCTATCAGCCCGTCGATTACTTTGTTTGTAACTCGTTTACATTGTGTTGTAACCCGTCCTTTAGTGCCTCGGCACCGATATAATAAAGAGAACTTCGACCCTCCCTTGACCGAACTAAATATTCTAATTGTGACCAAAAGGGACATCAACAATTTGGCGCGCCAGGAAGGGGGACGACAAGTCAAAGTTTTCTGAAAAATTGAAGAACGGACCTACACCAACTAAACGAGATGACGATAGTTGACAAGGAAAGAAGCAAAGACGCAAGCTCGTCGGGGGGAACAGTCACCCCGGCGACGGATCAAGCAGAGCAGATAGTCCTTCCCACGCCAGACGCTCCAAGAAAAGTTGTGACGGTAGAAAGCCCAGAAACGTTCGTCATAGCTACAAATTTGACGACCCCAGCGACCGCAGAGGCACCACAGGCTCCGACACAACTCTCTCTGCTCAACAACCAGCCCGTCTCTAGCATAGACGAGCTGTTCCGAGGAATCTTAACGCGCCTCGACCAGCAGGAAGAGCGAACAAACAACCGTTTGGATGCGCTCACTGCGGCGCAGTTCAATTCGCAAGATGAAATCAATCATCTCCACAACGCTCGGCTCAACTCAAGGAACTTCACCTCAGCAAGGACAACGCCAGGGCCGTATGTGCAGACCGGCGGATTAGAGCGTAATCCCGTCCAGCGCCTTGCCGAGCAGGGTACCGAAGTGGCAGATCGAACGAAGGATGCCGAGCTAATAGCAATGAAACAACAAATGAGAGAAATGGCCGCAATGAACCAGAAAGCGATGGATAAGGCACCCGAAGTCGGACTCATGCTCGAGGCAACACAGCGAACTCCATTCTCTCGACGACTCGCTACAACAGCGGTCAAACGAGCGGTCAAGCCAAGGTTGGGCCATTACGATGGAACGGTCGACCCACGAGACTTCTTGCTCACCTTCGGCGTGGCCCTCGGCCCATTGCAGTTCAGCCCGGCAGAATACGACGCAGGAGCTTGTCAAGTTTTCGCCGAACATTTGACGGGGACCGCCTTGAGTTGGTTCTCGAGGCTACCACCAGGATCAATCGACAGCATCAGGGAGCTGATAACTGAGTTTCTGAAGCAGTTCTCTGTTTTAATTGAGGACAAGAATTCCCACGCCGACTTATATGCCTTAACTCAGCACAAGGGGGAATCGCTTCGGTCCTTTATTGGACGATTCAAGGAGATTTATGTCAACATCTCAATCCCCGATGCGGCCGCAATCGTTGCGCTCCGAAACGCACTATGGTATGAATCTCGATTCAAGGAGGAATTATCTTTGACACATGTCGAGACCGTGGCCGAGGCATTACTCCGAGCTGCAAAGCACATTGGGCTCGAAGAAGAGAAAGCTATCAACGCCAAGAAGTATTCCTCGGAGGCAAGTGCAATAACCAGACAGCCTATAGCCGCAGCTCCAAAAGTCGATTATGTCGAGCCACGGCAGCACTTCACCAAGAACCAAGATCGAACTCGCCGAACCTTTGCGATCGGCGAAAATAAGTATATCCGGAAAGAAGGAGCTGAAAATAGCGCAACCTCGTATTGCGACTACCATCAGAGTAATACCCACTCGACAGACGAATGTCATTACCTCCAGAGGATTCTGATGGAACGATACAAGAAAGGCGCAATAGTCGTCGAGCCGGACAGAAGCAAGACAGTCCGACCTGGACGAAATGATGCCAAGCGCGCTGAAAATATCGCTCGAAAGTTCGTCAAAGATTCAAAGATATTAGCCGACCAAAGTGAAGACGAGATGGAAATTCCAAACCTACTAGCTGAACGACGAGAAGACAGCGGTCACGAAAAACGACCGCATACAGACCGCAAGCCTGATCAACGTCCCCCGACTATAAGACGAATCAACATGATAATGGGTGGACTAGCCGGATGCAACGATTCGGTCAGAGCAATCAGAGATTATACTAAGAAAGCCGAAATGACGAAGTCTTGGCCGTCGCGGTTCGAGGCTGAAAGTATGCCAATCACCTTTGACGGAAAAGACCTGGAAGGTTTGGATTTACCGCACAACGACCCGTTGGTCGTCGAGCTCTTGATCGGTGAAAGCGAGGTGACGAGAATATTGATCGACACTGGAAGCTCGGTCAACGTCATCTTCAGAGACGTCTTGGCGAAAATGGAAATCGGCGAGCGGGACATTATGCCAGAGTGTCACTCTTTGACGGGTTTCGACGGGGATCACCTTATGTCCGTCGGCACAATTACTTTGCCGATCTTCGTTGCGGGGATAGCCAGGTATTTCCGTTTCGCAGTCATCGACAAGCCGACAATCTACAACGTCATCCTCGGCACCCCGTGGATCCACAAGATGAAAGCCGTCCCATCAACGTACCATCAGTGCGTTAAATTCCCAACTTCAAAAGGGGTGTACACGTTGCGCGGCAACCAGCAAACCGCACGAGCCTGTTTTCTGATCGAGCATAAGCTTCGCACCGGAAAGAAATTATAGCAATCAAAGCAGCAAGTCGGCGACAACAGTACGTCGCCGACAGACGGAAAGCCGACTGCCGTCCAACAAGGCGTTGCCGCGGTCGAGGAGGTGAGCTTAGACGAAAACGACAAGAAGCGATGCGTGAATATTGGCACAGAAATAACGTCCGCCATGCGAGACGAGCTAATACTTTTCCTCAAAACCAACATCTCAACGTTCGCATGGAGCGTGACTGATATGAAAGGAATCGACCCAAACGTCACGACCCACGAGCTCAATGCCGACCCAACGCATAAGCCGGTCAAACAGAAACGGCGCAAGTTAGGCCCTGAACGGTCGCAAGCAGTAAACGATGAAGTCGACAAACTCCTCGGTGCCGGGTCAATCGTGGAAGTAAAATATCCAGAGTGGCTAGCCAATCCGGTAGTCGTCAAAAAGAAGAATGGAAAGTGGCGAGTTTGCGTTGATTTTACCGATCTTAACAAGGCCTGCCCAAAGGATAGTTTCCCATTGCCAAGAATCGATCAGCTCGTCGAAGCAACTGCGGGCAACGAGCTGTTAACCTTTATGGATGCATTCTCCGGTTACAACCAGATTCTGATGCACAAGGACGACCAGGAAAAAACATCATTCATCACGGACAGAGGGACGTACTGCTACAAGGTCATGCCTTTTGGTCTGAAAAACGCGGGAGCGACGTATCAACGGCTAGTCAACAAGATGTTTGCCGAGCAGCTCGGCCGGACTATGGAGGTCTATATTGACGATATGCTCGTCAAATCACAGCACGCCAAGGATCATATTACTCACCTACGACAATGCTTCGACACCCTCAACAAGTATGGGATGAAGCTAAACCCGGCCAAATGCACATTTGCAGTGAAATCCGGCGAATTCCTTGGGTACCTGGTAACCAGACGAGGCATCGAGGCGAACCCGAAGCAAATTAAGGCGATCATCGATCTACCGCAACCAAAGAACGCCAGAGAAGTACAGCGGTTAACTAGACGAATCGCTGCTCTAAACCGCTTTATATCCAGATCGACCGACAAGTGTCTACCATTTTACCAGCTTCTCAAAACAAAGGGCAAGTTCGAGTGGACCGACGCCTGTCACAGCGCGTTCAACGAGCTAAAAAATTATTTATCGACCCCACCAATCTTAGCAAAGCCGGAGCTCGGCGAAATCTTATTTCTCTATATCGCGGTCTCGGAGTCGGCCGTCAGTGGTGTACTCGTTAAAGACGACCGAGGAGAGCAACGACCCATCTTTTATATAAGCAAATCACTTGACGACGCGGAAACTCGCTACCCAACAGTTGAAAAGGTCGCCCTGGCAGTAGTCACGTCGGCAAGAAAGCTCCGACCGTATTTCCAGTCACATACTGTCGCTGTCCTGTCCAACCAACCTTTACGATCTATATTGCACAGCCCGAACCAATCGGGTCGACTAACGAAGTGGGCGATTGAACTTAGTGAGTACGACATCGAGTATCGAACTCGGCCGGCTGCAAAGTCCCAAGTACTCGCCGATTTCTTGATTGAGCTGCCGTTTGGAGAGGCCGAACCAACACCTATCGACCCGTCAGATGACCGATGGATCTTGCATGTGGACGGAGCGTCCTCTCATCTTGGATCGGGCATAGGGATTCGACTGACTTCGCCGACCGGAGAAATTTTGGAGCAGTCCTTCCGCCTTCGATTCCAAGCAACCAACAACGTCGCCGAGTACGAAGCACTCATCGCCGGTCTTAAGCTCGCTAACGGAATGCAGATTAAGCGGATACGGGCTTTTTGCGATTCCCAGCTTGTCGCCAACCAGTTCAGCGGCGAGTACGACACCAAGAGCGAACCTATGGCCGCCTACCTTAGTGTCGTTAAGATTTTGTCAAAGCGCTTTGACGAATTCGAACTCGTCAAAATTCCCAGAGGAGACAATGCTCCGGCCGACGCTTTGGCAGCACTCGCCTCAACATCGGATCCCGATCTTCGGCGAATCATCCCGGTAGAAAGCATAGATACGCCGAGCATAAGTGAAAATTACGCCGAGACGTGCCTCGCACTCCACCAACCCAATGAAATAAGGACGACTTATCGAACGATGAGGTCAGGCCGAGGGTGCGAACCCGCATCTGGCAGCGACGCGACGGATTGGCGGGTCGAAATCCGAGCATACCTAGCCGACGGTGACGTGCCAACAGATAAATGGGCTAGACGAAGATTAAAAGCCAAGGCCGCCCACTACACTTTGATGAAAGACCATTTGCTCCGGTGGACGGCGGCAGGAGCCTTGTTGCTTTGCATACACGGCGACGACACCGAGCGTGTCATGATGGAAATGCACGAGGGAGCTGGAGGAAATCACTCAGGTGGCCGAGCCCTAGCACTACGAATCAGGAAGCATGGCCATTACTGGCCTACGATGATATCTGATTGTGAAAAGTTCGTCGCCAAGTGTGAAAAATGCCAGCGACACGCCCCCATTATTCATCAGCCGACCGAACTGCTACGAGCTGGAGTAGCCCCTTACCCTTTCATGCGCTGGGCAATGGACATCATCGGCCCATTACCAACTTCCAGACAAAAGCGATATATACTCGTCCTAACCGATTATTTCACTAAATGGGTCGAGGCCGAATCATACGCAAATATCAAAGCAAGGGACGTCCAACTCTTCGTCTGGAAGTACGTAATCTGTGGCCACGGCCTCCCGNATTTTGTCAAAGCGCTTTGACGAATTCGAACTCGTCAAAATTCCCAGAGGAGACAATGCTCCGGCCGACGCTTTGGCAGCACTCGCCTCAACATCGGATCCCGATCTTCGGCGAATCATCCCGGTAGAAAGCATAGATACGCCGAGCATAAGTGAAAATTACGCCGAGACGTGCCTCGCACTCCACCAACCGAATGAAATAAGGACGACTTATCGAACGATGAGGTCAGGCCGAGGGTGCGAACCTGCATCTGGCAACGACGCGACGGATTGGCGGGTCGAAATCCGAGCATACCTAGCCGACGGTGACGTACCAACAGATAAATGGGCTAGACGAAGATTAAAAGCCAAGGCCGCCCACTACACTTTGATGAAAGACCATTTGCTCCGGTGGACGGCGGCAGGAGCCTTGTTGCTTTGCATACACGGCGACGACACCGAGCGTGTCATGATGGAAATGCACGAGGGAGCTGGAGGAAATCACTCAGGTGGCCGAGCCCTAGCACTACGAATCAGGAAGCATGGCCATTACTGGCCTACGATGATATCTGATTGTGAAAAGTTCGTCGCCAAGTGTGAAAAATGCCAGCGACACGCCCCCATTATTCATCAGCCGACCGAACTGCTACGAGCTGGAGTAGCCCCTTACCCTTTCATGCGCTGGGCAATGGACATCATCGGCCCATTACCAACTTCCAGACAAAAGCGATATATACTCGTCCTAACCGATTATTTCACTAAATGGGTCGAGGC
>NC_025701.1:24391035-24392528 GCF_000633955.1 Camelina sativa
ATAGCCACACCTCGTCCAACCATGTCCTCGAGGTACGTACAGACCCCATCGACGCGACTACTTTCGCTAAAGTAGTGACTTGTGCTCTCCAACTGCCTCACATAACGGCGAAGCACGTCGATACGATCGCGACAAGCTTCGATCTCCTCCCGCTCCTCGAACGGCCTCCGACCAAGGGTGTCAAGGTCGCCCTGCTCAAGTGTGGGAACTACCACTTCCGCATATAGATCTTCGCGCCAGGTACGCTCTTCCACCAACCGATCCCATCGCCACTTTGGGAAGAAGAGCCCTTCGTCGATCAGCGGTTCAAGACACTGCACAACCCCGTCGATACGACAGAAGTCGTAGTAACGCTCGAACGAACGACGAGTGGCAATGATGTAAGCCCTTAGCCGTTGAATGCGAGCGTTATAATAGGCGAGTTCCGATTGAATCACTTCGTCAGACGTAACGCCGAGCCGTTCCCGCGCCCTGCGTAACCACGCTGACCGAGTTGTCACCGGCATCAGAGCAACTTTCTTCTTCCTACAAAAAAAAAACAACAAGCACAACAAACTCCCCAATACAGGAGTGAAGGAAAACACAGACTATTTATAGAACGGGGGCACAAGTCCCAACAGCCACAAGTTTCCAAACGGCAAGAGCATTTAATGAGCCCAATAAATAACGTTTCGAAGAATGAGGCATTAAATGACCCCTCATTTAATCCCCCCAAGGTACGAATAAAGTTTTAAGGGAGCCGACCCCCATACACGGCGCATAAAGTACGAGGGAGCCGACCCCAAAACACGGCCAAAAAAAAAAAAGAGATAGTACGAGGGAGCCGACCCCTCAACACGGCAAGTACGAACATGGAGCACTTATGACGCCGGATCAGCAGTCGGAGACTCGCAACCAGGAGTCAAAGGGCGGGGGAGCTCTTCCGTAGGACGATCGATGGTCTGCTCTTCGATCCCACCTGCAGGACGATCGTCACCCTTTGCCTGTTCGCCTACATTCCCTTCAGGACCCCCGCTGCCAAACTCGCCTTCTTCCCTAACGTCGTCACCGCCTTCAGCATCGCCGCTAAAGGGGGAAGCGATCCACTCTGGAACCGGAGGAAGTGGCTCGGCATAGATCCTGGACACGTCAAAGTCAGCCTCGGTGATATCCGGGAGATCGAGATCATCAACTTCACCCTTCAGTTGAGTCATCACGGCGACGACTTTGTCCTTCAACCCCTCCTCAAGCACAGCGATTTGACCCTCCTCGACGAGCGTTTCGAGCATTTGGACATTCCCGACGGCTTGGTTGTACTCGAGAAATTTCTCCATCGACGCTTTGACTGCCTCGGCGTACCTCTTATGTTTGGCCAGCAATTTCTGAACGCGCACGGCCATTTCGTTAAAGGCTTTAATTCTCTCGTGGTAGCCGAAATCCTCCCGCCGATCTCTGAGCCTCTTCGTCTCCGAGTTGAGAGTAAGGTGCATCCTGTTGTAGGCCGCATCCGACGC
>NC_025701.1:24394695-24428131 GCF_000633955.1 Camelina sativa
AAAAAAAAAAAAAAAAAAAAAAAAAAAAAAAAAAAAAAAAAAAAAAAAAAAAAAAAAAAAAAAAAAAAAAAAAAAAAAGAGAAACTAATCAAAACAACAGAATTAATCTACAAATTCGAGGAAAAATAAGAGTTGGATCGGTCACATAAGGATTACCTGTTCTTCTTCGAAGACCCGGTGGTTTCCTTGGACGATCTTTTTCGGTACCCGGCCACACGTAAGGGCAATGGAGCTTAATTGCGTCTATCTCGGCTTGCAAGGAAGAAGGGTACGGAAGCAGACACCTCGGAATAACAACTACAAAAAAAAAGGGGGGAGTTAAGTAAAGCCAAAAGATACAAGTGAAGATAACTAAGCAAGAAGGATCGGCTACCGGGTGAAGGGTTCCACCCAGAAAACCAAGGGATCGACGGATCCTCCAAAACCCCCGCAGTAACTTCCAAAAAGAAGTATGAGCCTTTCCAGTTATACGTTTTGCCCTTGGCACCCTCGACGAGCGATGTCTTCTTTGCCGAAGCTACGTAATAAAGACCGGGCGTCTTCTCTCGACTCGACGGATTCAGACATGTCAGCTCTTCAAAGTGATCACAAGTAAGCGTAACCCTTGCAGCCTCGGCCATGATCGAAAGACCGACAGCATTTCGAAAAGTTGACGGGGCAAATTGGGAAATAGCCGCCTTTCGACGAGCGAAATACGTCATCAAAAAGGATGGGAGAGGGAAGGTGAGCCCGCACTCGGTGAAATATTTCTCCGAGAGACAAATAAAACCGGGAGGTGCATCCCAGTGACGTTGAAAAGATCCCGGAATCAAAATCTTTGGCCTAGTGCTTAGTATCTGGGCACTAACCGCGTCAGTCGTCACGTCAATTTTTAACTTCCCGATGCGAACTGCATCAATCGCCGCGTCAATTTTTATCGATGACGGCGGCATATGGTTGAAACGACTGACGGACGGCAAAGGAACGTCGTCCATATAAAGAGACGATAGCTCGTCGTTGAGGGGCTCGTCTATCAGGGACGGAACCCTATGAGGGAGCCCCGACGAGCTCGGAGCCGCCGACCCAGGAATAAGACGACGCTTTAGCTCCTCGAATTGAGCCGCGTCTGAATCCGTTGAAGACGAGTCAGAAGAAATTGGAGAACGAGTACGACGACGGACAGATCTCGCGGAGTCGCCGGATTCAGAAGTTGTAGCTCGTCGAAGGTGACTCGCGGCGGAAGAGTTAGACGACGAGGATCGAGGAGAATCCATAACGAAAGCGCGACACTAAAAGCAAAATAACGACGAGATAGGAAGAAGGGAGAATACCTGGACGATGACAGCACCAAAGCGCGAGAAGAAGATAATGAGGCAAGGGGAGAAGTGATATTTATAGGGGGAGAAGGAAGGATCTGGAAGCGTCATCATTGCCACACGCGCTCGGTGACGATACGACTTCCGGATTTCACGCGCATCAAGCACCGCGCACAACGATTCGACCCTGGGCATCGGAAACCGTTTTCTCACGCGCGACTCTTCATTTGTCCAATCAAATAAGCGTCCTTTCATCTTTTCACAATTATTCTTCGCCTAAAGACTACGAACTAAAGGTGGAAGGGGTGGACTACTGTTGAGGGTGGATCCACACCTCAAACAAGAGGCCTGGCCCAGGAAAAAGCCCATGATAAATCTCCAAAGGAAGGGAGGGTATTATGGTCTTTTATATGGACGAACCGACACGATTCCCTATAAATACAGGCGTACGGCCCGCATTTCGAGGGATCGTGAAAAAGGCAGCAGAATTCGTACAGCAAAAACCAGAGCTCAGCTCGTTCAAGAAAAAGTCAACGTTTTCAAGCCTATAGCTCGGAGAGTCGACGAGCTATCAGCCCGTCGATTACTTTGTTTGTAACTCGTTTACATTGTGTTGTAACCCGTCCTTTAGTGCCTCGGCACCGATATAATAAAGAGAACTTTGACCCTCCCTTGACCGAACTAAATATTCTAATTGTGACCAAAAGGGACATCAACACACCATATGCAATACGTGTTGCCTAATAAGCAAGAAAAACTCTGTATCTATTAGCTCAGCTTTGATTCCAAAGAAACTTTGCATTTTAAGAGATATTACACATCTTGGGTTTCACTAGATTAGCTGAGCTTAGCTGAATTCATAATTTACTAATGTCAATGAATAAATTTTGTAGCTGAGTCAGTCTTGATGAGAAGTCACAAATATACCTGATCAAGATCCTTTGCCACAACAGTCTTTCCCGAGGCTGCATAGAATGCAAGCTTAATCCTTTCATCCTTTACTCTGATCAGATGAAAGAGGCGTGGTACATCCTCGGGAGTTTTCACTTTCTCCGTCAGTTTATGTATATGATCTGTTTGTTTTTCCTTCAAAAATGAATATTGTAGAAGGATTATACACTCTTTATGATATAACCCCGGACGTCCCAGGTTCCATCACTTTATCTGCACGAGCAATAACTAGAACCTACTTGGTGAAAGAATATAAAGCTTCAGTTTCAGTCCCCTTGAAAATTTACTAAGAACGCTCCCCATTGCATTTCAGTTTTTGATTCAAAATCCACCATAACACGTTCCTGACTTCCAAATTTGATAATAGTTTACTAAGACCAACTCAGTATCACAGATCTAATCATCTAAAGATCCCTGTATTACAATTCTTCTGTTTAAGTTGGCATTTTTAATAAATCGGCAAGCCTAGTAATTCAAAGCATATAAACAGAAAGTGGGATACAATACCAATATCATAAATGTTGCAACGCCAAGATTTCCCTTCCGCAGCAGCTCAACACATGCTTGTGCTGCAGAAGTTGTTTCCACAACAATGTGATCAAGGCCAGCGCACTCAGTTGATATGGCGACATCGTATTTTCCTGCATAGGACAGCCATGTTAGTGATTGTTACCTTTGATATATTTCTTTTTACGACCAAATGGTGGATTCACATCTAAAATCCATTTATCATGAAAGATTATTGTCAATTAAATTGTCACACCTAATACTAAAAGGAGAAAAAATAGTCCCCCAATATACTCCTTTAAGATTATTGTCAATTTAATATTAAAGGAGTGCAATGTATATACTGAATGATAGACCAATATACTCACCATCAATGGCACCTAAGTCCCCCATCCTTCCATAAATTCCTTCAATTTGACTGTTCTCCTTTGCTCCTAAAACTTTTTCTCTGGCTGCCTGCTCCTGTGGAATAAGTGTCTCTTGTTCTTTAAGTGAGTCCTGCAGAGGTTAAGATGCATACTCTCAGTTTCACCAGAACTACTACAAACTACAATCATATCCTAATAAAAATACCTCTTCCACTTTCAGAGCTTCGATTGCTTTACGTTTCTTCTTCTCTATATCAGCGTTCCTAGAGGTCGTTGCTGCAGCTTTTTCTTCTTTTCTCCTTGATATATCAGAGAGCTGTTTCTGAGCATCTGTGAAGGCTTTCAGAGCAGCTTCATGCTAGAATAACAGAGTGGTAATGATAAAACGGATACAAAAAATAGTCTTTCAACCGTATTCTAAATTTATTCAGCGAGAAAGCAGCTCCATGAAGCATATAAAGATTTGGCTACGGCAAACTAATTCTTTAAAGAAGAAGTTGGAGTAAGCTAATAGAAACCTCTCTAGAAATTCTTTTTACTGCAAAAGTTCTCGGCACAAAGCAAATTGTTATAAACCATATTAGATGTACCTTCTTGCTCAAGAGTTCATTTTCGGATGATGCAACATCAAGCTTTCCCTTGTGCACAATTAGATCTTTTCCCCAAGGTTCTAATTCAGCACAAATCTTTGTAAGCTCAGACCGGTAACCTTCAGTTTCAGCTGTAATAAAATTGACAGAAATAATTAACTGAACAATCTTATGCTTGAGCAAGAAGCTAATAGTTATAGATGGACTAGCATGTTTAACAAGTTGCCAATTCAAAGTCCTTAGATACAAAGTAACTCACAATTTCTCAATCGCTCACACAAAATCACCAAACAATCAACTTAGTATTCATAAAACACCAAATCGATAAGCCAGCTCCCAGACTGGGAGAAACCCAGCAAATATTTTTTAGAGAGTTTTTACAATTTTTCTGATCAGATTCAACAATAATGAAAAAGGAGAACAAACACATGTTTTTAGCGTCCTCCAATGGCATTCTAGCCGCTTAATCCACACCCTCCACGTGTCCGCTTGAAATAAGCCGACTTAATTTGATTCCTTCGCATGTACCACTCCCCATGTGTGGTTCTGCATCACAACTCCCCCTCTTCGCAGAACCTTGACCTCAAGGTTTCAAACACCAAACTCAGGAAACTTCTTCTGAAGATCGAAAAGAAATTCCCAGGTTGCCTCTTCTAACGGTTCACCAACCCACTTCACCAAAACCTTGGTAGCTGCTCGACCCTGGCGATCGATCACAATTGAAGTTGGACAGCCATGAAGCTTGAAAACATTATCCAAGTAAGCCTGTGCAACAGATAGAGCACTGTAAGGATGAGATAAAGCAATAAAATGAGCAGCTTTGCTGAGTCTATCCACGACCACCATGATAACAGTCTACCATGCAGAGTCAGGCAAACCCTCAATAAAGTACATCGACACTTCACTCCAAATAGTCTCTGGGATTGGTAATGGTTGAAGCAGTCCCAGAGAAGCCGCATTGTCACTTTTACACTGCTGACACACACTGCAACCCCAAATAAAAGTTTGAATGTCTTCACCATACCTCTCCAGTAAAACAATTACCCGCTGATAAGTAACCTCTTGACCTGAATGGCCCCCCCACACCAGAGCAATGGAGCCATTCATGTATTGAGCTCTTCAAAGCCACATCCGCAGGTATAACAATCTTGTTCTTACGCCTGAGAACGTTCTGACTTCAAGAATAATTCTTCTTCGCTGCAGGGTTTTGTTTTAACAGGGTAATTAGCTCCTGAATAGTGCCATCCGCTGCATAACCAGCCTGAATTTCCTTCACTAAATCACATTCTACAGTGGACATTGCCATGTGTAACACTTCTGATCCTTTCACCCTAGACAAAGAATCTGCCACCACATTCTCTTTACCCTGTCTGTACTGAATCTCGTAATCAAATTCCAACAGTTTCGGGAGCCATTGCTGTTGGATTGGAGTGTTAAGTCTCTGTTCCAGCAAGTATTTGAGGTTTCTCTGATCTGTTTTGATGATAAAATGCTTGGACAATAGATAATGCCTCCACTTTCGAACTGCAAAGATAACCGCTAAGAGCTCCTTCTCATATATTGAAAAATGAAGTTGCTTCCCCTTCAATTGCCGGCTGATGAAAGCTAACGGGTGACCGTCCTGCATAAGCACTGCACCAATCCCCTGACCACAAGCGTCTGTTTCCACCACGAATTGCTTGTCAAACAGAAGCAATGCTAATACCGGAGCTTGACAGAGAGCAGCCTTTAAATCTTGGAAAGGACTCTGTGCCTTTTCTGACCATTCAAACGCATCATTTTTTGTCAAAGCGTGTAATGGAGTGCAATCTCCCCAAAACTCTTAATAAATCTCGGATAATATCCAGCCAGACCTAAGAACCCTCACAACTGCTTCAAAGTGCTGGGACTAGGCCAATCTTGCACAGCCTGTATCTTCGCAGGATCCGTAGCAATGCCCTCATGACTAATGAAATGGCCAAGATACTCCACACGAGCCACTGCAAATGCGCATTTACTCATCTTGGCAAAAGCTTTGTGAGCTCGCATAACTTCAAAGACACACTGCAGATGTTGCACATGCTCTTGCAAAAATGAACTATAGATGAGAATATCATCAAGAAAAACAAGGACGAACTTACGAAGGAAGGCCTTGAAAACCGCATTCATCAAACTTTGGAAGGTACCCGGTGCATTGGTGAGACCAAAGGGCATCACTAGGTATTCATAATGTCCGTTATGTGTTTTAAAAGCAGTTTTGTGAATATCCGATGTTGACATCCTGACATGGTGATAACCAGCCCGCTGATCAATCTTTGAATAAACTTTGGACCCTCCAAGCTCATCCATTAAGTCCTCAAAGAGTGGAATAGGAAATATGTCCTTCACTGTCATACCATTGAGCTCCCTTTAGTCAACGCACAATCGCCTGGTCCCATCCTTCTTCTTAACTAAGACCACCAGTGACGCATAAGGACTAGAACTAATTTGAATGGTTCCACCCGACAGCATATCCTCTACAATCTTGTAAATCTCATCTTTTTAATGCAGTGCATAGCGGTAAGGAAGCTGATTAACTAGATTGCGTCCTTCAAGGAGCTTGATCTGATGATCATGATTCTCTCTGAACGGGGGCAGTTCAGTTGGTTCAGCAAAAACATCAGGAAATTTGTCGACAATGTCCCCCACTATTGTCTCTTCCTTTCTGTCTCCAATCATGGCATTAACCGTACAAGAAGTCAGTTCTTCTCCTACCTCATTCTTTTGTACACACACCATAGCAAACTGAGCTTGCTCATCTTGTAGTTTATGTAGTTTTTGTGCCTTAACATCACGAACATAACCTTGTTTAATGCCATTCAACAATACCTTCTGCTTGTTAAAATGGAATTACATCTCCAAGTTCAAAAATCCCAATTAATGACTCCCAGCGTCTCTAGCCACTGAATGCCTAACACCATATCCACTCCTTGGAGAGGAATGAGCAACACATCCGACTGAAACTGAGTGGTATGAAGTTTCCATTTGAAGTTTTTGACCGTCCGTTCTACTCTCAACTTCCTCCCATCAGCTACTGAGACTCGAGTAAGACCTGCAGATTAGATCACACACCCTATTTTTGCTGCCATTCTTGAATCAACAAAGTTATGCGTCGAACCAGAGCCCACCAACATAAAAAGGATCTTCTTTTCATAAGTACCCCAAACTCTCATGGTTTTATAATCTGAAATACTAGATACTGCATTGACTGAGATTCGCGGCATATTAGTCTCATCTTCTTCAACCAATTCCTCCACTGCATCCTCAAACTCCTCTTCCACGTCCATCCGGAACAGTTGAGTTTTCTTACGCACCAAATAGTGCTCCGGTGTATACTTTTCATCGCAGAAATAGCAGAGACCCTTAGCTCTCCTCTCACTCATTTCTTGTTGAGACAACTTCTTAGCCGGATTACCAGTTGCCTTAAAAGATGTCTTCACACCCTGATGATCAACTCGAGCTTCCATCTCTCCCCCTCCTTTAGTAACAGTGCCTTGTTAGGAGACCAAGTTGTATTGAGAGACCTTTTGGGGTGTGCCTTCTCATACAACCTGCCTAACAAGAAGCAGTGTCGCACCGTCATTGGTTAAAACATCCTCACATGCATCTGCGTGTCCAGCCGCAACCCCGCCAAATAAACACTCACCAAATATTCCTCCAAAAGATTTAGTCTGATCTTAATCAGAGTAAACTTCTGATGATAGTCCACAATCCCATATGTTTCCTAAAACTGTTTGAGCTCAGCCATAGGATCATCACAAACATCCTCAAACTTTTCCTTCAGCAACCGCGCATAACCTCTCCAATCATATAAAACTTCCAAACCAACCCCCGATTAAATGAAGGAGTGATGCCAAGACACAACGTGGCCATCAAAATGAATCGTCGCACTCTTCACCTTCATATCATTAGGAGTGAAGTCTACACCAAAAACCTCTTCAGCCTTAAACAACCACTCTTTGATCCTAGTACCATCAAACCGAGGAAAATCTAATTTTCCCAATCTAGTAACACCACCATAATAATACTGAGCCTCAAATCTTACCAGATCAGGTCGATCATCCCTCCTCGCATCTCTTAGTCCAGATCCACCCGCTACGGTTGGAGGAAACGCCTTTGGTGAAACATCCGGCGAGATCTGCACCGACTTACCCTTAACAGAAGCATCCAACGAAGGTTGAGTAGTAACACGCCTCAACAGCTCATACAGCTCCGAAAAATGTTTAAGAGTCTCCTGATGTTGTTCGTCGACCCGAGCTTCCAACCTCTTCATCCTTTCCTCCACCAAAATCTCCTCCAGATCTGGCTCCGCCGTTTCTTTTTTTGTCGCTTCCCCCGCTTGAGATCTTGTTCCCACCATTTTTGATCCGAGAATCATCTACCCTCGGATACCTTTGATACAAAGTAACTCACAATTTCTCAATCGCTCACACAAAATCACCAAATAATTAACTTAGTATTCATAAAACACCAAATCGATAAGCCAGCTCCCACATTGGGAGAAACCCCGCAAATATTTTTTAGAGAGTTTTTACAATTTTTTTTATCAGATTCAACAATAATGAAAAAGGAGAACAAACACATGTTTTTAGCGTCCTCCAACGGCCTTCTAGCCGCTTAATCCACACCCTCTACGTGCTGGAGATAAGCCGACTTAATTTGATTCCTTTGCACGTACCACTCCCCATGTGTGGTTCTGCAATGTTGTTAAAGAAGTTGCCAGGATAACAAGGACATCATTATTTACCTTTAGCTATATCTTTGATTTCCTCTAGTGCCTTCTCCTCATCTAGGAAGACCTTTTGAAGCTTCGGTATATTTTCCTGAAGTTTAGGTATTAGATTTGTTGAGTCCTCAGACTCCTTTGTCATATCATCGATTTTGGATGAATCCTGCATAACAACACAAGTAAGGTATATGCAGCCACAAAAAGTTCAAATATCCGTCTATAACTATTATAACCTTCGCAAGTTTATCTTCAGTTTTCTTGAGTTTTTGCTTCACATGCTTCAAGTCCTCCCTACCGACTCTAAGTTCATTATCAAGAACCTTTCAAACTCTTTGAACTTCTCCTTACCGACTCTAAGTTCATTATCAAGAACCTAATCATTGCATATGAAGATAAGGTGATTAACCATTTGTTGAAACTTTGGAGAAAAAAAAATTGAATTTAGCATTGTCGGCAATAAGCATGAGAGCAGAACACATCTGGATTTCAGACATATACCTCTTGTCTCTTCTTATGTTTTTCATGCACAGACTCGAATTCTTTTAACTCTTTATCACTTTCGTCCATTTTCACTCTGAAACAGAAATATTACGATATTTGTTACAAATGAGTTCATATAATTTCTTTAATATTTTAAAGAAAAGTTAGTAGTGCTAACCGCTCATCTTTTACACTATTTTCCAAATTCTGCAAGTTTTCTCTCTGTTCAGTAATTTTAGCTACAGTATCATCATATTCCATTTTTGTAGTCTTTTCTTGCCATTTGAGATGTGATAACTCTTTTAGCATGTATGTCTCTGCCTCATCCTTCACACCCTGTTCCAAAATCACATTAGCAACCTATACCACAAAACTGGGTCACATACATCAACAAACCTCTAAGTTGTCTCTTTCTTTTTCGGCTAGTTTCACCATTTGTACAACTCCAGACCTTCTTTCATTGAGGGTTTCAAGCCTTAAATTTCAGAGGTAGTTTCAATTATATTAATAGCATCCAACAAATCAGGAACCACTTACATCTAAATCTGCCGAGTGAATTATGAACACATTCAAAATAGCAATATATGTATATGCATTACGAAGAAAGCAGGTGATATTGCATTTTCTATTCAAGCAATGCGCCTCAAATACAGTTATTGGGCATTGGCTGTTTAAAGGAAACTATAGAATGCATAGATCACTCACTGCTTATTCAATTCATCTATCTTCTCCACATATTTATTTGTTCCAATGATATATTCGAAGTATTCAAGAAAACCTTCATCATGGGGACCTTGAGCTTTCGGCTTCATGAGTGATATCTGTTCTACCTCCCCCTGTCAACGTTGAAGAAATATTAGCGGGGGAAACATGTAATTCAACAATATGTAGGCTGTTTCTCTAAAGTGAGAACCTGAAGAATCAAGAAACGGTTGTTGTCAAGATCTACTTCTTTCCCCTATAATTTTTTGTAACTTTAGTGAAATTGCTCGACCTTTCATTAATATAACTTGGACGAATTATCCCGGAATGCAACCCGAGTAATCACGAAATCACTTCCAGCAACAGTCTCATATGAGTCATCTTCCTGTATATTGCGGATATATCTCTCTACATTATGATAAGGCTTATGGTTTATTGTGATAAAGGTTATAAGCCTAAGTTTTAGCTCTTTGTGTTTATCTTACTCATCTTTGTATCTTGTATAAATACCCAAGTTGGGACTTTCAATAAAATGAAATCAGTTCAATATCCAATTCTACATGGTATCAGAGCCAAAATCAGTCTAAAAAAAAAAAAACTCTTTTTCTTCGATTCTCTTGTTCTTTCTCAGTTTCAAATCTTTCTCTGTTTTGTACTTTCTTGCGTGACAAGAAAATCATGAGTGATAATGAAGTTCCTGTTACCGGTGCCGTTGTTGCTCAAACTGACTCAAAGACCGTTGTCTCTCCGTACACGTTGTCAAGTTCTGACAACCCAGGTGCAATGATTACCTCGGTATTGTTAACCGAAGATAATTACATCCAGTGGTCAGAAGAGATGTTGAATGCTCTTCAAGCCAAACGCAAGACTGGATTCATCAGCGGTGCTATTCCCAGGCCTTCTAATGATAGTCCTGATCTTGATAACTGGAAAACGGTGAATTCTATGATCATCGGTTGGATACGGTCGTCAATTGAACCTAAATTGAAAGCGACTGTGACTTTTGTTTCCAGTGCACAAGATTTGTGGGAAGACCTGCAACATCGCTTCTCTGTTGGTAATAAGGTGCATGTTCACCAAATAAAAGCTAAACTTGCTTCGTGTAAGCAAGAAGGTCAGTCTGTTATGGAGTATTATGGAAGATTGTGCAATCTTTGGGACGAGTTGAAGAATTATCGTGTGAGTCCCGTTTGTCCTTGTGGAGTTACCTTGTCCGCTATTGTGACGGAAAGAGATGAAGAGAAAATTCATCAGTTTGTGATGGGGTTGGACGATTCAAGATTTGGTGGTCTGTGTACTACACTTATTGGTATGGATCCTCTCCCTAGTCTTGCTGTGGCTTACTCCAAAGTGATTCGTGAAGAACAGAGGATGTCCTTTGCTCGTCTTCAACAACAGAATCATGACGCTGTCGGTTTTGTGGCCCGTGGTGACACTCATGATCAGTCCTCGCTTCGGTCTGATCAAACTGTTTCTATTCTGGGGAAGCCTCGTTCTTGCAATCATTGTGGTCGTACCGGACATGAACAGAAGGATTGCTGGCAACTTGTCGGTTTTCCTGATTGGTGGATGGAACGTAATGCACAAGGTAACAGTGGTGGTCGTGGTTCTTCTGGTTGAGGTAGAGGAGGTCGTGGTTCCATGGTTAATGGAGGAGGAAGAGGACGTGGGCAACCTGTGACTGCTCATGCGACTAGTTCCAATTCCTCTATTTTTCCTTCTTTTACATCCGATCAGTTGAAGGTCTTGACCAGATGATTCAAGAAAAATCAGTCAGCGGTAGTTCCGAAAAATTGTATGGTAAGCTTGAACTTGGTGATATTATTTTGAACACAGGAGCATCTCACCATATGACTGGGAGACTCTCTTTGCTGACCAATGTTGTGTCTGTTCCAACGTGTTCGGTTAGTTTTGCCGATGGTAGCAACACGTTTGCTACAAGTGTGGGTGTTTTGTTTCTTACGGTCAAAGTCTCGTTGACGAATGTTCTTTATGTTCCTTCTTTAAACTGCACTTTAATCTCTGTCTCTCAGATTTTGAAACAAACCAAGTGTTTTGCTACATTCACTGATACAATCTGTTTTCTTCAGGACCGTTTTTCGAAGACTCTGATTGGAAGCGGTGAAGAGCGTAACGGTGTGTACTATCTTACGGATGTGGTTCCAACAACGATACATTCAGCAACGGTTTCTCTTGATAGAGCTTTGTGGCATCGTCGTTTAGGACATCCGAGTTTTTCAGTGCTTTCTTCTCTACATTTGTTCTCTCAGTCTTCTTCCGCTGTTGGTTTTGACTCATGTGATGTTTGCTTTCGTGCTAAACAAACTCGAGAAGTTTTTCCCGAAAGTATTAATAAAACTCAAGAGTGTTTTTCATTAATTCATTGTGATGTTTGGGGTCCATATCGTGTTCCCTCTTCTTGTGGTGCAGTTTACTTCCTTACAATTGTTGATGACTATTCTAGAGCAGTTTGGACTTACTTGTTACTTGAGAAATCCGAAGTGAGACGTGTTCTTACCAATTTCATTATGTATGCTAAGAAACAGTTTGACAAAGCAATAAAGATTGTTCGCAGTGATAATGGTACCGAGTTCATGTGTTTGTCATCTTATTTTCGTGAGACTGGAATTGTTCATCAGACTTCTTGCGTTGGCACTCCACAGCAAAATGGGAGGGTTGAGCTTAAACACAGGCATATACTTAATGTCTCTCGAGCTTTGCTTTTTCAAGCTACATTGCCGATCAAGTTTTGGGGAGAGGCAGTGTTGACAGCTGCGTATTTGATAAATCGGACTCCTTCTTCCATTCATAAAGGAAGTACTCCGTATGAACTTCTTTATGGCTGTAAGCCAGACTACTCTCAGCTTCGGGTTTTTGGCTGTGCTTGTTATACTCATCGTGTCACTCGTGACAAGGATAAGTTCGGTGAACGAAGTCGTTTGTGTGTATTTCTTGGTTATCCTTTTGGTAAAAAGGGATGGAAAGTTTATGATATGGAGCGTAACGAGTTTGTTATTTCTCGTGATGTTGTCTTTTGTGAGGATTCGTTTCCTTTCTCCGCTGCACAACCTTCATCTCTGGTCTCTCCATCGACTGTTCCTCTTGATGATGACTGGTTGGTTGTTCCTCCATCCTCTACCGCTTCGCCTCTTGTGGACAGGGGGAGTGCTTCCGTATCATCGCCTGTTATAGACAGGGGGAGTCTTCCTTCTTCAAGTGAGACCTCCTCTGTTTCTCCTCCTGTTGACTCCTCTGTTCCGACTCAAGAAGTTCCTCCGCTAAGTGATGTTGATTCTGGTTCCGTTGGTGTTGACATTTCTGCTTCAGCTCCGCATCGTAAAAGCTCACGACAACCTACTCCGTCCGTTCGTTTGCAGGACTATGTTCTTTACCACATCATTAGTACACCCGTTCACGCTTTTAATGTTGTCACTGCTTCCTCCGAGTCTTCGTCTTCGGTTCAAGGTATGTGTTTCTCTCCACTGTCAGCTTTTATTCCTGATGATAAGTTTTCTGCAGGTCATCGGGTTTATTTGGCTACTATTGTTTCTAATGTGGAGCCAAAGCACTTCAAAGAGGCTGCTCGGTTCAAAGTTTGGACTGATGCTATGACTAAGGAGGTTGATGCTCTTGAAATTCACCGCACTTGGGATGTTGTTGATCTGCCTCCTAACAAAGTTGCGATTGGTTGTCAATGGGTTTACAAAACAAAGTATCATGTGGATGGCTCGTTAGAACGTTATAAGGCTCGCTTGGTGGCTCTTGGTAATAATCAAGTTGAGGGTGAAGACTATCATGACACATTTGCTCCGGTTGTTCGTATGACCACAGTTCGGACTCTTTTGCGTTTGGTGGCTGCAAATCAATGGGAGGTGTATCAGATGGATGTTAATAACGCCTTCCTTCATGGTGATCTTGATGAAGAGGTTTACATGAAGCTTCCTCCGGGTTTTCGTCACACTCATCCTGGTAAAGTATGTCGTCTCCGCAAGTCTCTTTATGGTTTAAAGCAGGCTCCACGTTGTTGGTTTAAGAAGCTGTCTGATTCTTTGCTTCGTTTTGGTTTTATTCAATCCTATGATGACTACTCTCTGTTCTCCTATGCACGTGATGGTGCTGAACTTCATGTCCTAGTATATGTCGATGATCTTGTTATTTGTGGAAATCATATCTCTATGCTTTGTCAGTTTAAGGACTATTTGAGTCGTTGCTTCTCCATGAAGGATTTGGGCAAGCTCAAATATTTTCTGGGCATTGAAGTAAGTCGATCACCGGAGGGTATATTTCTTTCTCAACGGAAATATGCACTGGATATTGTTGCTGACACTGCTTTGGAAGGCTCTCGTTCTGCTTTTACGCCTCTTGAACAGAATCATGGTCTTGCTACGGACGATGGTCCTCTGCTTCTTGATCCTAAGCCATACCGTCGTCTTATTGGTCGTTTATTATATCTTCTCCATACTTGCCCTGAGTTGTGTTACTCGGTGCATGTCCTGGCTCAGTTCATGAAAACTCCGCGTGCGGCTCACTGGGAAGCTGCTTTGCGTGTTGTCAGGTTTCTCAAAGGTATTCCTGCTCTCGGTATTCTTCTCAAGCCTGATAAAGACCTGCAACTGACTGTTTATTGTGATTCGGATTGGTCTTCTTGTCCGCTGACACGACGCTCTCTAAGTGCTTATGTCGTGTTCTTGGGTACTTCTCCTATCTCATGGAAGACTAAGAAGCAGGAAACTGTGTCTCACTCATCTGCTGAGGCCGAGTACAGGGCTATGGCTGTTGCTTTAAAAGAAATTAAGTTGTTGCGTAAGTTGTTAAAAGGATTGGGTGTCGACCTGTCTACTCCTGCTCGTCTATTTTGCGATAGTAAGGCTGCGATTCACATAGCTACTAATCCAGTTTTCCATGAGCGTACTAAGCACATTGAGAATGATTGTCACGCTGTGCGGGACTCTTATCGTGATGGTGTTATTACATTGCAACATGTGCGTACTGATGAGCAACTGGCGGATATTTTCACTAAGGCATTGGGGCGGGGTCAGTTTCACTATATCTTGTCCAAGTTGGGTGTTCTTGACTCTCACACTCCAACGTGAGGGGGAGTATTGCGGATATATCTCTCTACATTATGATAAGGCTTATGGTTTATTGTGATAAAGGTTATAAGCCTAAGTTTAAGCTCTTTGTGTTTATCTTACTCATTGTATCTTGTATAAATACCCAAGTTGGGACTTTCAATAAAATGAAGTCAGTTCAATACCCAATTCTACACTGTATTAGTTCAAAATAACAATTCACATCACGACAAATCATTTTCCAAAGTCAATGAAAATTACAGAGACTGGAAAAATTAAAAATTTCAGAAACATTCCAAAGAGCTACATCAAACAAAAATGCAAGACATATTCACCAATGTTGAGGGTTTGTAGTTTGCCTTTTAAGAAACCAATAAAAACTCTTTCTTGTTCCAGCCTTAAGTAAAAAGGTTTTGACAAGCAGTATAGTAAAGATCTCCAATAAAAGGTAAGCAGACAACAAACTTTTACCAAATCGATAATCTCTTCAAACTGTACAGAAAATCCAGCACTATCCAAGTTTTGGTGATTAGTTGAGTTGTGAATGAGCTCTGAAACTTTATTCATCCGCATCTGACATCAACAAAACCTAAACTTACTCAAACAAAGCTCAATCGAAAACTATAATCGTTAATAGTTGTGAATTGACCTAAAGAAAGCATTGTGGTTTAGGTTCTTGAGCGAGAGAGACCTAAAGCAAAGAGCATAACTGATATGTATATATTTTACACTCTTTCATCATGCATTTGTTATTCATTTTGTTTTTTAACTTATTGTTTTGCATTGTTTTTAGTCTCTTTTGCATAATATGCATATCTAGGTAGTCTTTGCATTGGTCCTGCATACATCTTGCATATTGGAGTTATTTCAGGTGTTTAGGAGATATCCAGACTGTTGGAACCGAATGGAGATTGAGACATGCGGCTTGACCAAGCATGCCCGGAATGGACGTCATGTGACTCGACCGACATGCGACTTGAACGCGCTCCCAGGAAAAAGCTCCAGTATCCCACTCGATCCATCATGCCTGGAATGGATGTCATCAACGCTCGAGCCGCTCGACAGCCGACGTTCCGAACTCCCTCTCTCGAGCTGACTTCGTCCACCGTTCGAACCGATGTTCCGAACTCCCTCTATCAAGCCGACTTTGTCTCCTGTTCGAGCCTCACCAATCGAGCCAACCGCTGAACTCAATCGAGCCACTCACGCTGCTGCACTCAATCGAGCCAATTTCACTCACGCGCTTGAGCCACCATTCGAGCCACCAGTCGAGGGATTTAGCTTTTGACGTCTTCATCAAAGTTGTAGGGAATTGAGTCATCTTTCCAAAGCCGTTTATTTCAATCCAATCGGAGGTGTGGTTCAAGAGTTATCATTGTTTTAGTGGATGCCTATACACCCAGCTCGAGCCAACACTACTCTGGGTCGAGCCAATACCACTCTGGGTCGAGCCAACACCACTCTGGGTCGAGCCAACACCCCTCCACTCGACCCAGCTCTACCGACGCACTCCCAAGACTGACAACACTCGACTTGGACAACCCGATTCCCGAACCGACACTCTATCTTGTCGTTTTATGTTTTAGGGCTTTCCATGTTGGACTATATATACATTTTGTTAAGTCTTTGCCCAAAAAATCTTTTATCTCGTTTTGTTATTTTCCTTAAGGTTTTACCTAGCCACCTAAAACCGTTCTCAGACTTTGTATTAGGACATCTTTGAGTTTATTGAGTTTTTGCATTTGATTTCTTCTGCAAAGTTGTTCATCTCATTTTTATATATCTTACTATGCTTGATTCAATGTTTCTGAATTCGTATCTTTGATGATGATTTCTGGATCTGAGTAGTGTGATTGTTCTTGAAGATGGGATAGATTAGGTGGAGGATCTTAGGATGTAGGGTGTTTAAGCTTTGTTTGTATGGTTCCCTTCTAGACTAGAGTTAGAAATACTTGTTTCTCTCTGATCAATTGGAACTAGGTATTAGGCATTTCCGCACCCAAAAGGTGTTCAAAGAAATGTCTGACCAACTAGTGCCAGAGACTTACGTTCCTAGCCTAAGAGATTAGGTTTGTTGACGTGAATGAACTTGTTTTTCATGCCATGCTTGATCATGTTTCTCTAGCGAGAGCTAGATTTGGAAGTGGTTGAGTTTGTGATGTGAGCACGAGACCGGAACCTGACCGAGACGCCCCGGACGCGACCGAGATGCTTGCACCACTCGCGGGACAACGGCCGGCCAACGCACCAGAAATCACTCCGGGAGCAACGACGAGGTCTCTTCCAAGTCCACAAGGCAGAAGATCAACCTGTTCGTGCAAGCATTAGTCCGAAACAGTGACCCGACCGAAGCAGTGCAAGTAGAGACTGTTCGCACGGCCTTCATCCTTACCCAAGGATGAAGGCGACCAAGTCGTTAGAGCAAGGAATCGTACTCTTTTTCTTCACTTCGGGTTTGTCCCATGTGGTTTACCGGAGGAGGTTTTAATGAGGCAAGGAGCTTTAGCGCAAACCCATCCACGTTTCGAAGCCAAAGACGTTTCCCGCGCCAAAGCCGAAGACGTGTTATTTTTACTTAAAGCCATATGTTTTGAACAATTTCTAGAACTCTCTCTTTTGTAACGTTAAGTAGAGTGACGTGTGTGGCTATGTTTAAACCACTTAGAAGAGAAACGTGTTCTCCCACAAAGCGAACACGTCAAGGGCAACATGTGCGGACCATTGCGAGTCCGCGTGTCCCTAGTCTCCTTTAAACCCTTTCTTATTTCTTGTAAAGGCAGACTTGAATGAAAATAAAACTTTTCCAAAGAGAGAATCTTTGTATCTTGTCTTACTCCTCTCCATAGACTAAGTCCGGGACTGATCTATCAAGAAACCCTAGCCGAACTCGAACCGGGTTCGCCGTCGACTAGTCCGACCGTATCGCGGGAAGAGTCAGCCCTCGCGTGTCGTCCTTCAATCCACCATCGCTATCATTTCCTCTAGCCGAACCATCTTTTGGTTCACTAGCCGCTTCGCAACCTCGAAGTCTGTACCGTACTGCTATCGTAGCCGCTCGACCATGACGTGACCAAAGTTTCATCTTTCGAACCGCTCATTTGTTTTCCACCAAACTCCGTTTCCACCGTTTGTTTTCTCCCTAGATTCGATTCACCGCGTCTTGTCCGAGAGAAGTTGCTTCTAGTTTGATCTGCTCGAGAACGCTCGATTCTGTCCGTACCGCGAGACGACCGGGGCTAGCAGCAGTTTGAGTAGCTACTGTCAAGAGATTGGATTAGCTAAGAAGTGATGTTCATTGTTTAGGGATGGTTTGCTTTTGACATGTTAAACACTCTATAGACTAGGATACTCCACCGATATCAATTACTCCCATCCCTAGGACTTCTTTCTTTCTGAATTTTATTGCATTCCTGAGACTGTTTCATTTCTTGCTTTTTAGTTCATGCTTAGACTCGATTCTGTTTTTATTCATTTTCGCTTCTTGTCATGCATTCTCGTTTCTAGTTATGTGACTCATTTCTGTTTTGCATTTTGACCATTCTATGATTGTTTGACAAACACTCTTTTTGAATTGGCTTGACTTGTGATTGCTTGATCGCATTTTGATTGTTAGCAACATCCCATTTGGATTGACACCTTAAGTACTACAACAAATAAGGTTAATTGAACCTACTAGGACACACAAAAATCCTAGTATCAATAACTAAGAGACAAAGAAAACTACTTACCTGCTTTGCTCGTTTTCCCAAGACAAAGAGCATTGCATCTATCACATTACTCTTTCCACTCCCATTGGGTCCAACCACATCACTCGTTTTCAATTCATCTCCAAGGTTAGAAAAAATCACAAAAAATAAATTCAAATTAAAAGTATCCAAAATCAGAATTTCGAAAAACTATACTCAAATTTAAGAAAACGTGATAAAAATCCAAACCCAATCAGATTCAAATTTCTCGAAAAATGAAATTAAGGAAATGTAAAACCCTAACCTTGTGGAAAGGACCGACGCGTTGTTCACTAGCATAAGATTTGAAGTTCTTCATCACAAGCTCTTTAATGTAAAGCCTCGGAGTTCCAGATTTCTTCTGCTGGTTAGGCTCAGACTCGCCGCCGCCGCAAAACTCACCCATTGGCTCATCTTCTTCCATCACCACACCACCACTACTCTCTGATAACGTAAACGCACTTTATTAGAAATGATACGAAAGAACTAATGTTCGTTATAAACAAAGATCCTGTTCCCAACTTACAAAAGTATTGAATCAAGAAACAACTCCAATAAGCTGAGCAAACTCTGATTACAAGAGATCCAGAATAGAGAGAGTGATTACAAAAATCTTATTTAGATAATTTCGCAATGAGGAAGAAGACTGCAACGGCTTCCCCTTATAAAGAAAACTTTGGACTCTTGTGCTCCAGCTCGTATGTGACAGCTCATGTGCGACAGCTCATCGACAACCATGTCAACGTTCCCTTGGCCACAAAAAGTCCTCCCACCAGCTTCTAACACGTGTCCTTCTTTATTCTCCTTTATTCAAATGCAATTCAAATAAAAACTTCGATATCAGAAACCCTGTAACAGAGCTCCCCTGTTTGGAGAACCTTATCCTGAAGGTTCAAAGGAAGGAAAGTGTCGCTACATATCAAACAACTACTCTCAAGTGGCCTCTTCTTCACCTTCATTAGTCCACTTAACCAAGACCATTGTAGCAGACGACCTTGCCTTTTAACCATTTTCCTCTCCAAAATGATCTCAGGTTCCTTTAGTAAAACATCATTAATCAGCATTGGCAACTCAATAGAAGTGTGATTCGGACCCACCAAAACCTTAAGCTATGAAACATGGAACACCGGATGAATTTGAGAACTCGCAGGCAGGGCCAGTTTATATGCCACTGGACCGCAACGATCAACCACCTTATAAGGACCATAATACTTAGGAGCTAGCTTCTTGTTGCCACGGACCACAACTGACTGTTGGCGATAGGGTTGAAGTCTGACAAACACATAGTCTCCTATGTTAAAGCTTCTCTCAGTGCGATGCTGATTTGCAAATACATGCATCCTGTGCTGAGCCCTCAGAAGATGGAACCTTAAAATCAGAATCATACTCTCGCATTCCTGTAATCTTTTAGCCACTACTGCGACTTTAGACTCGCCTGGAAGGTAGGGTAGATGAAAAGGAGAAGACTGACCATAAACAGCTTCGAAAGGAGTCGACTGAGTCGCGGAATGGAAAGTGGTGTTGTACCAATACTCAGCTAGAGGAAGCCACTTACTCCACTTAAACGGCCTGTCACTACACATGCATCGAAGGTATGTCTCCAAGCAACGATTCACCACTTCAGTCTGTCCATCACTTTGTGGATGATAGGCACTAGAAAAATTCAACTCCACCCCTTGCATTGCAAACAACTCTCTCCAAAATGTACTCAGGAATATCTTGTATATGTCACTCACAATGGACTTTGGGCACCCGTGAAGTTTGAAAATGTTGTCCATGAATGCCTGAGCCACTGTCATTGCCGTATATGGGTGTGATAGAGGCACAAAGTGCCCAGCTTTGCTCAACTTGTCGACAACGACCATAATCACGTCCTTCCCAGCTGACTCCGGTAACCCGTCTATAAAATCCATGAATAGGTCAGTCCACAAGGTTTCAAGAATTGGCAACGGTTGCAATGGACCGGGACTCGCCACCGTTTCATACTTACAGCGTTGACAGACATCACAAGCTCAAATGTATGCGTGAATGTCCTTCAACATACCTTTCCAATAGAACATTTCACTCGCTGGAGAGTTGCATCTCTACCCGAATGACCGCTGGTCCCAGAACAATGCAACCACTGAAGGATAGAAGACCACAGTTCTTGTTTTGATGGGACCACTATCTTACTTTTTCGACGCAGAATCCCCTGAACAACCAAGTAATGCTTCTTCGCAGCCTGATCTTTTTTAAGAGCCTCAATGATCTCTTTAACCTCCATATCTTGCTCATATTGATCCTGAATTTCTTTTATTAAGTCACACTCCACCACTGTCATCGCCATATGAAAACCCCAGCCCCCTCAACTCTTGACAGTGCGTCTGCAACCAAATTGTCCTTTCCCGCCTTATATTGTATCTCATAGTCAAATTCCAGAAGCTTTGGTAACCACTTCTGCTGTATAGGTGTGTTCAACCGCTGCTCCAACAGGTACTTAAGGCTCATCTGGTCTGTTTTGATTATGAAATGCTTAGGGAGGAGGTGATGGCGCCATTTTTGAACTGCAAACACCACCGCTAACAGTTCATTCTCATAAATGGACAGAAGTCACTATTTTCCCTTTAAATGGAGGCTAATGTAATCTAATGGATGTCCATCTTGCATAAACACAACTCCTATCCCTTGTGAGCAAGCATCTGTTTCCACCAAAAATGGTCTGTCGAAACGTGGAAGTGCTAATATTGGAGCTTCGCATAAGGCCTTTTTTATCTCCTCGAAAGCTTGTTGAGCTTCTCCTGACCATAAAAACACATCCTTCTTAGTTAATGCTGCTAACCGTCGAGCTATAGTCCCAAAGTTATGCACGAACCGCCTGTAGTAGCCAACTAAACCAAGAAATCCCCTCAATTGTTTCAAGTTCATTGGTACCAGCCACTCTGCGACTGCCACCACTTTGCTCGGATCAGTAGAAACACCACGACCTTCAATATAGTGTCTGAGGTACTCTACCTTGTCAGTGGCAAAGCTACACTTACTCCTTTTTGCATACAATTGATTCTCTTCCATCAGTTGAAAAACAGCTCTCAAATGTTCCGCGTGTTCTTCTTTCGTGGCATTATAGATCAATGTCATCAAAGAATATGAGTACAAACCGCCGCAGAAACTTCCTGAACACCGTAGTAATCAAATTCTAGAATGTTGCAGGGGTGTTGGTTAAGCCAAAAGGCATCACCAATTACTCGTAATGCCCACTATGGGTTTTAAAAGCTGTTTTATGCACATACATAGGGTCCATTCTTACCTGATGATACCCTGCTCTCAAATCGATCTTCGAATATACGCTGGACCCTCCTAACTCGTCCAAGAAAACTTTAATAAGGGGAATAGGGAACCTGTCCTTCACCGTTAACTCGATAAGGCCCCTGTAGTCGACACAAAGCCTCCATGTCCCATCCTTCTTTTTAACCAAGACTACTGGAGACGCATATGGACTGGAGCTACCCTGAATGGTGCCTGCCTCTAACAGTTCGCCTACCATCTTATCAATCTCATTCTTCTGGTGGACCGCATAGCGATAAGGTCTTATATTGACTGGATTTTCCCCCTCTTTTAATGGAATCTTACTATCATGGTTCTCTCTGAAAGGAGGTAGTGTCGTAGGTTCTTTGAAGACCTCCTCAAACTCCTGCAATACTTCTACAATCCCTGAGTCCTCTGCAAGAGCCTGATTCTCACCCGTCACACTGCATAACTGCATCTCCTCCATGTTTCCTTCTTCCGTTGTGTATATCATAGAGATCTGAGCCTCCTGTTCTCTTATCTTTTTCAATTTGTTTGCATTTACTTCTCACACATATCCCGGCTTAATACCATGCAACATCACTCTCTGCTTCCCGTATTTGAAACTCATTTCTAGTTCCTTAAACTCCTAAGATATAACTCCTAAAGTTTGAAGCCACTGGATTCCCAAAACCATGTCACATCCACCCAATTGAATTAACATAAAGTCAGCGGCAAATGTTGTGTTATGAAATGTCCACTGAAAGTTGTAAACTGCACCGTGAACCACCAACTTCCTTCCATCTGCTACTGACACTCGTGTCATTTGTGACGAGTCGATCACACATCCTAGTCTTTCTGCAGAATGAGGGTCCATGAAGTTGTGTGTCGAGCCCGAGTCAATTAGCATAAAGATAATTCTCTTCCCATACAACCCTTTCACCCGCATTGTGTCATACTCCTCCACACCAGACACTGCACTTACTGACACACGAGGTGTGACTTCCATTGTTTCCGAGTTCTCTTCCTCCTCCCTCCACTTCGATAAGAAACAACTGCTTCCTTTTGTGTTTCAGGTAGTGGTCAGGCGTATACTTTTCATCGTAAAAGAAGCATAACCCTTTAGCTTTTCTATCACTCATCTCTGCATTAGACAAAAATTTCTTGGAACCTAACCCATCAACTTTTTCTTCCATCTTCTTCTTCGGATAACCACCAGAGGAGGGTTCTTTCTTCACACCAAGAATACCCTTACCACCAGTGTTACCAGTGGATGATTTAGACGGTGTCCAATTCTGCGGTGTAGGCTTCAGTGGGTGAGCTTTTTTATAGAGTCGACCCAACATCAAGCAATGGTGTACCGATTGCGGCTGGAACATTCGAACATGCATCTGAGTATCCACTCTTAGGCCTGCAAGGTAAGTGCTCACCAAGTTATCCTCAGACATGTTAACCTTTGTTCTAAGCAGCTCAAATTTCTGATGATAATTAACAATACACCATCAGTCTCATGTAACCTCTTAAGCTCAACAATAGGATCTTCTAACACATCATCAAACTTCTCCTTAAGTTTCAACTTATATGCATCCTAATCCCTCAACAAATGGTAATAGAGATTAGATTGTACCAACGCATGATGCCAATGAGCCGCGTGACTGTCAAAGTGCACAACTGCCATCTTGATCTTCCTCGAGTGTGGTGTACGATCTAACTCAAAGAACTCCTCCACCTTGAACAACCATTCTTTCACACCACTCCTCCATCAAAGCGAGGAAAGTCTATCTTACCAATCCTGGTCATGGCATCATAACTCTCCTGTGTTGCCGCTCCAACCCCTTCCTCCTGAGCTCGCGAATCAGAACAGACATCCTGAGAGGTTGACACCCATGGTTGACTCAGATCCCGTACCTTAGTAACTGGAATTGGCTCCTTGGAACTGGACAAGAGTCGAATTGCCTCACACATCTCCTTGATACTCTTATCGATCTTCTGTTCTGTTCCACAAGTTTCCCTTCTTGAGTATCGGTGCGCAAGATCATCTTGCTGATATGAGTGCTGATCGCCTCTTCCCGCTCACGCACCACCACACTAGCTTCAAGAGCTACGGTTTCCTTCAACGCCGTCTGGGAACGAGTTTCCGCCATAGTTTCTGAGGTCGTTTAGCTCTGATACATTTGATAACGTAAAGGCACTTTACGAAATAACTAATGTTCGTTATAAACAAAGATCCTGTTCCCAATTTACAAGAGTATTGAATCAAGTAACAACTCCAATAAGCTGAGCAAACACCGATTACAAGAGATCCATAATAGAGAGAGTGATTACAAAAATCTTATTTAGATAATTTCGCAATGAGGAAGACGACTGCAACGGCTTCCCCTTATAAAGAAAAATTTGGACTCTTGTGCTCCAGCTTGTATGTGACAGCTCATGTGCGACAGCTCATCAAAAACCATGTCAACATTCCTTTAGCCACAAAACAGACCTCCCACCATCTTCTAACACGTGTCCTTCTTTATTCTCCTTTTTATTCAGATGCAATTCAAATAAAAACTTCGATATCAGAAACCCTATAACACACTCTCTCTCTCTCTGATCAACTCGGTGTTGACTTGTGTTTCAGATCGCTAAATTTTCATCGGATTTGTCACTTCTTTAATCGTCCAGTGACTTGCTTTGTTCGCCCGAGGGAGAATAAGAAGTTTGGCTTTTCAAAAGAACAAAATTTGAATTTTTTTTTCTTTTTCTTGGTGTCGTCTCATTTTATTAATATAAGAAAATACAAAAGCTAAAAAGGGCCAAGGCCCAACATAAAGAAAACGAAAAGTCCAACAAGGATACAGACTTGGGTAAGAAAATAGCATGTCCAGCCACTATGAACGATGAAGTCACCGCCGACTCGAGAAGCTCCAAAACCACTGGACAAGCCTAAGGAGTAAGGACACGAAGTCTTTACGCTTTAATCGGGCCTAATCCGATGAATGCCCACACAAATCTTCATCTGTCATTGCTTCTGTTTTTACATTTCTGTGTTATAGTATTATTTAGTGTATAATTATTATTAATGTACATTTTCAATATATAAAACTTCTTAAATTAAAGAAAGTTTTTTTTAGTTTGACATTATCCAAATGAAGCCTAATCTATAGTCAATTTTTATTACGCGGAACAACGCGATTTTGAGGAGTCGAAATTGAATATTTGATTTTTAAAATTTAATTTTCTGTTTTTGTTGTTTTTGAGTTACAAATATAGTGAGAGTGAATTTTAGCGGAAAACCAAATAATTCAAATCAAAAGGAAAATTTAGTAAATGTGTCCATAAGACCTAAGTCCAATAGACTTTAGTATCTTATATATAATTAGATGGTTGTCTACGCGATGCATGGACAAAGTATTTAGTTATTTACATTTATTTATTTATTTGTGATTATAGTAGAGTAATATATTTTTTCAGCAAAAATAAATTATATAAATGAATTAATGTAATCGTTATACAATTGGATTGACAGCATCGTGGAGGTGAAAAACACCTTGAGTAGAAAATGTTTGAAATACAACCAAACTTTGATAGCAAGTGAGGGACATTATTACAATTCCTTGTTGAGAAAATAAATTGAATCCTTTGAAAACTAAATGACCAATAATTTATGTCTTGAGTGATGCCCTCAATAGGTTATATATATATATAGATATCTATATATAAATATATATAATTTGATTTTTAATACATATATTAAGTATAGTTTACATTAAACTAGGTAATATCCTGCGCATATGCGCGGGTTGTTGTATTAGTTATGTTAATTCATTTTAGTTTAAGTAATAATCATAAAATTATGAAAAAAATTTGAGAATTTATTTTAATTAACTTTTTTAAAATGGTATTTCTGAAAAGTGGTATTGAAAAAGAAATATTTTTGAAATATTCCCTAAAAATACATATATAACAAACAAATTTTCTAAATGTCAATAATATACTTTATTTACTCAAATATCATACAATATCAAAATATACCACTTATTTTAAAAATATTGTTAATGATAAAAATAAAAATTTACTATGATATTCATTTTGACTTAAAAATTCTATTATAATAGTTTATTTTGTTAAGACATTGCATACTTTTTTTTTGTCAAACAACATTGTATACTTTTAAAAATAAAATAAATATACATAAATGAAGATGATTTGTTTGGTATAAAATTATATCTAAGGTATTATGTCAACGACTTCGTGCTGTTCTTCCGTCCCTGGTCTCCGAAACTCAGTCGGCGTTCGTGGCGGGTTGGTATATTTCGGATCATATCTTGATCGCTCAGGAGATATTTCATGGGCTGCGTACTAATCCTTCGTGTAAAGGGAAATTTATGGCTATCAAAACGGATATGAGTAAGGCCTACGATAGGGTGGAATGGTCTTTTGTCGAGCATTTGCTAAGAAGGATAGGTTTTTGTGAAAAATGGATTTCTTGGATCATGTGGTGTGTGACATCAGTACAATATAGGGTCTTGATTAATGGCCAACCTCATGGGTCAATTGTTCCACATAGAGGGTTGAGACAGGGCGATCCTTTATCGCCTTATCTTTTAATTTTATGTACGGAGGTGCTTATTGCCCATTTTCGGAAGGCCGAACAAGCGAAGCATCTGACTGGTATCAGGGTTTCAACTGCTTCTCCTCCTATCTCTCATCTATTGTTTGCAGATGATAGTTTGTTCTTTTGCCGGGCGACAAAAGAACAGTGTGAGGTGGTGTTGAGGATCCTTAAGTTATATGAGCGGGTTTCGGGTCAGCAAATAAATTTCCAGAAGTCTTCAGTTCAATTTGGACACACGGTGGATGTTGATCTCAAGGAGGAATTAAAGGGAGTTTTGGGTATATCAAACTTGGGCGGGATGAGTTCTTATTTAGGCATACCGGAGAGCTTAGGTGGTTCTAAGACAAAGATTTTTTCTTTTGTGCAAGATAAGCTGCAAGCACGGGCTAGTGGATGGCCCGCTCGATTGTTATCCAAAGGGGGTAAGGAGGTGATGATCAAGTCGGTAGCTACGGCGGTCCCTACCTTTGTGATGTCGTGCTTCCGTCTCCCAAAGACGGTAACCAGGAAGCTGACTAGTGCCATCTCGAACTTCTGGTGGAGTTCGTCGGGGCAATCAAGGGGTCTCCATTGGATAGCCTGGGACAAGCTGTGTTACAGCAAAGATGCTGGAGGGATGGGCTTTAGGAGTTTAGATGATTACAACACAGCTTTACTTGCCAAACAACTTTGGCGTCTTATAACGGTTCCGGATTCTCTTTTCGCACGGGTGTTTAAAGGTCGTTATTACCGGCACTCGGATCCTTTTGATCCAATCAAATCTTACTCGCCGTCTTATGGGTGGTGGAGTATAATTTCTGCTCGCTCTCTGGTTAACAAAGGACTGATTAAAAGGGTAGGATATGGTGATTCCTTCTTGGTATGGACTGACCCATGGATTCCTGCTCAATCCCCGAGACCAGCAATGAGCATAGGGTCCCCTTCGGACCCTCTGCTACGCGTTTCAAACCTTATTGACAGGAGTTCTAATTCCTGGGATGTGGCTAAGCTTGCGGTTACTTTTGTTCCGGAAGATGTGGCTACCATCTCTGCCATACCTTTGCGCCAACCGGACAAACCGGATTTGCCAGGTTGGCATTTTACTAAGTCGGGTAAATATTCGGTCAAGTCAGGGTATCATATTCTTCGTTCACATATGCTGACTCCTGCTTCCCCGCAAGTGTTGGAACCCAGCATTGTCGCGCTTCAGGCTTTTACGTGGAAAATTAGGTGTCCCCCAAAACGCCGTCATTTTATGTGGCAAGTGCTTACGGAATGTGTGGCGGTTACGGCTAATCTATGGAAACGTGGTATAGGTGATGATGCCTTGTGTAGTCGTTGTGCTGCTCAGGAGGAAACAATTAATCATGCTCTGTTTGAATGTGCGCCAGCGAGACAGGTTTGGGCATTGTCGCAGTTTCAGACAGCTCTGGGTGTCTTCCCATCGGGATCAGTTTTCACTAACATGGATTTTCTCTTTTGGCGGTGTACCAATGTGCCAACACAGGATTTTTCCCGTGGATTCTGTGTTATATTTGGAAGGCACGCAATGACAAGGTTTTTAGTAATCTGGATTCAAATCCCCTAGCTCTTTTACGGATCGCGGAGGATGAGGTAAAGGCTTGGGCTCTGGCCCAGACTGAGGATATGGTTTCAGATATGGTTTCAGATTTGTCTGGAAATATTGCAAGTACACTTGAGAGGACTGGGCGATTAGGAAGCCCTAGGTTCCCCTTGAGTTTTATGTGTTTTGTAGATGGCTCTTGGAAAGCAACAGATAGCTATGCGGGTCGAGGATGGTTTTGTACGTCACCTTCGGGTAGTGCTCATTCAATGGGAGCTGCAAACCTTCGCCGCAGTCTCTCTCCCCTTCATGCCGAGGTTGAAGCCCTTATCTGGGCTATGCGATGCATGATTGGGGCGGATAACCAATCTGTCGTCTTTCTTACCGACTGCTCCGACTTAGTGAAGATGGTGTCTTCACCTTCCGAGTGGCCAGCTTTTACGCCGTATTTGGAGGATATATACGCGGATAGAGAGGAGTTTGTGTCTTTCGCTTTGGTCTGTGTCCCTCGCTCTCAGAATGGTAAAGCGGATAATCTTGCACGACGAGTTCGTACAGTACCGCACTTAGTTACCTATGTGAACAATGTCCCTTCGTTTTGGCTTGTTTAAGCCATTCNTTTTTTTTAAAAAAAAAAAAAAAAAAAAAAAAAGATGATTTCTTTTGCTTGATTTCCTCATTGGGCTTTGATCAAAATTAGTATCTGAGTCTACATCGATAATTGTTTTTTACAGCCACCAAAATTTTATTATACATATATAATTGAAATTAAAAATAATAAGATGACAAAGAAGGAAGGAAGAAATATATAAAAACAAAGAGATAAAATTTTGAATTAAAATATAAAATAAATCTAACAAAATGTATAATCACACTTACCAATGCAAGAACATAAACAAAACAAAAAAAAATATTTAGAATTTGAGATATGGTGGATGATGATGTGAGAATGGTTATTTATAGGATTTCAAGGGATGAAAGTTACATGTCTAAAATATTTTATTATAAATATGTAATTAAAAATTAAAAATTAAAAATAATAATAAGACAAAGAAGGAAGGAAAAAATACATGCAAGAACATAAACAAAACAAAGAAAATATTTAGAATTTGAGATAGGGTGGATGATTATGTGAGAATGATTATTTATAGGATTTCAAGGGATGAAAGTTACATTTATAAAATAATTTAATTAGAGGAGTTACAATTATAATTTATAGTGTGTTTGAATGAAATGAATGCAAAAAAAGTCAATTCATAATTTTGTATTATCAGTTACAGTGTAATAGTAAAATGTGAATTTAAAGTATAGATTAATGTACATTATTATATTTTAATTTAATTATACATAAATATTATTTAAAAAAAATATATGCTAAATAGACCAATAAGGAGAGAGTGAAACCTTACTTTTATGTATATGATTATACATCCTAGGTGCTTCCCCACGCAACGCGTGGGTTGTGGTGTAGTTGGCACTTTCTTGTTTTTTTTTTTGGTCTTTTCGTTTTCTCTTTTGTATTATTTCGTTTTAGTTAGGCATATACGGGTTTTGCTGTCACTTTTATTCATACACTATATGTTTATACCATTTCGTTTATATGTGTATAATTGTGGCGTTTATTTTTTATGAATTATGAAGATGTTGTTTCTTGCTTTTGAGGATCCAATCTTATCATTGACTGATATTGTTTCCAATACATTTATTGTATTATAGATTTTCTAATTAACTGCTTATGTAAACCCTTCATACGTTGATGTTACAATAATAAGTTATTTTTTTAAAATATCTTCCGTGTAAGTGATTATGTTTGTATGCCCATGTTTTGGTCTAATATCAATAAGATCGTTTTTGTTTTTCTTTAGTTGGCTTTGAAACCAATTTTGAGTTAAGCAAATAATGGGTCGAATTATGGTGTTAATAAGTAATATAAATTCTTATGTATATATATTGTATATATGTGACTATAAATTTAGCTAACTAAAAAATTATGTAATATTTAAATACAATCTTGAACATATATATATATATATTTATTTTGGGAGGAATGTATGAAATTATTGGATAGAAGTTATTTTTGAGTTAAATGACCTTTAATGTCTTTAAAGTGAGTTAAATATTAATAAATTTTTATATGTGTCTTGACTTTTTTAAAAAGGAATACCAAGTGTTTCCTTCCAAATTTGAAGTGATATAGTATTTTAGTTTTCTTATATGATTTTATGAACTTCAATGTAAAAGTTTTTCAAAGTAATAAGTACACTCACTGATTGAATTATAAAATTTGGAGAAATGTTTATTTCGATTAATCATCTGCTCTTTTAAATAAATTAAATAAGTATGTTGTTATTCCTACAAATAGGACAACATATATTATAGTTTAACCATGGAGTTAAGCAATGGAAATGGAACTTGTGATTGCAAGACAAAATGCTTATATGTTACACATTGATCGTTTAAAAATGAATAGGAACATCTAATTCTCAAATAAAGTTGATTGTTTTGTTAAAACCAACATATGTGAATTTAAATTTAACTATGCAAATTTAAAAAATAAATATGAATAGATTAGAAAGGCAAGAAATATAAAAGAAATATTTTTTTATATAAATAAAATAAAAATTGAAAACAATGTTAAATATATATAATACTTTCTACATTAAAATATAGAATCAAACTCTTACAAGTTACAACACATATGAGATATAACAACATTTGATATTGGTAGGAGAGGAGGAGAGAATGTTTACTATAAGATGGTAATCCAAATTAGATAATGGAGATGAATCTTTAAAAAATAGAACAATGTAATATCTATATATATATAATACTTTCTAAATTAAAATATAGAATCAAACTCTTACAACACATATGAGATATAACAACATTTGATATTGGTGGGAGAGGAAGAGAGAATGATTACTTATAAGATAATAATCCAAATTAGATAAAGGAGATAAATCTTTTAAAATAAAAACAATGTAAAATATATATCATGTAGTCTCTAAAATTAAAATTTAGCATTAACAATTTACAATGATATTTCATTTTTTTTTTAAAACCCATACAACAAAAATAAGAAATCAAAAATAACAAAAAAAAAAGAAAAATGATTTGAGGTATTGTAGAAGAGAATGAGAGAATGTGAAAATGAGATAGTAAAAGAATGTCAATATGAGAGAATGATAGATTGAGAGAATGCTTATTTATATGATAAGAAATGATGGAAGTTACATTTAGAACTATGGAGTTACAATAGTAATTTATTGTGTTTGAATAAAATTGAGTGGTAGAATATGATTAATGCATAATTTATTTTATTTTCAGTTATAATTTTATTTTAATGTGTGAGTTAAATGTATTGTGTTTATTGGATCTTAAATATTGTTTAAAGCAATTAGAAAGCAAATAAAAAAATAAAAAAAAATTAGAAAACATTAAATGAAAATCAACCAATAAGGAGAGACCAAAACCTTACTTTTATATATATGATATATTGCTTTAAACTTTGAAATGAGAAATATATTATAAACAATAATTTTACATGAGAAATATATTAATTTAGCCAACCAAAATATGAATATAAGTTTAGCCAACCAAAATAAATAAAAAATATTAAAATTTAACCAAAAATAATTTCTCTTGAAAGATAATAAGTTAGTAGGAGGAATGAATTAATGTACAATTATTGGATAGGAGTTACATTTGAGTTAAATGGAGTTACATGTCTTTAATTATAAATAAATATTTTAATTTTTTATAACCTAAAATAAAAGGAATACCAAGTGGCTGAATCAAAATTCACATGATTTGGTTGTTTGTTGATATAAACTCAACACTTACACATAATATTTCAAAATAAAAAATATTACTTTTTAAGTGACAAACTAAATTAGTTTTCTTATAAAATTATATGAATTCTTCAATCTCAATAATTTTTAAAATCCCAAGGATAACTTATATTTTTTTGGTTTTCTCTCATCAATTTAATTTATAGTGCTAGATTTCATACTAATGGTTTCATCTTTAGAGAATTTAGTGAAATGATATTTTTAAAATTATATTTTATTTTTATATTTAAGTTCCAGTTGAATATGTTTTGTTTTTTGGATAATTTTTATTTTGATTAAAGACACAAAAAACCAATTGTTTAATTATGTTCTTTTTGTTTTCAAAAACCTCAAATCATAAAAAAAAAATATATATTATATTGATCTCTGCAGATTTAACAATTGGATCACAAAACAAAATAGTCTTTATAAATGGATAAATGGATAATTATATTGATCTTTAAATATTATATTGATCTTTATAAATTATTTAAAATGATACATGAATATGTGAGATAACCAGAGACATAATAGATAATTACATATGGATCATTTCAACTTTATGATCTTATTGTGTGGTGAATATTGTAAGGAAGTATGAAAATAATGACTTATAAGATGTTAATATAAAATAGAAAATGGAGATAAACATTTTAAAAGATTAAAATAAATATATAAGATATACATATCATACAAACTCTAAAACTAAGCTTTTACAATGATATTTGATTTGATTTTTTATAACCCATACAACAACAATAACAAAAAAAATATAAAACAAAACAAAACAAAACAAAAAAAGAGATTTGAGAGTAGTGGAAGAAGATGAGAGAATGAAAGAGTGATAGACTAAGAGAATAAGATAATGAGTATTTATAGGAAGAGAAATGATGAAAAATTGCATTTAGAAAAATGAGAGTTACAATTCTAATTTATTGTTTTGTTTTAATACAATTAATTAGTACAACTTAGTGGAAAAATAAAGTTAATGCATAATTTATAGTGAGAAGCTATAAGGATTTCAGTTTTATATTATGTGAGTTAAATGTGAAAATTAATTGTTTTTAAATTTGTGTTTTAATATAATTTTTTTTGTTAAAATTGCATTGCCAAGTGGACCAATAAGGAGAGACTGAAACTCTACTTTTATATATACTAGGTGCTTCTCCACGCAACGCGTGGGTTGTGCTAGTTGGCACTTTCTTGTTTTTTTTTCGTTTTTTCGTTTTCTCTTTTGTATTATTTCGTTTTAATTAGGCATATACGGGTTTTGCCGTCACTTATATTTATACACTATATGTTTATACCATTTCGTTCAGATGTGTATAACTGTGGCGTTTATTTTTTATGAATTATGAAGATGTTGTTTCTTGCTTTTGAGGATCCAATCTTATCATTGACTGATATTGTTTCCACTACATTTATTGTATTATAGATTTTCTAATTAACTGCTTATGTAAACCCTTCATACGTTGATGTTGCAATAATAAGTTATTTTTTTAAAATATCTTCCATGTAAGTGATTATGTTTGTATGCCCATGTTTTGGTCTAATATCAATAAGATCGTTTCTGTTTTTCTTTAGTTGGCTTTGAAACCAATATTGAGTTAAGCAAATAATGGGTTGAATTATGGTGTTAATAAGTAATTTAAATTCTTATGTATATATATTGTTTATATGTGACTATAAATTTAGCTAACTAAAAAGTTATGTAATCTTTAAATACAATCTTGAACATATATATATATATATATATATATATATT
>NC_025701.1:24428517-24428738 GCF_000633955.1 Camelina sativa
GAGAGAATGTTTACTATAAGATGGTAATCCAAATTAGATAATGGAGATGAATCTTTAAAAAATAGAACAATATAATATCTATATATATATAATACTTTCTAAAGCTATGCTCAGTTACTGTGATCTCAATATTATATATATTATTCATATTAATCAGAAAAAAAGAAGTCACGCTTCGGAGGTTTTGGTGGAGGAGTTAACCAAATCTGAATTCTGGATAA
>NC_025701.1:24428798-24429375 GCF_000633955.1 Camelina sativa
AGATAATGAGTATTTATAGGAAGAGAAATGATAAAAAATTACATTTAAAAAAAATGAGAGTTACAATTATAATTTATTGTTTTGTTTTAATACAATTGATGAATACAACTTAGTGGAGAAATAAAAATGTATAATTTATAGGGAGAAGCTATAAAGATTTCAGTTTTATATTGAAACAACCCGACTCTTTTTTTTTTAATTAAAAACAATATATATAATTAAGCATCTCATACTACTTAATTAACCAACCCAACCACAACTCAACATTAAACCAGCAATAACATTAAGCACAGCGGAAACATACCAATAATACAAAACCAACAGCATCATCAATACAATAACATTCCTAACCTTTCTATCCGGCAACATAACATAACACAAACCAAGGTTCTAACAACATAACCAACAAATCCAATAACACACAAACGAGACCCTAGATCATCCTCCTCCTCATTGCCATGATTCCACGTCACAAACCTGCACACCACAAACAACAATTGAGATGCGTAAGTATTATCACAAATACTTAGTGAGGCAATCCTCCCATCTACTGGGCTATACACACAAGCAACTGAGA
>NC_025701.1:24429687-24429993 GCF_000633955.1 Camelina sativa
TGGTTCGCGGATGTTACAATTCTCCCCCACCAATAAGGATTCGTCCTCGAATCCCGCAACACCGTCCATCTGTCAAGGACCTCCATGCCACTGTCAACACGGCCCGCACGTCCTCCGACCAGACTGAACACCGTCAGCCAAGGTTTCCCGTGCAACTGTCGCAACAGCCCGCACACCTCCGACTGAACCACGAGGTCTCCCTCTAGTCAATATACTCACATCAAAGACACTATTTGCTCACAACTCAGTGCTTCCCCCGTCCGTGGTCGCAACCAACGAATCATGCCGGCTCGCTATCAGGCCAAC
>NC_025701.1:24433948-24442266 GCF_000633955.1 Camelina sativa
GGAATAAACCTACCAAATTTCATTACCTTTGAGAACGATTTGATATGCCGAAATTGTTTCCTCCCAAACCCTAACGATTCTGATCTTTCTCCTTTATCTAAACCAAACCAACCAAACCAAAATCGCGAATTAAAACAAACCCGACGAACCCAGAAATAGTGGTGTCGATCGATACCACAAGGGTATCGATCGATACTCACACCAAAACAACAAAAATTGGTTCGCGGATGTTACATATATTATGTGAATTAAATGTGAAAATTAATTGTTTTTAAATTTTTGGTTTATTATAATTTTTCTTTTTGTTAAAATTGCATTGCCAAGTGGACCAATAAGGAGAGACTGAAACTCTACTTTTATATATATGATGATTATATATATATATATATTTATATATATATATATATATAGGTGTGACTATTCATATATGTCATGAAAACTTAATAAATTTATAAATTTATAAGTTATAAAGTGTTTGATGTACATATAAAGTATAGTTTACATTACATATTTTGAAATTATCTAAATGTAATTCAGAACTAATAATTTTTTGTATGTTTTATAAACCTTGAAACATAATTTTAAATTAAAAGCAATAACAAAAAAATATAAAAGCTTAACAACATGATGTTGTGTATGCATGTTGTGTATAGAATTCTTTTACACATTGTGTAAATAGAAACTCATGAGACTGTTTAAAATAAATAAAGCTCAATCATTAAAATCATTCATAATAAAATCTTGTTCAACTTAATACGAGTAACATTTTCTTTTTGAAAAGAGTGGATGAACAGAACATCTAAAATATATAGAACATTTAACCAACAAGTAAAAACTCAAGCATGCTTAAAGAAATCATGAAATCAAGGTTTAAGTAATTCATAAAAGTAAATAGCATAAAACTGATGATAAGGTTTAAATGTTACTTATTAGAAACGAGTACAAGAGGTAAAGACTCTCTCTAAGAAACAAAGCAAAGCTAAAGAGAAAGAGTTTTGGTGAACTTCAAAGGCTTCGACGGCGATCCAAAGAGTTGTAGCTTCTCTGGTCGTCTCTTACACTGCTAGTGATTAAAGACTAAAATTTTGGTTTATTTTAAGCAATTCTAGCAAACATTATAATCCTAATTCATTTAGTTTTGAGAGCACAATAACACCAACTATTGGTTGGCTAAGGAAGCTTTTTCCAGCTAATGATCTGTTCAAGACCTATGAGCTCATGTAGGAATTCTCTAGGGTTCTTGATATATATATATATATATATTGTCAATCATATATTAATTAAAATATTACTTCATAATTTGGTCATCCAAATAGGAGATATAGTTTGCAAAAGTAACTTCAAAAACAAGAGATCTAGAAGAACGAGCTAGCCAATCCGCTTTTGAATAAGAAGAACGAGAATTAGGAGAACATAAGAAAAGAGGCACGAAGCAGGTGAAAGTCATTCAGTTGGTTGGAAAAGACCGATCAATCTTTAACTGAAACTTTCTTAAAAACTCTATATGTTTCTATGTCATAAACGCTCTATATTTACATAACAAGGTATTTTTTTACGTTGCTTAATCATTAAATTTTTCTATTTACGGATATATATTTTTTTTTTATCATCAGTCAACTCTTATCTTAATTACCAAATAATTCAAAAACACTAAAAAAAAAGAGTCAACATTCTAAAAACAATTTTCTTAGATTAAGACTAAACTTATTAAGAAGACTTTAACAATTAAATAATAACAGTAAGGAAGAATCTACTAATTAGAGGTGAAGTCGTACTAGAAAGAGATAGAAAAAAATAATTAGGCAATAAAAATCGAACTTAGTTATTTAATTTTATAAATAAATCTGTGTTAGACTAATCAATAATTATTTTGTCGTTTAATAATTTCCAATTTAAATAATCTTTAAGAAATCATTATCAATATAGTAATACATTAAATATTAAAACATTTCTATACAAATTTTCCTTTTAAAATTAAAAGATTACAATTAAAACACTAAAAACAAATAGAAACAAAATGTTTGTGAGTTAAAAAAAAAAAATCCAGATTGTGTTGAGAGAAAAAACATTTCTAGGGCATGTCATTGACTTCCTTTGAAGGAGAGAGAGACTGATGAAAAGAAGAAAAAAAAAAGTAAGAAAGGGAATGAAATAAATCCGATCGAATACAATTTTGACGTCCGCAAGGACACTATTCTCTCTCTTCATCTTCCTCTCTCTTGTCTCTCTCTCTCTCTCTCTCTCTCTCTCTAAAGATACAGCGAAGAACAGGACACAATACTCTGAAGCTAAAAAAAGGTATAATTTAATAAAACCCAGAAACAACAATTTGTAGAGGCGGCACAGGATTGTTCTGTTTCTCTCGTCTTTTGGGTTCTTCTTATCCCCAAACCCACTCCAAAAAAAAAAACAACACACACACACAAAAAAAAAACCCTAAAAGACTTGCAAAGTTTCTTCTTCATTTGTAATTGTTTTGTGTTCATCCAAGTTTTCTTAAGATTAAAAAGAGTTGATTTTGGTTTGTAAAGTTTATACCTTTTTTCTTGTCCGATTCTCTATGATTTGAGTCTTATCGAAGACTTTATTCTTCAATTCCAGCTTCTGGTAAGTTTGTATAGATTGTTTCTCACTATTTATCTCTGTTTTCTCAATTAGGGTTTGATCAAGCTTTCTTTTCTGGGTTCTTCTTAACTTTTTCTTTTTTTTTGCTTTTGTCTCTCTGTGAGGACTGTTTCTTGATTTTTATGTTTTTGTTGTTTTGCTTAAAGGTGCTGAGTTTCGAATGGAGTAGATTTGCTTAATTTTGGATCTGAGAAATTCATTTGTAATCAAACAGAGATTACGGAGACAAGTGTTTTGGGTTTGGTCTTAGAATGTTCGATACGGAACCTCACCACTCAGATTCAGCTCTTTCCTACATCTGTTTCGTGGAATTTACGACTCTGAAGCTTATCATTGGTCAGAAAGAAGACGTTTCTACTTCATTGTGCCTTGGAGACATCTTTACTCCTCCAACACAGAGGAGCTGAGTTTTTTTGTTTTAACGCCTTGAAATCTCAGTCAGTTTTGTTCTTGCTTTTTGTTGGATTGTGAAGTTGTGATTATTTGAGGGAGTATGGTACCATCAGAGCCGCCTAATCCTGTTGGCAGTGGCGAAAGTGTTCCGCCTTCCATCTTAGGAGGACAAGGAGGAGCTCCTCTTCCTTCCCAACCAGCATTTCCTTCCCTTGTTTCTCCCCGTAATCAGTTCGGTAACAACATGAGTATGAGTATGCTTGGGAGTGCACCAAACATATCTTCCCTCCTCAATAATCAGTCTTTTGTAAATGGTATTCCCGGTTCTGTTATTTCTATGGATACAAGTGGGGCTGAGTCAGACCCGCTGTCCAGTGTCGGGTTTAGTGGTTTGTCTTCTTTTAATGCTCCGGGTATGGTGTCCCCGCGCTCATCAGGTCAAGTTCAGGGTCAGCAATTCTCGAATGTTTCATCTAACCAGTTGTTGGCAGAGCAACAACGGAATAAGAAATTGGAGCCTCAGAATTTTCAACATGGTCAGCAGCAGCAGCAGTTTCCAACCGTGCGTGGAGGCGGGTTAGCAGGTGTGGGACCTGTCAAGTTGGAACCTGGTCAGGTTTCGAATGATCAGCAGCATGGTCAAGTACAACAGCCACAACAGAAAATGTTGAGAAACCTAGGATCAGTAAAGTTGGAACCGCAGCAACTTCAGGCCATGAGAAACTTGGCCCAAGTGAAAATGGAACCTCAACATTCAGAGCAGTCATTGTTTCTCCAACAACAGCAGAGGCAACAACAACAACAACAGTTTCTTCAAATGCCAGGACAATCTCCGCAGGCTCAAATGAACATATTTCACCAGCAGAGACTTATGCAACTTCAACAACAGCAACTCCTGAAATCTATGCCTCAACAACGTCCTCAATTACCACAGCAGTTCCAACAGCAGAGTTTACCTCTGAGGCCACCTCTGAAACCAGTGTATGAGCCGGGCATGGGTGCTCAGCGACTTACTCAGTATATGTACCGACAACAACATAGGCCTGAAGTAAATCTTCTTACCTTTTATTAATTATTTTTCAGCCTATTGTTTTTCTTCGTGATTGACAGATCTGTCTGCTGTTAATGCAGGACAATAATATCGAGTTCTGGAGAAAATTTGTAGCTGAGTACTTTGCTCCCAATGCCAAAAAGAGATGGTGCGTTTCGATGTATGGCAGTGGCCGGCAAACAACTGGCGTTTTCCCTCAGGTTTACTGCTCAGTGAACTTGGTCTTGTTTGTAATACGATTGTGAAAGAGCTTGTCTTTTCATCTAGTTATATCGTCTTTTGCTAAGCTGATTTCATGCAACTGAGCCAGTTGTTTTAGTCAGTTAGGTACTTGTTTCATGTTATACTTCTTTACATGGATATTTTATTTAACAAACATTGCAGGATGTGTGGCACTGTGAGATATGTAACCGANTTCATGCAACTGAGCCAGTTGTTTTGAGTCAGTTAGGTACTTGTTTCATGTTATATTTCTTTACATGGGTATTTTATTTAACAAACATTGCAGGATGTGTGGCACTGTGAAATATGTAACCGAAAGCCTGGACGTGGTTTTGGTATGTTATTTAGATAATCAGTTCTTGACTGCTTGTGTTGTTTTGGAATATAACTTGTTTTCTTAGTTGCTCATCTTTTGTGTCTTTGCCTTTTTCATTGTTTAGAGGCAACCGCCGAAGTCCTCCCTCGGCTTTTTAAGATAAAGTATGAAAGTGGTACTTTGGAAGAACTTCTATATGTCGATATGCCAAGGGAATCTCAGAATTCATCTGGTCAAATTGTNAGATAATCAGTGCTTGACTGCTTGCGTTGTTTTGGAATATAACTTGTTTTTTTAGTTGCTCATCTTTTGTGTCTTTGACTCTTTCATTGTTTAGAGGCAACCGCCGAAGTCCTCCCGCGGCTTTTTAAGATAAAGTATGAAAGTGGCACTTTGGAAGAACTTTTATATGTCGATATGCCAAGGGAATCTCAGAATTCATCTGGTCAAATTGTGTTGGAGTACGCAAAAGCAACACAAGAGAGTGTATTTGAGCATCTTCGAGTTGTTCGTGATGGCCAACTTCGAATAGTATTCTCTCCAGATCTTAAGGTTCTTCAAACAACTCTTTTCTCTCACAGCAAATTATGATACCATTATTTTTTTCTCCAATCCCTTCATTCTTGTAAGTTCCTCCTCAGATATTCTCTTGGGAATTTTGTGCTCGGCGGCATNATCTCTCGCAGCAAATTATGATACCATTATTTTTTTCTCCAATCCCTTCATTCTTGTAAGTTCCTCCTCAGATATTCTCTTGGGAATTTTGTGCTCGGCGGCATGAAGAGCTGATTCCACGAAGGCTTTTGATACCACAGGTAACTTCAAGAAAGATTAAACATCTTTCCTGCATCGTAGGGGTTTATGTTTATAACAAACTGATATACCTAGTCTGTTGAGGCCTATGTTGTTTTCAGTTCATATGTTTTTGCTCTGGCAGATAGTTATTTTGGAGATGCGACCTTTCATTTTAGCACAAAATTAGAAATACTGTCTTAATATTATTCTATCTGCTTTTGTATACGAAATCATCACTTTTCCCTTTTTTGGTTTCCAAATTTCAATAGGAGTAGAATATACAGAAAAATCATTTAAACGGCTTAGGTAATTAGCTCTTTTTTTTTGTATTCACGTACAGGTTAGTCAGCTTGGATCGGCAGCTCAGAAATATCAGCAAGCCGCTCAAAATGCAACAACAGATTCTGCTCTTCCGGAGTTACAAAATAATTGCAACATGTAAACTTCTCCTCTCTTTTGTTGTTAGATTGATGTAACTATTCATGTTACTCAGACTTTTAGTTGGTGATGTCTGATGTGCTGCCATTGTTCTGCAGGTTTGTTGCATCTGCTAGACAATTGGCAAAGGCCCTAGAAGTACCACTCGTGAATGATTTGGGATACACAAAGAGATATGTTCGGTGTTTGCAGGTATATGAAAGAATGTCTCAATATCCCATTGCATCTCTGCAGTCTTGCATAAAACTTTAGATACTTGCATTCCCTGGACGTTCAGCTTTGAAAGGGATATCCATAATGAAATAATTAAATCAACCTCTGTAATAACCCTGTCCCTGTGACCATGTCTGCCAATGCACATTATTGATTTTTTTTGCAATATTGTAGATCTCGGAGGTGGTAAATAGTATGAAGGACTTGATAGATTATAGCAGAGAAACAAGAACAGGACCAATCGGTAAGTCAATGTGACCTCCTGTCAAAGTATATGGTGTTTTTCTTCTTATAGCATCTAATTCCTTTTCCGTGTTTTTCTATTTGGTACAGAAAGTTTAGCCAAGTTTCCACGGAGAACAGGCCCTTCATCTGCCTTGCCTGGTCCTTCTCCTCAGCAACCCAGTGATCAACTGAGGCAGCATCAGCAGCAACAACAGCAACAGCAACAGCAGCAACAGCAACAGCAAACAGTTGCCCAGAATGCAAACAGCGATCCAAGTAATAGGCAGGTGGCACTAATGCAGGGAAATCCCAGCAATGGTGTAAATTATGCCTTCAATGCAGCTTCTGCATCCACCTCCACCAACAGCATCGCAGGACTCATCCACCAGAATTCAATGAAGGCGAGACATCAGAATGCTGCTTACAATCCTCCAAACAGTCCGTATGGAGGAAACTCTGTTCAGATGCCGTCACCTAGTTCCTCGGGTACCATGGTGCCATCATCGCAGCAACAACATAACCTGCCAACATTTCAGTCTCCAACATCCTCATCTAATAACAATAATCCCTCTCAAAACGGGATACCATCTGTTAATCACATGGGTTCCACAAACTCACCAGCAATGCAACAGGCGGGTGAGGTTGATGCAAACGAGTCTAGCTCGGTGCAGAAGATACTGAATGAAATCCTGATGAACAACCAAGCTCATAATAGCTCAGGAGGAAGCATGGTTGGGCATGGGTCTTTCGGGAATGATGGGAAGGCAGCTAATGTAAATAGCTCTGGTGTTCTGCTGATGAATGGCCAAGTGAACAACAGCAACCCAAGTATTGGAGGTGCTGGTGGGTTTGGTGGTGGGATGGGTCAGTCCATGACAGCTAATGGAATGAATAATATGAACGGTAACAATAGTCTCATGAACGGAAGAGTTGGGATGATGGTGCGGGATCCGAACGGGCAACAGGATCTAGGAAACCAGCTCTTAGGAGCAGTGAATGGTTTCAACAATTTTCAGTGTGATTGGAACGCCTGAGATAAAAAGATGAAGATGAACAAGACTTTGATCGGGTAATGTTTTGCTTGTGCAGCATTACACAACTCAGCTCAGGATAAGGATAGGCCATAAGCCGTGATATTGTGCTTAAGAAAGGAAAGAGTCATATCTTGTACCAACAACTGGTTTCTAGGTCACCCCTCTTACAATCACCATACCATCTCTTGAGTTACTGTTTCCTTTTCTTTTTAAAAATCTTGGGGAGTTTTCTTATGCTTTATAGTTATAATGTACATCTTTCTATGGGTGTGTGTTCCTTAGGGCACATTATCAGGGAGGCAATGATCAAGCTCTATCCTTCATTTATCTCTCTCCCATGTGTTAACTAAACTTTCCTAAATTATCTGACAAAAACGTTAAATACGTAATGCCTTTTTGAAACGAAAAAAGTGCAATGTCTATGTATGATCGATCTATGATGTCTATGTTTGGACGATTGTTAGTTATTCGTGCAATAATGGTTATGTACTATGTCTAATTGTCTGTGGTTGGTCAAAATTGTCCACTCATAACACCGAAAATCCAAATTGTCTCTTAAACAACAAAAGATTTTTTTACTCATAAGTTTGCACAAGTGTTGTGTATTCATCTACTCACATATGACCACGAGATTCAACATTGACAAAATTAAAAAGAACAAAATGAGAATACTGTAGTTTCAGAAAGAGTAGTCTTTCAAATCTGCTCTAGAGTCGTCCATGTCAATTTCAGACAAGCATTCTTCAGCGGTAAGAGGAGGGAGTTTACGAGTCTTACGCTTCAGGTTGTGTTTGTGCCAATCACTCTTACAGTGCTCTCTGTATTGCTTAGCCTCCCCAACAAACGTGTTGCAAGTGCTGCACTTGGTCCCCTTCTTTTCTTCTCCTCCTTCTTGCTTTATGTTATCTGTAGTACTTATCTCTTGCTTCTGCATTTTCTTGCTAAGTTCAACGACGGGATCAGTCAAATCCTTAGTCTCAGCCTCAGCAGGTAACAACGGCTTGTG
>NC_025701.1:24443437-24496443 GCF_000633955.1 Camelina sativa
ACTGTAGTTTCAGAAAGAGTAGTCTTTCAAATCTGCTCTAGAGTCGTCCATGTCAATTTCAGACAAGCATTCTTCAGCGGTAAGAGGAGGGAGTTTACGAGTCTTACGCTTCAGGTTGTGTTTGTGCCAATCACTCTTACAGTGCTCTCTGTATTGCTTAGCCTCCCCAACAAACGTGTTGCAAGTGCTGCACTTGGTCCCCTTCTTTTCTTCTCCTCCTTCTTGCTTTATGTTATCTGTAGTACTCATCTCTTGCTTCTGCATTTTCTTGCTAAGTTCAACGACGGGATCAGTCAAATCCTTAGTCTCAGCCTCAGCAGGTAACAACGGCTTGTGGGTTTGCAATGTCATATCATCATGCTCATCGTAATGATCCATGCTCGTGTCACCTTCTGCATGAACTGATACAGCAAGTATTTCTAGTTTTCCCTGTATATTCCTGACATGGGAATCACACTCTCGGAATAGGCCCGGTTCCATCTCGCAGACCTGCACAAGAATGTATCACCACAATTAGAGAGGATTAGAGAAAGAAAGAAAAAGATGTTCAAAATTTTGAAGATATAGAGATCATTACAGTGGACATGTGTGTGCCAGATTCGTCTTTGGAGACAACACTAGCGTCCCATTCTTTTAGCTTCTCCAGAAGCGAGGGAAAATTTTGAACAGGAACAGTGAGGCGCAGTCTCATTGGAGACCGCTTTATAGGGAAGTGCTTTTGCAGCTCACGGATGACATCAAGAGCCTGCAAAGTTTAATAATCAAATTGAAGCCTAACATAAGCATTTCATATGTCTGCCACAAGTCACTGTTGCCTCTACATTAACCTAAACCAATCACCTGCTTCTTGGAATTGCTATGAGGATCAACAGCAAAATGAATCTCATGCATCAGGCGCTCTACCATGGTGATCGTATAAGGGCGTTGTGTTTCAGGGTTGATGGTTTTCTGCAAAACAATGGTTGCAATATCCCGAAACTGGCTAGAGAACTGTGATTCTCTCTCTTTTCCAGCAACTTGAAGCTCTCCTTTCTCCAAAATCTGAAACACAGAGAGTTGGAAATGCAACATATAAGAGACATCTTAAGGAGTCACAACTTCAAAAACTAATAAAATCAAACAAGCCATGACATACATCAATGCATATTTTCGTATGATCATCTGATCCAAAGGCCCTCATCAAGTCTTTGGATTTGGCAAGAACTCCTTTAGAAACATTCGAATAAACAGTATGAGACTGAAGCACTTCATCTATGTCCTTCTCCCTGCATGAACATTTTCGCCCACATCTCAGTACGTTTACTAATAAAACAACGCAGAACAAATCTTATCTATAGGTGTGTTATTCATTCTCATTTCCCTTCAGATTAGGTTAAACATATGCCCAACCGTCACACCAAATTCATCATCATGCTATACCAATTCTATAACATTATTATTTACAGAGATAAACAACTAAAGTATGCTTAAGACCTTCAACATCAGAAACGAATCCGCAAAATTCAGGAAAAAATCAACAAAAGACCAATCAAACACAAGCAAACAAAGATTGATTGATGCGATTATACTCCTTCTCCTTCAAAATTAGGTTAAGCACATGATCCGATTCAACGCAATCGTCACACACTTCCTTACATTATTTACAGTGATAAACAACCACAAATCAGAATCGAGTCAGCTAAACTCAGTAAAATCAAACCGCAAGCAAACGAAGATTCGGATATAATCGAAAAGCTTACACGCCAGACCGCCATGAAAGGACCTTATTCTTGTAGCAAGCGATCTCGAATCGATTGCCTTGCTTTTTGAGACGAACCACTGCAACGTTCGTCAACCTCTTCTGCCCAACGGGCTGCACCAGCGTCTTCGACATTTTCTTTGCTCGTAACTTCGTCTTCCTTTTTCCCTCTCGCCGCCACTACTTTGGGATATTTATTTGTCAAAATTGCAAAAAATGGTAGGTCTTCTTTAACCTTCATTATATATATTTTATTATATATATTTTGTTTTTTCCTCAAAATAGTTATTTATTTACTAGGAGTCTAGGAGAGAGTTACCCACACTCTTATACTGATTATAAACAATAATTTTAAATTTTTATTTTTATTTTGTTATTTTTTAGATTTAGTAATAATTTTCTATTTTTAAAAAAATATGTATGATAGTCATCAAAATATTTTAGTTTTCTAACGAAACAAACTATAGTAAAAAATGTCAAAGCATATAATGAAGCCTTAAAATATTTTGTTATATTTTTGAGGCCAATTAACAGTTTTTTAAAAAAAACTTTAATATACGACTCTAACATCTTAAATTTCACTTGATCCTTCGATATTTTAAAAAATCTATGCTTCCTTTTTTATATATAAAAAAAATATATATATAATTTGGTAACATCCAACAAATTATATTGATTCTAAGCTGTAATACTCTCAAAAATGGCACAAAAATAACTTTAACTTCCAAATTTAGCACATCATCTCTAAAGTTATAATATAGCATTAAAGGTCAAAATTAAACCCTAAACTCTAAATACTAAACCTTACCACCTCAAAAATATACTTTAAATGTAAAGTAGAGATCCCAAACCAAAAAAATTCTAAACATATTAAAATTGTGTAAATAGTGCTACTTTTGGAAGTTTCAAAATTAAATACTAAACCCTATGAGATTTCAAATTAAATCGATATTTGTAGTATATCCTCATGAGTTCTTTAGTTCCTTCTTTCAAAGTCAATCTTCATAATTATCTATAAAAATTTAACATTTTAAAAAATAGAATTTTTCTCGAAACAAATATTTACAATAGATTCTAATATTTATTTTCCATCTTTAATAAATTTTAAATGAAATATGAATATTTGATTTCTGCTTTTTCTGATTTTCGTTTTTAAAAAAGAATTATTTTTAAAAGTGAAAGTAAAATGATTCTGTATAACATTTTTAGAAATAGAGATTTTCTCAAAAAAAATATCCGGAATATATTCTAGTATTTATCTTCTATTACTTTTAAATTTTAATAAATAAAAGGGGAAATTTACAATTTTTTATATAGTGTATATCCTTCTAAAACAATTTCGAATAAATAACACTTGTAAGTTGTTAGAAAACTCTTTCTAAGCTTCCTTAATCCTCGATCTCAGAATGGTAAAGCGGATAATTTAGCGCGACGAGTTCGTACAGTTCTGCACTTAGTTACCTATGTAAACAATGTTCGGTTTGTATAAGCCATTCTTGTATGCTGTTGTCAAGAAAAAAAAAACTTCCTTAATCTTCGTTCTTTCTTGATAAGCATCTGAGAGATTAAGTCGTGAATCCAATTAATATTACTTCATTCTTCTTTCTATCAATTTAAGAGGAAGAATAAATATTAGTCACAAATATTTATGAAGAAATATTAGTCACAAATATTTATTTAAATATTAGTCATTTAAAATATCTCAATCTATTTGTAAACAAAAAGAAATCTAAATTTTTAGAAAATTACCATATTTTTTTATGAATGGAATCCACCATAGTTTTTCTATAACTATAATCATTACAAAGAATATTAGCAACAAGCCAACAATATTATTTTAAAAAATTAAGGATTCGGGTTAGCAAAAATTAATACATGAATTTCATTATATTCAATTTTGTAGATCCACAATTATGATCAATGATCATCCATGAATTCAACTGAAACATAAAAAATTTGTAATAGGTTACATATAAATAGAATTATAATTTAAATCTATTTGTAAACAGAAAGAAATCCAAGTTTTTAGAAAATTACCATAAATTTGTTATGAATAGAATCGACCAGAATAAAACAAATTTATAATAAAATGACCATAAATTTATAATAAAATGATCATAAATTTGTTTTCTTTTATACATCTAAGAAAAGAAAAGCAAATTGTGAAAAGTCATTAGAGCAAGATTATCGGTAGTATCATAATTGGAGTCTCTTAAACACTGTTTGATTTTTTTATGAATTAATTGTGTATTGTTTTGAATATAAGAACCCATGATCTCTTAGTTAAAATTTTCTCCTCCAATGGTAGGTTCTAATCTTGGGTCTCTTATTTTTGAAAATATTTTTTTTAAAATTTAAAAATTTTTAAATAGAATAGAAGTGGTATAAATGTGTAAACATTTAAGATTTTATAAAAATAGAAAATATTGCAAATTCAAATTACTATATACTAATTTACATCAACATGTCGAAATTCATATTTCAGTAGTTCTTGTCTCTTATAAGATTAAATATCAAAGCTTTGATTTCAACAAACAAAAAAAAACAAAAGAATCTGCTGATATTATCCAAGTGGAAGGATGAAAACAGAGAGCTCACACAATCGTTTAATACAAAAGAAACTCTATCCAATGAAGCTATACTTGTGATCACATTCACACGTCATCGTCCTGCAACAACAGTCAATGATTTAGAAGCCATTTGAGGAATATGATAATGGTAATGATGCAGAGTATAGAAACTAGATGATAATAAACTATAAACTATTGAAACATAAACGAGAACTCAGATATATTTCCAAGAAACATAAACGATATTCTGAAGAAGCATGAGATCCTTCCTTTGATCAGTGGCGTCAACCTTCTTATGTGACATTGATTTGATCTGCAGGTGAAAAGCAATTTGTTGGTACTTTCTTACTTCAGCATATACTAAGATTCAACAACATTTTAGGCATGGTGATATCAACATTTTAAAACATTTACGGTTATGCCAAAGAGTGAACTAGTATAAGGCATGAAAACCAGAATGAGCAAACAACGAGATTCAACAAGTAAACCTTCTTAGAGCCACATAATGAATGAGCTAGATACTTTGCTCAAGGCATCACATTACTGGCACGGCAACTCAAAGATCTTCTTAACAGACGAGACTCACAATGATAGGATAGCGACAGCTGAGGATGGAGGTCACAAGGCTGAGGTGGCAATGAGGGTGTCATCTAGGCCACGTAAGCCGAATCCAAGTACTTGGATTAACGAAGTCATGGAGACTTCTTTCGTTTGTTTCAGTTAGCAAATAAGAGACTAAGTCTTCCTACTTTCTAGGAGACAGTATCTCCACTTTCCCATTTCCTGCATTGTAGGAGTCAATGACTCCACTTCTCAATTCTGTCATTTGCTTCGTGTACTTGCTTATTTATATCAATGAAAAGCAACAAAAATAGGTAGTCAAAACTACCAATCAATTCTTGTGTTCTTATTTTACTATCTCTTGCTTTGAAGAGGGACCAAACGTATTAATTTGGTATCAGAGCGGTTCTGTTTTTTGTTGACGACGGCATTCATACGAATCAACGTTCAACAAAAAGCTTCTTTCACCTTTCCATTTTTACTTCTTTCAAAATTCCATCCAGAAAAACAAAAAAAAAGAGTTAGTGCCAATGCCTAACAACAAAGAGAGACTCGATGACTTGGAGGCTGGTCTCGGGTTGATGCAAGAGGGCCTCGGAACAGTACAAGATGAGGTACGAGCAGTTACTACCAAGATCGACGGCAAGTTACAGAAGATGGAGATGACTTTCCGTCAAATGTTGGAAGACACGGTGAATCAGATGCGTGAGCTCATTGTTACCAGTCGAGATAGTGGAACCAGTGCAGAGCGGGGACAGCGGCGAGTAGAAGAGCATCGCTACCCGATGGAACAGAGGAAGGACCATGTCAATCCTTTTGCGGTAACAACGGTGCAAGCCCAGGCTCGACAGGTTAAGCTGGATTTCCTCGGTTCAATGGTGGCGACCCGGAGGAGTGGTTGGATAGAGCAAAGCAGTATTTCACTTACCATGAAATACCATGGGATCAGAGAGTCAGCTTAGCCTCCTTTCACCTGACGGAGGAGGCGAATGCGTGGTGGCAGGCAAAATCGAGAGGAAGAGGTTTTGATGTCCATCGTCTGCCATGGGAAACATTTGAGGTGGAGCTGTATACACGCTTTGGTCCCACTGATGGAGAAGTCTTTGAATAAGCCATTTGTCATATACGGCAGAAGGGAACTTTAATCGAGTACCAGAGAGAAATTGAACGACTACAAAACAAGGTGGATTGGTCCGAGAAAACTCTGGTGGGTGCGTTTATGGGGGGACTTCATATCTCCATATCTAGTGGCATTCGAATCCTCAAACCGAAAACATTAATGGAAGCAATCGGTCTTGCAAGGATGAGGGATGACCAGCTGCAGCAAGAGAAGCGGTGGAGGTCATATACTAGCAGTTCGGGAAATTCACGTTATGCAGTCACCAATACCCCGGTAATACGAGAGAAGCAACAACCAACACCTCGTCGGCTGAATTGGGAAGAGTTAAGGAAGAAACGCAGTTTGGGGTTATGTTTTAGTTGCGACGAGAAGTACACCCCTGGTCACAAGTGTAAACAACCCCAGCTGTTTATCATGGAGGGCGAGCATGATGAGACAGAGGATGAGAAAACCAATGAAGACTAGGGAGAAATGGCACCGGAGATTACGCTACACGCATTAACGGGTTGGGATGCGGCTACCACTATCCGTCTTTGCACCAAAATCAAAGGAAAGACACTAGTCGCACTTGTTGATAGCGGTTCGACGCACAATTTTATTGGCGAGAAAGTGGCTCAAGGGTTGCGATTAAAGGAGACGACGATGAAGCCCTTCGATGTTCGTGTCGCAAATGGTAATCCCCTTAGTTGCCGGTGGAGATACGAGGACGTGCTGATCAAACTAGGAGACGCCGTGTTCAATCTCACGTTGTACGCTTTACCCTTGGTGGGCATGGATTTGGTATTGGGGGTCCAGTGGTTAGAAAGCCTTGGGCCTATCTTGTGTGATTGGAAGACACAAACCATGCAATTCGAGTGGGAGGATAATACCATTAAGCTTAGTGGGCTTCAACGATTAAAAATCAGGCCCACGACACCACAAGATATCGACAAGGAAAGGAGAGAAGGACAGACCCTTTTCGCGATCTGTTCAACGGAGGAGGTGACCTCACCACCATCACTTCCGACATCGATGCAGACATTGGTGAACGAGTTCGCTGATATTTTCCGCACACCAGAGCAGCTTCCACCACCACAAGAAATCAAACACCACATCAACCTGAAAGAGGGAACCGATCCTATCCACGTCCGTCCATACCGGTACGCATACTACCAGAAAGACAAGATTGAGCAACAAGTGAGTGAGATGCTCTAGTCGGGCATAGTTCAACCGAGTTCAAGCCCGTTTTTGTCACCAGTCCTATTGGTGAAGAAAAAAGATGGATCATGGAGATTCTGTACAGACTACAGAGCGCTCAATTCTGCAACGATCAAGGACCGTTTTCCCATTCTCACTGTCAAGGATATGTTGGATGAGCTCCATGGGTCTGCCTTCTTCACCAAACTCAATCACACAGCGGGTTACCATCAAGTGAGGATGCATCCACTAGATATTCATAAAACAGCTTTCAGAACACACAACGGCCACTATGAATATCTCGTGATACCCTTCGGTTTATGTAACGCCCCTTCGACGTTTCAATCGCTCATGAACAACATCTTCCGACCACTAATGCGAAAATCAGTTTTGGTCTTCTTCGACGATATTCTCATTTATAGTCCGAACTGGGAAGAGCATCTGCAACACGTACGCGCAGTTTTTGAGCTGATTCGTAAGAATGATTTAGCAGTGAAGCTTAAAAAATGTGAGTTCGGGAAGCAGGAGTTGGAGTACCTCGGTCACATTATCACACACATGGGAGTTAAGGTCGATTGCTCGAAGGTGACTGCTATGACCAGTTGGCCAGTTCCCACGACGATCACTGAGTTGCGGGGATTCCTTGGTTTATCCGGGTATTACCTCAAGTTCGTCCGTGACTATGGCTTGATTGCTCATCCGCTGACCAATTTATTGAGAAAGGGTGTTTTGCTTGGAATGTCGAGGCGGGGACGGCATTCAACGCACTGAAGATGGCGATGACAAGAACACCGACCCTTGCCTCAACCGTTTGTGATCGAGACGGATGCATCAGGTGAAGGTATTGGTGTTGTTTTATCCCAATAAGGGAAACCAATTGCGTTTATGAGCAGGTCCCTTGGAGCAACAAAGAAGTCATGGTCTACATATGCTAGGGAAATGTTGGCTATAATAGTGGCAATATGGACATGGCAGCCATATCTTTTAGGGAGGCGGTTCACGATACAAACAGACCAAAGGAACCTCTGTTATATGTTGGAGCAACGCATTCTCACGCCATAACAGCAAAAGTGGATGAGCAAGTTGGTGGGTTACGACTATGAAATCATCTACAAGACGGAGAAAGCCAATTCTGCAGCAGATGCACTATCACGTGTGGCTGACAGTCATGTTCTCCTTGCTATTTCTGTTCCTAAGGTCTCCTTATGGGATGAATTGCAGACCCTCGCCACCACAGACCCGTATCTGCTCCGCATCGGTGCACTCGCAAAAGAAAAACCAGGCCATCCCTACACTTGGCGCGATGGGTTTGTCTGTTACAACAATCGCATAGTGATTCCTCCACAATCACCATGGATTCAACAACTTTTGTTTGAACATCATAACACGACCATGGGCGGCCATTCAGGTGTGTTACGAACCTTTAAACGTTTATCTCATCAATTTTATTGGCCCTCTATGCACAAGGTGGTGGCAGACTATGTTTCACGCTGTGACACATGTCAACGGGCCAAGTCGCAAACAATGTCACCACTGGTCTACTCCAACCACTTACCGTCCCTGAGCAGCTATGGGAGGATGTGTCTATGGATTTTGTTGACGGCCTGCCCAAGTTCGAGGGCTACACAATTATCATGGTGGTCGTTGATCGGTTAAGAAAAGTGGCACATCTGGTTCCATTGAAGCATCCTTACACCGCAGCTATCGTAGTGGGCCAGTTTGTTGCATTCATTATGAAGTTACACGGTCTGCCACGTTCTATTCTCAGCGATCGTGATCCGGTGTTTCTCAGCAACTTTTGGCAGGAATTCTGGAAATTGTCAGGCACTAAGCTTCGTCGGTCTTCCGCCTACCACCCCCAATCAGATGGTCAGACCGAAGTCGTCAACCGGTGCATCGAACAGTTCTTGCGTTGCTTTGTTCAACATCGACCAAAACAGGGGAGCGCCTTTTTACCATGGGTGGAGTATTGGTACAACACCACTTTTCATGCCAGCACCGGTATGTCTCCGTTTGAGGCACTCTATGGTCGCCCACCTCTTTTGCTACCAAGTTACAAAATTGGTTCTTCTTTGTTGGGAGAGATTGATGAGCAATTGCGTAACAGAGACGAGTTTTTGGGTGAGTTGAAGCAACATCTCACGGCCTCGAACAACCGTATGAAGCAGCTGGCGGATAAGAAGCGTCGTGATGTTACATTTTTGGTTGGGGATTGGGTTTTTCTTCGACTGCAGCCGTATCGACAACAGTTTGTGATCCGGAGGTTCTACAAAAAGCTTTCCAGTCGGTTCTATGGACCTTTTCAAATCACAGAGAAAGTTGGAACTATGGCGTATCGTTTAGCCCTACCAGAAGGCTCACGTATCCACCCAGTTTTTCACGTGTCATTGCTTAAAAATGGGTTGGTGAGGAGGTGTTAGTTCTGTAGCATTACCACCGGGAAAACAGCCAAAATCAATCCCAATTATTTCCCAAACGCTTTTTCTTCTCTAAACTTCAATACCCTGCAAATAACAACCTGAACTGTATTAAAATTCAAATTTGCTATATCAACTATTTAAAATGTTGTCAATTTAAACCTCTATTCGAACAGTGTTAAATCAAATTTTAACGATATTGAGTCAGAAGATCCGTGATATCAACGTAGCACTGAGACTTATCAAAACTATGTCGTTTTGGTCATTTTTGGGTGTGTTGTAGCAAGAAATGACCAAAAATGAAGTCTCACAACACACCCGAAAACGGACTCCAATACCTCATTTTTTGTCAAACGATTTGTTTCTTGCTACATCACACCTAAAAATGACCAAAACAACTTAGTTATGGTAATTCCTAGTGCCATGTGGATGCCACATATCGTCTGACTCAACATCGTTAAATTCTGATTTAACACTGTTCGAACAGAGGTTGAAATTGACAACATTTTGTATAGTTTAGGTAGCAAATTTGAATTTTAATAAAGTTCAAGTTGTTATTTGCTGGGTGTTGAAGTTTAGGTATAAAAAAGCGTTTGGCAAATAGTTGGGGTTGATTTTGGCCATTTTCCCGCATTACCACCACTTCGAGAGGATGGTGTCTTGTGTTTAGAGCCGGAGAGTGTGTTGCGATCACGGGAAGTTGAGCAAGGGTCTGGGCATAGTACTGAGGTTTTGGTGAAGTGGCATAACTTGCCACCGGAGGAAGCCACTTGGGAGAATTTGAACCGGAGGAAGCCACTTGGGAGAATTTGAAGCAGTTGTCATTGAGTTTTCCCCAGTTTCAGCCGAACCTTGAGGACAAGGTTCTATTTGACGGCGGGAGTGTTGATAGGATAGCGACAGCTGAGGATGGAGGTCACAAGGATGAGGTGGCACTGAGGGTGTCATCTAGGCCACGCAAGCCGAATCCCAAATACTTGGATTAACGAAGTCATGGAGACTTCTTTCGTTTGTTTCAGTTAGCAAATAAGAGACTAAGTCTTCCTACTTTCTAGGAGACTGTATCTCCACTTTCCCATTTCCTGCATTGTAGGAGTCAATGACTCCACTTCTCAATTCTATTATTTGCTTCATGTACTTGCTTATTTATATCAATGAAAAACAACAAAAATAGGTAGTCAAAACTACCAATCAATTCTTGTGTTCTTATTTTACTATCTCTTGCTTTGAAGAGGGACCAAACGTATTACACAATCACAACTCTAGTAACTTCAACTTCTAGATGAATATAAGGCCAGAGAACTTTTAAATAAGGCTACTCAGTGGACTAGCTGAAAACAAAGCTAACAAAGGAGCCAAGCAGCATTCTGCAATTCACAAGTTTGACTAAAGAGAGCTTTAAAATGATGGGAACACAATAACATATCATGCCAACAAACAAAACTTTGCTCACTCGCTCAAGTTATGTGTAGCCACCAAACTCAAAATATCAAGTCACCAAATTCAAATGTCACAATCAACAGATGATGAACAAAAAGAATCAGAATCAATCACAACCTTTTCGAGATCAAACTACAGACACAATATTGCAGATTCATAGCAGTTAAAGAGCAATCTAATCAGAAATAGATGACACAACAAAAGTGAAGATAGAAAATTTTCACCTTCAAGACCTTGAGCTTCATGTTCCCGTAGACGAGACCCAAGCCAAAAGCCGAAGCACGAGCCACCTGATCAATCAAAACGAAAAAAAAAACTCGTTGAATCACACAAACACTTAAAAGAAAACGAATCGGAGCTGTTATTTTCCTGAGGCTTGCTCTGTTAGCTAATTTTCTAACAAACATCACATAACCCTAATTTGCGATCCAAAATCAAAGAACTCTAATCATAAAACACTAGTCACGAATCCAATCCCTTCCTCTGATTCCAGATCAATCAATTCCAAACCCTTCCTTCTGATTCCAAATTCCTTTGTCATTTCGCATATCGCGAGAGAAAGAGAGAGAGAGAGAGAGAGGAAAAGAGGAATTTTTTTTCTTTTGTATTATTATGTTCGGCCAACAGAAACGCGACACGTATCGTCTCTTATAACACAATTGGGTATACTATATAAGGGGCTCTCTTAAGTTTTTTTTTTACTTCTGGTTTATTTTTTTGATTCAAAACCCTTAAAACTCCTCTAAGAGCTTACCGATGGAGAAGGTCTTAGATTTTAAAAGAAAACAATATCTCTACGGGATTTGGGATGCTTGTACTAAACGTCGGAATAACCGGTGAGCATAAAAGATGTTCCTTTTTGTAATAGTCCCACGATTGAAATCAAGCTGGCAGATTGAAGAACGCCTTGGTGACATTGACAGGTCCATTAGCATCTCACGTTTCTCTTCATGATTTGTGGATTTGGGGTAGAATGCTGCCATCTTTAAACAACTAGAGTTTCTTAAGATGAATCTTGCAACTTCCATCTCTTCTTCTTTCCCTTCGTATTCCGACCATTCAAAAATTTCAAGACTTGACAATAGGCATCCCGGGACATGACTCGGTTCATTCCAGCATGGTCGCGGATATACATCAGTCTCAACTCTATGGATCTGAGACTGAAAAAGGGAGATTATTAGTATTATAACTCCACTCTAATTAAACCAAACTGAAAAATATTGAATGAACATCGAAATTAATTAGGTTAACTTGAAGAGTAAATATACTTGTTCTAGTATGAGGATTCTTAGTTTAGGGGAATCTCTGAGCAGACGCATTAGCAGATTCAACCACTCTGGCTCACATGTGCATAGATGCAATCGTACAAGTCGACTATATATTTTTCCTTCAGCATACACATTCTACATAAGATATAGGTTAAATGAAATGAAAGTTTAGTATATTAATGATAAAAACTTTTTAAACAAGTCTATAGTGAGAAGAACTAATGGTTACCTTCGATGTCGCTAAACATAATCCAAGTTGCTCGACTGAAGTAAGAGACGAAAGAATCTGCTGTGTATGACTACAAGTAACATAAACATTTGCAGCTTCAATCTTAGGCATATTATGCTCAATGCGACAAAACCCACCCTTGTGTTTATTAATCTCCAAGAGCTCCAACGAAGGAGCATCTATTAGAAACCTGTCAGCATTTATGTAAGATTGTTCAACCAATTTTAACATCTTTAAAGAGGTAACTCTAACAATGAATAAGCCCACATTATCACCTCGGTATCGTTCTATCATCATAGTTTCAAGAACAGGACAACCAAATAAAAGCATGGGGACAAATTCGTCGCTTGGGTACGTCAATGAAAGAAGTGCCAGATTTTTGAGGGATGGGAAAGAAACCAATGAAAACGAATATTTAAGAACCACATTGTCTCGCAACAAAGTCACAAGCATTGCAGAAGAACTTGGACACAAGCTACTTGGAAGTACTACTACTGGAGACCCGGTAGAACAAGTTTCGGTATGGATACATAGCTCACGCACACCACGTTCAATAGCGGTTCCAACACACTCTTCAATATCTTCATAAGCATCACTCATTGGACTAATTGAGATATTCAAAATTTCTATGACCAGAGCCTTGTGCAAAACCAAAGAAGTGTGAATCAACCGCCTGAATCTCATGGATTCACATGCACCAACTTGATATTCATCACGGTTATATCGAAGTCTTGGCACTAACATCCAAAGAAACTTCCACCGTTTCGATAAAACCATCGTGGTCACAACCTCTTTTGTTGATAAGAATGACAATATTTCCAAGAGTACCGCATCAGGCAACTCACTTAACCTATCCATATGATCCAACACTTCTTCTGTTTATAGCCGCCGTCTCATGTATTTCGGGGAAGGGGACACCAAAACGTTTCTAACAAGCGGAGACTACTCACTGTTGATGGGGATGGGAAATTTATGTGATGAGGACGTTTCCAAGACGTTTTGATCAGAGAAAATCGAGTCCCCAAGCATAAGTCATTGTTGAAAAGAATATAGAGGCACCTAGAACATAGAACATAGAGAATATTATTAGGTAACACAATATTTTGGGCCAACCCCTTTATTACTTTGAGTCCAAATTTCCCTACTTTTTTTTTCTAGTTTCCCTACTTCCAAGAACTTGGACACAAGCTACTTGGAAGTACTACTACTGGAGACCCGGTAGAACAAGTTTCGGTATGGATACATAGCTCACGCACACCACGTTCAATAGCGGTTCCAACACACTCTTCAATATCTTCATAAGCATCAGTCATTGGACTAATTGAGATATTCAAAATTTCTATGACCAGAGCCTTGTGCAAAACCAAAGAAGTGTGAATCAACCGCCTGAATCTCATGGATTCACATGCACCAACTTGATATTCATCACGGTTATATCGAAGTCTTGGCACTAACATCCAAAGAAACTTCCACCGTTTTGATAAAACCATCGTGGTCACAACCTCTTTTGTTGATACGAATGACAATATTTCCAAGAGTACCGCATCAGGCAACTCACTTAACCTATCCATATGATCCAACACTTCTTCTGTTTATAGCCGCCGTCTCATGTATTTCGGGGAAGGGGACACCAAAGCGTTTCTAACAAGCGGAGACGACTCACTGTTGATGGGGATGGGAAAGTTATGTGATGAGGACGTTTCCAAGACGTTTTGATCAGAGAAAATCGAGTCCCCAAGCATAAGTCATTGTTGAAAAGAATATAGAGGCGCCTAGAACATAGAACATTGAGAATATTATTAGGTAACACAATATTTTGGGCCAACCCCTTTATTACTTTGAGTCCAAATTTCCCTACTTTTTTTTCTAGTTTCCCTACTTCCAAGAACTTGGACACAAGCTACTTGGAAGTACTACTACTGGAGACCCGGTAGAACAAGTTTCGGTATGGATACATAGCTCACGCACACCACGTTCAATAGCGGTTCCAACACACTCTTCAATATCTTCATAAGCATCAGTCATTGGACTAATTGAGATATTCAAAATTTCTATGACCAGAGCCTTGTGCAAAACCAAAGAAGTGTGAATCAACCGCCTGAATCTCATGGATTCACATGCACCAACTTGATATTCATCACGGTTATATCGAAGTCTTGGCACTAACATCCAAAGAAACTTCCACCATTTCGATAAAACCATCGTGGTCACAACCTCTTTTGTTGATAAGAATGACAATATTTCCAAGAGTACCGCATCAGGCAACTTACTTAACCTATCCATATGATCCAACACTTCTTCTGTTTATAGCCACCGTCTCATGTATTTCGGGGAAGGGGACACCAAAACGTTCCTAACAAGCGGAGACGACTCACTGTTGATGGGGATGGGAAAGTTATGTGATGAGGACGTTTCCAAGACGTTTTGATCAGAGAAAATCGAGTCCTCAAGCATAAGTCATTGTTGAAAAGAATATAGAGGCGCCTAGATAGAACATAGAGAATATTATTAGGTAACACAATATTTTGGGCCAACCCCTTTATTACTTTGAGTCCAAATTTCCCTACTTTTTTTTTCTAGTTTCCCTACTTCCAAGAACTTGGACACAAGCTACTTGGAAGTACTACTACTGGAGACCCGGTAGAACAAGTTTCGGTATGGATACATAGCTCACGCACACCACGTTCAATAGCGGTTCCAACACACTCTTCAATATCTTCATAAGCATCAGTCATTGGACTAATTGAGATATTCAAAATTTCTATGACCAGAGCCTTGTGCAAAACCAAAGAAGTGTGAATCAACCGCCTGAATCTCATGGATTCACATGCACCAACTTGATATTCATCACGGTTATATCGAAGTCTTGGCACTAACATCCAAAGAAACTTCCACCGTTTCGATAAAACCATCGTGGTCACAACCTCTTTTGTTGATAAGAATGACAATATTTCCAAGAGTACCGCATCAGGCAACTCACTTAACCTATCCATATGATCCAACACTTCTTCTGTTTATAGCCGCCGTCTCATGTATTTCGGGGAAGGGGACACCAAAACGTTTCTAACAAGCGGAGACGACTCACTGTTGATGGGGATGGGAAAGTTATGTGATGAGGACGTTTCCAAGACGTTTTGATCAGAGAAAATCGAGTCCCCAAGCATAAGTCATTGTTGAAAAGAATATAGAGGCACCTAGAACATAGAACATAGAGAATATTATTAGGTAACACAATATTTTGGGCCAACCCCTTTATTACTTTGAGTCCAAATTTCCCTACTTTTTTTTTCTAGTTTCCCTACTTCCAAGAACTTGGACACAAGCTACTTGGAAGTACTACTACTGGAGACCCGGTAGAACAAGTTTCGGTATGGATACATAGCTCACGCACACCACGTTCAATAGCGGTTCCAACACACTCTTCAATATCTTCATAAGCATCAGTCATTGGACTAATTGAGATATTCAAAATTTCTATGACCAGAGCCTTGTGCAAAACCAAAGAAGTGTGAATCAACCGCCTGAATCTCATGGATTCACATGCACCAACTTGATATTCATCACGGTTATATCGAAGTCTTGGCACTAACATCCAAAGAAACTTCCACCGTTTCGATAAAACCATCGTGGTCACAACCTCTTTTGTTGATAAGAATGACAATATTTCCAAGAGTACCGCATCAGGCAACTCACTTAACCTATCCATATGATCCAACACTTCTTCTGTTTATAGCCGCCGTCTCATGTATTTCGGGGAAGGGGACACCAAAACGTTTCTAACAAGCGGAGACGACTCACTGTTGATGGGGATGGGAAAGTTATGTGATGAGGACGTTTCCAAGACGTTTTGATCAGAGAAAATCGAGTCCCCAAGCATAAGTCATTGTTGAAAAGAATATAGAGGCACCTAGAACATAGAACATAGAGAATATTATTAGGTAACACAATATTTTGGGCCAACCCCTTTATTACTTTGAGTCCAAATTTCCCTACTTTTTTTTTCTAGTTTCCCTACTTCCAAGAACTTGGACACAAGCTACTTGGAAGTACTACTACTGGAGACCCGGTAGAACAAGTTTCGGTATGGATACATAGCTCACGCACACCACGTTCAATAGCGGTTCCAACACACTCTTCAATATCTTCATAAGCATCAGTCATTGGACTAATTGAGATATTCAAAATTTCTATGACCAGAGCCTTGTGCAAAACCAAAGAAGTGTGAATCAACCGCCTGAATCTCATGGATTCACATGCACCAACTTGATATTCATCACGGTTATATCGAAGTCTTGGCACTAACATCCAAAGAAACTTCCACCATTTCGATAAAACCATCGTGGTCACAACCTCTTTTGTTGATAAGAATGACAATATTTCCAAGAGTACCGCATCAGGCAACTTACTTAACCTATCCATATGATCCAACACTTCTTCTGTTTATAGCCACCGTCTCATGTATTTCGGGGAAGGGGACACCAAAACGTTCCTAACAAGCGGAGACGACTCACTGTTGATGGGGATGGGAAAGTTATGTGATGAGGACGTTTCCAAGACGTTTTGATCAGAGAAAATCGAGTCCCCAAGCATAAGTCATTGTTGAAAAGAATATAGAGGCGCCTAGAACATAGAACATAGAGAATATTATTAGGTAACACAATATTTTGGGCCAACCCCTTTATTACTTTGAGTCCAAATTTCCCTACTTTTTTTTTCTAGTTTCTTACCAAGTTGTCTTTAAACTTCTAGTATTTACATATTGTATGTTAATTTTTCATGTACTATGTATTAATTAAATTCAGGCTACAGCTATTGCAATCAGTTATCTACTCCACCATAAACTTCTAGGCCTCTATCTTTATCTTGCTGAATCAATGACTCTTGAAGATAGAACAAATGTGTAATGCTTTTCTCTGTAAAGGGGCCCCTAACTCTGCTAGGGGAGCAAAAATTGCCTGGGATATTGTGTGCTCCCCGAGGGAGAGTGGCGGTCTTGGTTTGAGAAGGTTGGCAGATTGGAACAAGGTCCTCGCCCTTAAACTCATATGGTTACTTTTTTCTGCAGCTGGGTCTCTCTGGGTCTCGTGGGTAAGGCAACACTTGATTGGGTATCGGAATTTTTGGGACTTAAATCCCACTGCCTCCGGAAGCTGGATTTGGAAGAAGCTTTGCAAGCTTCGCCCCCTATCTAGACCTTTTTTAGTTTGTGAGATTGGCTCAGGTGAATCAGTAAGTTTCTGGCATGACAATTGGACTGGATTAGGTCCTCTCGTGGAGCTGGTAGGTCCGCTGGGCCCTCAAACAGTGGATTTACCCCTTCATGCAGTGGTACGTGATGCAATTTGGGGTAGATCGTGGTGGCTTGCTAGAAGCAGAAGCAGGAACCCAATCATCTGCCTGCTAAAAAGCATCCTGCCAAGCGTCGAACCTTTCATCGAGTGTCAACATGGTGATGTATATCTATGGAAGGCCGATAACAATGCTCCCTCAAGCAAGTTTTCCACACAAAATACTTGGCTGGCCATGCACCCAACTACGCATCAGGTTTTGTGGCATAAGGTAGTGTGGTTCAGAGATCGAATTCCTAAGCATGCTTTCATTTGCTGGGTGGTGGCTTGGAATATATTACACACAAGGGATATTTTGAGGAATTGGGGGCTCAATATTCCCTCTGTATGTGTTCTATGCAATGATTAGGACGAATCGAGGGATCACTTGTTCTTTGAGTGTAGCTTCAGTACAACTGTTTGGAGCTTCTTCACTTCGAGGGCTTCATTGACCCCGCCTACTCAGTTTATGGACTCTCTTCTCTGGTTGACAGGAGCTTCATCAAACAAAAATATTTCTCTCATCATCAAGCTAGCGTATCAAGCCTCAATCTACTTTATCTGGAAGGAGCGGAACCTTCGTAACCACACAGGCAAAGTTAGACCACATCATCTCCTCATAAAGGATATCCAACTTATCATTAGAGCTCGTTTAATTCCACTCTCAAGGATACAGTCTTCTCACAACCCGGGGGACTCTGCTCTGTGTACTTGGTTTGATCGGTTCTAGTCTCCCTAATTTGATCTCTCGCCGTGTTGTATCCGTTTTCGTTGTTTCCTTATAGGTGATTGTCTTTGTTGGTCCTCCGTTATACAGGTAAGGGATTTATCTCTTTCTTTTGTCTTGTGGGCCTGCGACCAGGTTGGACTTTTCGCCTTGTAATGAAACTGATTATCCGTATTAATATAATAAATTGTTTTTAAAAAAAATGTATTAATTAAATTCAAAATTGACTTTCTTTTTCTTGGAAAGATGGGAAATATATACATACTATAATTTACATATTTCTATCAAGACTGTTTTAGAAAAATTTATTTTCCTTAATCCAAAAGGAAAACTAACCAAGAAAGAAAAGTACAAAAATATTTACGTATGGTAATTTACATGTATGTATAAAATTAAAATTCATTTACAGAAGAACTGGACCAAGTACCATTCGATTGATTCCGGTATAGATTCAAAGTGCGTACCAATTCGGCCGACGTCGAATAAAAACCGGTTTATGATCCAACGGTTATGAAACAAACAAAAAGAAGGTGTAGATAAAGCCCCGTAAGACCAACCGTAGAGGATTGTACTCCTGTGTCAGTCGGTGAAATTAAAGAGGCATCTTCAGGCTCTCATCACGTTATTATAAAAAAAAAAAATAAAAAAAAAAGAAGAACTCTTTTGTAAGAGTTTTCTTCGGCTTTTTACGATCCCTCCGGTTTTAACTCTGCTTCTTGTGTCTTCGTGTCATTCTTCTCGCAGATCTCGAGGGCCTTAAGGTTGTGAAATTTTTACTCCAAAGTTTGTGTCTTTTGATTGTTTTGTTCCGACCCTTTTGATTTTTGTTTCTCAGGTTAAGAAAAAAAAAGGGTTCGATTTTATTCCGATGGGTTCTTCGTCGGGGCAACCCGAATTTGATTACTTGTTTAAGGTTTTATTGATCGGAGATTCTGGTGTTGGAAAGAGCTCTCTTTTGTTGAGTTTCACATCTAATACCTTTGATGATCTGTCTCCCACAATTGGTTAGTTTTTAATATATGTGATCGAGCTTTAAAGTACCGATCTTGCCTCTTGTGTTTTTGTTTTTGATTATGATGTTGGATTTGTTTTTTTTTTTTTTTTTGTATTGTTTTGTAGGTGTTGATTTTAAGGTTAAGTATCTTACAATTGGGGAAAAGAAACTCAAACTTGCGATTTGGGACACTGGTGAGAAAACAAAAAAAAAAATTGAATTTTCTGTAAATGTTCATATCTTTTGGTTTCAATTTTAGATGTTTAGGGGAAACCATTGGACAATCCTGAGTTTGAGAATGTCTTCTTCTGTAAAAAAATTGGACCACAATAATGTGGAATATTTTACAATTTCTTTGTCTTAGTCACTGTTACCTAAGCTTGAATAAGAGTCTTGTATTTGGAATGGTTTGGAGATTAGTATCTTGTATTTAGAATAGTTTATAGATCAGTCTATTGCGTTTAGAGATTCGTCTATGTCTTTATAATATTTTAAAAGATTAGTCTTGTTTTTAGAATAGTTTATAGATTTGGCAACAGTATTACTTCTAAGATTACACTTGTGTCCAGAATAGTTTAGATATTAGACTCTTGTACTTGGTTTTGAAATTAGTCTTGTATATAGAATAGTTTTGAGATTGGTCTTCTTGTATTTAGAATACCCTCTTGTAACTTTTCAGTTTCTCTGTTATACCTGATTAGTCTTTGGGTGTTTTTCTGATTACTCAGCTGGGCAAGAGAGATTTAGGACGCTAACAAGTTCATATTACAGAGGAGCTCAGGGTATAATTATGGGTATGTCTCTCTTTCTTGATGAACATAATAATTTTTGTTATCCTTGATCTATTGGGCTACATATTATTTTAACCTTTGTATGTGACTTTGGAACTCTTTATCTGTAGTATATGATGTGACACGACGAGATACATTCACTAACCTATCAGATATATGGGCTAAGGAAATTGACCTCTACTCGACCAATCAGGATTGCATCAAGATGCTTGTTGGGAATAAAGTTGACAAGGTAAGATTTTCTCTGTGTCCTCCTATCTTTGAGTGTCTATAACTTGTCACTCTACTGACCTAATGTGATCTCTCTAGGAGAGTGAAAGGGCTGTTTCTAAAAAAGAAGGCATAGACTTTGCTCGGGAGTATGGATGCTTGTTTCTGGAGTGTAGTGCTAAGACTAGGGTCAATGTTGAGCAGTGTTTTGAAGAGCTTGTTCTTAAGGTAGTAACTTTGCTCCTTTCTTCAAGCTTGTCGTGCTGAGGATGATGAGTATGTCTTTTAACCTTTCTTTTTCTTTTTATCTGTAGATATTGGAAACACCGACTCTTACTGCTGAAGGTTCGTCTGGTGGAAAGAAGAACATCTTCAAACAAAACCCAGCTCAGACCAGCAGTGCTTCGTCGAGCTACTGCTGCTCGTCTTAGACATGATGACTCTACGGGTTTATGACACAAAATTACACTCTTGCTTGTCTTCTTGTTTTTGATGGTCTCTTTGTTTTCCAAAAACTGCAGCATCTTGGATGTAAATCTTAACCCTGGTTTCAAAGTTGTGTTCACTAGTTTCTAATCTGGGATTATTCCATCTTATAAAACAGTTCTTTTTTACCTGATCAGGCTGAAGAAATAACTGACCACTGTGGCCAGTATCACATTTTTCTTTGTTGCCAATTTCAATTTCTCATCATTCGAGGATAAAAAGAACTTTTATACAAGATCTTCCAAAGAGTTTAAATGAGAGTAATATATATTCCAGTGAAAGGAGGGAAGCTCCAATGCAAGTACCAAAATAAATAAGGAGGTGCAAATGGTTGTTTGACAAAATGAAACCACATAGATAGAACGAATAAATAAGTCATATGAATACAATGATTCGGACGAAATGAGATGAATTCACTATTTCCCGTTGTTCATCTCATATCTAGAGGGATGGGCAATGTTTGGCTAAAACAAACATTTTTCATGTATTCATCAAACTTGGCAGATATGAGATACCAACATCTTCCGAAAGTCTGGAGTTTTAGGTTATCACTGTAGTCTACAGTTACAGTACTTATCAGTTCGAATAAGTACTGTAATTATAAAATGTTGTGAAATAGATATCAGAGATGATGATTACCTTTGATGTCGCTAAACATAATGATTAAAAAAACCACAAGTACTTATCAATTTCAATTTTTCATTCGTTTTATAAGATCCACCAAAATGGGAGTAATACAAATTGCAGTGAATGGAGGGAAGCTGCAATGTAAATACCAAAATACATAAGGAGGTCCAAATGGTTGTTTGACAAAATGAACAAGATAGATAGAACGAATAATAGTCAAATGAATAAAATGAGTCCGACGAAATGAGATGAATTCACAATATCTGTTTGTTCATCTCATATTTCAGAGGATGGGGCAATGTTTGGATAAAACAAGACATTTGTATTCATCAAACTTGGCAAATACTTTAAAGTCTCTAATTAATATTCCAACAGTTGGAATAAGTCAAGTTTATATTATACACAATATAAGATGTTTGTGATTAACCAAAACAAAAAAAAAAGATGTTTGTGAAATAGAATAGAGAATAGAGATGATGATTATGGTTGGCAGTTTAGCTGGTTCCATGATATAGTTGGTTTTCTCTTGTTTTTTTTTTTTTGTTTTTTTAAATAAGTTTAGTTATTATATTGGTTTTTTCTCGATTGTATTTAAACTTTTTTTATTATACATTTCATGTTGAATAAATATATTTTGTCGTTACCGTTTCTTTCTCAATCTCAATTTTGGGAGAATCTAAGATAGTACCACAAATTTCATAGATATGACACAATACCAATTTGCAAATGCAAAGAGTGAATAGACATTACGATGAACAGTGTTTTACAGACATTATTTTGACATAAATTTGAAATATAGGTATGTCTAACTGTCTGTTTGTTTTTTGAGTTGATAAATATCTTCTGAAATTATTTAGATATTTTTATATTCATGTAGAGCCTTTTTCTAGCGGAAAAAACACATACATAAATATAAAAGTGCATGTTGTTTTCCATTATGATTACATAAATATTTTTCCGCTCCATATGTTGCAATTGGTGGATCATTTGATGAGATAATAATAATAATAATAATAATAAAGCATGACACAAATGTGCAAAATCATAAGTGTTTACAATTAATATCATTAATATATTATTCAGAGTGATTAACCATAAACTATGTGTGATGCATATACCGAGAAAAAGAAATCTATTGGGAGTGGACTGGAAATGTACAAAGTATTAAAAATTATTTTAAAACTTGATTAAAACCAAATAAATACGCCAGTATATAAATGTAGGTGTTACATTTTACTGTTAATATTTCAATTTAAAGTTGGTAAATATGCATATAATTCTTAAGATATTATTCTATGTGTTTAAAAGCCCAATTCAAACATAAGAATCAGATACGTCATCTTCCAAAACAATTTAACCATCTATTCGATAATAATAAATATGATTCCATATCAAAACTAACATGTGCATTATATCAAATATTTATCTTAGTTATATCAAAAAGTAATTAAAAATAAAAACAGAACTAGTAAAGAAAAAGAAATGAAAAAACCACAACTTTTTTGGGAAAATAACATTGTTTGACATCATTTTTCTATATATTGTGATTTCATGAATAATAAATCTACCTTATGTTAAATGAATTTCAAATGCATTAAAGTCTATATAAAAAATTAATATATGTAGACTCTTTATTTTCTTAAAGAACAATTTAATCATCTAATTCATAAGAATAAACCATATATTAAAATTTTAAAACCACGTACTCAAATCTTAATGAATAAGAAATAATTCATCTCCTAAAATATAGAAATAACATGTTTTTGGTCTTTTAATTTTCTTTAAGTTTGACATTGTCATATATATATATATTGTATATGCGTAGCTATATTTCAAAAACAGAACTAGTAAAGAAAAAGAAATGAAAAAACCACAACTTTTTTGGGAAAATAACATTGTTTGAAATAATTTTTCTATATGTCGTGATCTCATGAATAATAAATCTACCTTATATTAAATGAATTTCAAATGCGTTAAAGTCTATATAAAAAATAATATCTGTAGACTCTTTATTTTCTTGCAGAACAGTTTAATCATCTAATTCATAAGAATAAATCATATATTAAAATTTTAAATCTACGTACTTGAATCTTAATGAATAAGAAATAATTTTTCTCCTAAAATCTAAAAATAACATGTTTTTGGTCTTTTAAATATCTTTAAGTTCAACATTATCATATATATATATTGTGTATGTGTAGCTATATTTTAAAATTTGCTTTTCATATATCTATTTATATATTTTTGATAATTTCTTTGAACTCGATATTTCCATCGATCTCTTTAACTGTTGTCGAGGGAAAATCTGTTCAGAAATATTTACAAAGGTAAAAGAAATGGGATACTGCATGTGGCCGTAGAAAAATCTTACCCGACACATCTCTAAAAAAAATTACAAGAAAGATATTTTCAACCAAGAGCATAAAAAGAAAAAAAGAAAAAAATAGCTTTCAGTATTACTAGACCATACCCGTTAAATATGAGAAGTCGTAAAATCTTCCGAGGGATGACACCGTTTTAGATCGAAATATAGAACTTAGAAGATTTGAAAATAATTGTTGATAAAATTAAAGTATCATGGTGCTTATAATTTTTTTTTTAACTATGTCAAATGAATATTCTTTGAATGTCGATTCTTCCAAAGACTCTTGATTTGGTGTAATATTGTATTTATGAACAAGCAATCAATCGATAAGGACACTGACATAAAGGGTTTCTCCCGTTGACCCCACTAGCCCACCGATAGCTTGCCCCCATATACCCGAAACTGGTCCTGTAGGGCATCGATCCTAACCCCTCAACGTGGAAAAGAACTCACATCCAAATCCACCAGTAGGTTATTGGTGCACCAAACGTTCCTCGAACCCTGGTCCCCATCCTTTAACAACCTTCCCACAGGACAAGCTGTCACCAATTGATTTAGATATCCACAGTGATGGATTATGATCGATGTCCTACAGGTCAGCTTTGTGTCCGTTGGGACGGCTAGCAGGAGACTAGCAGGGTCCACGGACGGTCCGTTGGGGCAGCTAGCGGGGGGCTAGTGGAGTCCACGGGACGGGTTGTTACAACCTTCCACCCACAAGACTTCATACGAAACACAAGCTTCATTAGTTTCTTAATAAATTCAAGAATTGTTTCCGCATCTCTCACTGTCATATTCTCGTACTCATTCTTGAGATCAGCAAGCTTTCTAGCTTGAAATATAGGACCACCTATGGATTTCACCATCAAAAGATCCCATGCTTCTTTTGATGATGTAGCCCAAGCTATCCATGGGAAAACCTCAATGCTTACTGCAGTCTAGATCATAGAAAGAGCGTTCGCATCTTTCCATTCCATCCATTGTTTCCACTAGGTTGAATAGTTTTCAGCCGCCGCATCATATGCTAGTGCATCAGAACTCACTCCTTCGAATCCACCGGTTCTTGCTGATGAATTCCCATCTCCACCACATCCCATAAATAAAAAACTTTGAGAAACGTTTTTATTTGCGCACTCCAGTAGTCGTAGTTGTTTCCATCAAATACAGGAATATAAACCAATAATGATCCCATTATAATCCTGAATCCTTGATTCGACTAGAACAATGATCTCTCATATTAAACCTTGAACTAGCTCGTGAATCAAAACAAAACGATTATGTTGTGTATTGTTTTCTATGAAGACTTTTATTGTTGTGTATGAAGAGGTTAAATATAATATATATATATATATATATATATATTTTTTTGAACTACATTTTGGGTTCTATCCTTTTATTTGAATTTATTTACAAAGTTAATCTCTAAAAAACTTCCAAAAATAATATTATTTCAAACAGGGCCGGTCCTTGAATTTTGGTGGCCTAAAGCATAAAAAAAATATATATTTATTATATAAAACAAATAGTTTTTTCACTACAATAATAAAAAAACATGGCAAAAAATATAATAACAATCTAAATTTTTTTTTCTAACTTTTATTATAACAAATATTTGGTAGACATCATCATTGCTAATCAAAAGTAGTTGGTAATAATGTATTATTATAATAAAATAAAGATAGAAGAAGTAATTTTGATATTTTTGTATAAAATTTTAGTTTTTTTAAATATTATAATATCTGTAATCAAGTTAATTCAAAATTTTTGTAGAAAAAAACAAAAACCAAAACTTGTAATTAAAAAGCAAAAGAAATAGAAAAAAAAATCAGCAGAGTTGAAGGCTTGAACCCATGACTTGCCACATATTTGCATGATACCGACCCAACAGACCTACCTAATTTCTCAAATATATGATGCTAAACATTTTCCTATATCATGTGGCCTAAAGCAGGTGCTTTGCCTGTTTTAGGGGTGGGCCGGCACTGATTTCAGATTTTGTTTCCTAAATATTTTACATTCCATTTCAACTAAAAAATGACAGCAAAATCAATATGGAAACAGAAACTATGATATATTTAACCACATATTTTCTATTATATTTTGAAGATATTCTATCTCTTAATCCTTTGCAAACAAAGAAAACAACAATTTGATTCCATTTTGTTTTCCAAAACATTTTAGCTTTGATTCTTAACATAAAAAAAACTTCAATTCACATTTATTTAAATATTATAATTTATATATAGAAATTTAATAAAATTTTAAAATATTATGAATATGTAAAATTTAAAAGTTTAAAATACTATATAATATAGTTATATTGTAAATAAGTTATAAAAAAAGACATGTTAGAACTAATAAAATATCATTAAATTTGTGCTAACATGGGTTAAATCCTTATTTTATTATTTCTCAACACTATTAATATTATAATATTTGACATATAAAATTAAGTTGATTTAACTAAGATTGTGTAAAATAATTAAATAATTAAGAAAAATGTGACTTAATCAAAGCGTATAAATGACTTATTATGCTTTTAAATCCCTTATTTTTTGTTATAATAATTAAAAATCAAAATAGAATCTCAAACACTAAACAAAACAAACTAATTATAACAAACAAATGGTCATGAAGTATATTACGAATTAAAAAATTAACATAAACATTTAACCGCACAAACGGCAGGAAATTTAGTTATTCCTCTATTTGCAAAATATCTAATATTTAAATAACAAATACAATATAAAATATAAATAATAATAAAAATTATATGCACGCGGTGTACCACGGGTTATAATCTAGTATATATGTATATATAACTATTGACAGAAAATAAAGTTCATCCATTTAAGTTAGAAAGAGACGGTTTTCCAAAAAGGAGAACCAGTCCAGAGTAGAGGAGCCTACATGGGAAAAGATAGAACCGCATGATCGTGCCTTTTTGGCGAGACAGCCAGCACGGTATTGTTACACAAAAGTCAGAGCATAAAAAGAAAAAAATAATCAGCTTTTAGTATTACTAGATCATATCCGTTATATATGAGAAGCCGTAAACTCTTCCCATGGATAACACAGTTTTAGACCGAAATATAGAGAAAAATTTTGAATACATACCTTAAACTTAATAGGAAATTTGAAATCTATACTAAATTTTTTAAGTCTTTGAAATGTACCTTATGTATTGAACTAAATGACTATTTTGTCCTCAATTACAAATTAATTAAAACTAAATACAATATAAATAAATTAATTCATTTGAAAAAATTATTTTGACAAACATTGTCTAAACTACATATTCAGGTAAAATCTTGTAAAACATTGTGTAAATTATTTTTTGAAAATGATGAATTAATTTATTATATATAATATTAATCAATAACTAAAAGATTAAATTAAGATAAAATAAATAAAATATGCCCTTAATTAATAATTAATTAAACGTTAAAAAAGTAAACACAAAATAATTAAACTCATCATTGTTAGAAAGTGATTTTTAAAAATTACTGTTTATATTTTAGATATTGAAAAAAATTAGATAATGATGAAGTACTTTATTATGAAAGAAAATTAAAATTCAGGTAAAGAAATAAAAAGGTGGTTTATAAAACATTAACAATACAAAAAAGATAAAATCACAATTATATTTTCTTATTCTCTAAAATATTAATCAATCACAATTGTGAGCTTTTAGAAAATAAATCAACAGTTCAAAATAATTTACTATGTAACAAATCAAATAATAAAAGAATAAATCGACTTTTTAAAATAAGTCAACAAAGAAAAAACACATATCAGCAGGAATTAAATATAAGTCAACAGTTCAAAAAGTCAATCATTCAAAGTATCGACCTTATTAATAAATCAATGTAAAATATAATAAGTCAACGATAAATAAACAAATCAACAGAAAACAAAAATAAATCGATAAACAAAAAAAATAAGTCAACAGTTAAAAAACTCGACTATGTTATAAATCTACTAGCCATAACATAAGTCAACTATTCTAATATAAGTCGATGACAAAGATAATTAAATCAATAGAAGTAAAAAAGTAAAACGATTGTTCAAAAAGTCAACATTATCGTGACAACCCGTCCCGTGGACCCCACTAGCCCACCGCTAGCTGCCCCAACGGACCGTCTGTGGACCCTGCTAGCCCACCGCTAGCCGTCCAACAGACTCCAAGCTGGCCCTGCAGGGCATCGATCCTAACCCCTCACTGGGCAAATGGAACTATTCATCCAAATCCACAGTAGGTTATTGGTGCACCAGGCGTTCCTCGAACTCTGGTCCCCACCCTTTAACAACCTTCCCACAGGACAAGCTGTCACCAATTGATCTGCAGGTCAATTGGTGACAGCTTGTCCTGTGGGAAGGTTGTTAAAGGGTGAGGACCAGGGTTCGAGGAACGCCTGGCGCACCAATAAACTACTAGTGGATGTGGATTTCCACAGTGATGGGTTAGGATTGATGCCCTGCAGGGCCAGCTTGGAGTCTGTTGGGCCAGCTAGCGATGGGCTAGTGGGATCCACGGACGGTCCGTTGGGGCAGCTAGCGGTGGGCTAGTGGGGTCCGCGGGACGGGTTGTCACAATTATAAATAAATCAACCTTGATTAAAATAAGTCTAAAACATTGATATATATATATATATATATATATATTATAAATTGTATAATCTTGAATTATATATTTTTAAATAAATTTAAATCTAAATAATATCAACAAAAATATTTAAATTCTTTTTATTTAATCAAAATTTTAAGATCAAAAAATTATTCATGTAATCATTATATAAAATACAATAAGTACTTTTCGTTATAATTTTAAATTATTAAATAATTAATTCTGAATTTAACAATTTTTAAAAGTAATTTATTTTTAAAGTTGATTTATTTTTTAATGTAAATTAAGTTTTTATTGTTTTTATTTAATTGTTTAATAATAAGGGTATTTCTGTCCATTTTCATTTCAAAATGTGTGGTTTTCAAATAACTATAATATTAAGTATAATTTTCAAATTTCTTTTCAAATTTAGTATATTCTTCAAATTGTCCCAAATATAGAACTAGGAAGATTTTTGAAAATAATTGTGGATAAAACTAAAGTATTATCGTGCTTATAATTTTTTTTTTAACTATGTCAAATGAATTTTCTTTATAATATCTCAATCTTTATTGGTTATCATAGACTTAATACAGTCGAGTATATTTTCATCTTATTTTTTCTTATAAATATGTCATCAATTATTGCTCTATGATATAATTTTCATTTGAAATATTTTCTTGTGCTAACAATTTTAGTGTCTAAATAAAATACGCCGAAGTGAAAGTAAATAGACATAATAATTGGCTAATGTGTTTATATAGTCATCTGATAGATGGTGATAAAAGTCTACTTTAACAGTAAAATATATATAAATACATTTTTAGTGGTAAAATAAATACTAGTAAAATTGCACATGGATATAATTAAGATGACGGTTTGACTAGTGGTTTGCATGTAAAATATTTTGTGAAAAGTTATAAAATCATGTATTATATGAGATTGTGAAAACACTTTTTAAAGTTGTGCAACAATAATAATATTTAATTTTTAGCCAAACTTTTGGTGAGTGATAAATTAACTTTAGTAGATATAATAAATGGATTAAGAAATGTTAACTTTAGTAACATTAGTAGTTAACTTTAGTAAATTAACTTTAGTAACTTTAGAAATGTTAACTTTAGTAACTTTAGAAATGTTAACTTTAGTAACATTATTAGTTAACTTTAGTAAATTAACTTAAGAAATGGTATAATAAATTAAAAATATAAAACACAAATTAGTGGATTAAGGTAACAAAAAATAAAAAATAATTTTCTCTGACTAAATAATTTATATATTTACTTCCTAAAAATAGTTTTTTGAAATAAACTAAAAGTTTTGTAAATTTTAGTTTTTTTTTAATTAAAAAAAAAAATTAAAAGCAGTAATCCAATGAGTCCTATTCTAGTATGACTGTATGAGTAGACAGGAAAAAAAAATAATAATAACTGTCGGAAAAAAATGAAGAAAAAAAAAAATGGTGGTGCTTCCGCTCCTATTGAATGCGTCCACCTCCAAACCAAACTCACCACTCTTGTTCTGTCTTTCTTCTTCTTCTTCTTCAACTCCAGAACAATCTCTTCCTTTATCATCTTCTACTTTTTTCTCTGTTTCTTCTTTTGGTTCTCCCAATCACCAAACCTGACAAACCCATCTCCTCCTCCACTCTCCGTTGCTCCCCTTCGTGGGGATGCCTATTCGCCACCGCCGGAATCTTCTTCTTCTCCGGCGGCGAACTCCTCCTCCGCATCCGATCATTCTCATTCCATGATTTCTTCTAGAGATCCCGATGCTCTCTTCAGCGGTGGTGGAATCAGGTTTCTTAAAATTGAAATCTTTCAATCGATTTCTCAATTTAGTATCTTTTTTTGATTTTTTTTTTCTTTGTTCTCCGGTGTTGTAGCTTTTTAGCAGGAGTTAGAACTGTCAAGTTTAGTTATGGGTACTCTAGTCTTAAGGGTAAAAGAGCAACAATGGAGGATTACTTCGAAACTAGAATCTCTGATGTTAATGGACAAATGGTTGCTTTCTTTGGTGTCTTCGATGGTAAATTTTTTTTTCACTTAACACATTGTTATTGTCTTAATCAAACTTGTTACTGATGGTGTTTTTGTTGTTGCTTGATTAGGTCATGGTGGAGCAAGAACTGCAGAGTATCTCAAAAACAATCTTTTCAAGAATTTAGTTAGTCATGATGATTTTATCTCAGACACTAAGAAAGCTATTGGTAATGAGATGAGATCAAGCTATTTTAGTTGTTTTGTTTTATCTTTCACTGAGAGTTTTTGTTGTGTTTAGTTGAATGTTTTAAGAAGACAGATGAAGAGTATTTGATTGAAGAGATAGGACAGCCGAAGAATGCTGGCTCAACTGCATCAACTGCTTTGCTTATAGGTGATAAGTTGATTGTTGCTAATGTTGGTGATTCTAGAGTTGTAGCGTCGAGAAATGGTTCAGGTTTGTTTGCTTTTTTTGACTCTGGGATACTAAATTGATTAAACTCTCTCTTTTTAAGCTTTTGTTTATGTGATGCTCTTTGTTTGTTCTGTAGCGGTTCCACTATCTAATGATCACAAACCTGATAGATCAGATGAGAGACAAAGGATTGAAGATGCTGGTGGCTTCATTATCTGGGCTGGTAATGTTTTTTAATTCCCTCTACTTACCTGTGCTTAAGAGATATGTTGTTTGCTACTGAATATTGTATTTAGAGATATGTTGTTTTGAAGTAATATGTGGTTTAGGCTGTTTAGTTATTAATCGTTCCTTGGAATACGAATAGGAACGTGGCGAGTTGGTGGAATTCTTGCTGTGTCTCGTGCATTTGGGGATAAGCAACTTAAGCCATATGTGATTGCAGATCCAGAGATTCAGGTACTTAAGATGTGCTACTCTCTTGTTGCATAGCTGGCCGCATTGAGCATTTAGTATTTTTGGTTTTAAGTCACAAAATGTAAGTGTCCTGTTTGCTGATTGGAATGCGATTGTGCTCATACTCACACTCAGTACTGTTATTATCTTCTTAGGAAGAGGATATAAGCACGTTGGAGTTCATTGTTATTGCTAGCGATGGACTGTGGAATGTGTTGTCAAACAAGGTTAGTTTCCAGATAATGCTCATTTTGATATATTTGCATTGAAAACATACATATTTCTTGATGGGATTGCTTGTGAACGATGTCTAGATCCATTAAAAAAAAAAAAAGACAGGAATTGAGTACCTACCTAAACCGTAAACACATTCTCAAAACTACTTAATTTTTTAGGATGCTGTGGCAATAGCACGAGACATTTCAGATGCAGAAACTGCAGCAAGAAAGCTTGTGCAAGAAGCCTACGCACGCGGTAGCTGTGACAACATCACTTGCATTGTTGTTCGATTCGAAGTTTCTTGAGCTAAGAACCAAAATTATATTGTTTCTTCTGTCTGTTGTGAATGTATCATCATCTTTCTGCTGTTGCTTTTTCCTTCCATCGTTTTGGTTTTTTAGCCAAACAGCATTATTAATACAGACACACATTTGGATTATATAATTGAAAAAGAAAGATATGATTATGAGACTCTATGCCTCCTAATTTTTTAATACATCAACTTGTAGTCTCAGCTACAATTTGTCTCATCTTGTCTAAAGAAATGATATTATTACTAAAAAGGAGCTGAAACACAAGAACTACTTCTAATAAGTCTTTAAGATAATCAAATAGCACTAATAGAGAGATTTACTTATGTTTCTGCTTCTTTAGTCTCAGCATCTTCAATCTCTCCCTCTTCCTCCACACTGGACTCTTCTCCCTTTTTCATCTTCTTGGTTTCCAGGAACTCGAGGAGACCTTTAAGCGCGATATCAGCGTTCTTACTTGCCATGAGCTGCTGCGTGACTTCAGCCGGAGTTGAACTAACCTCAAGGACGAGCTTCTCAATTGGATCAAACAAGACATGGTCATCAGTTTTGAGGTACAAAGCCACAAGCTTTCTGAACACAAATGGCGTGCAATTGTCCATGAGAATGTGAACATCCATTCGTCCCGGTCTCAGCAATGCCGGGTCAAGCTTCTCCTTGTGATTGGTTGTGAAAATTATGATTTTTTCTTCTCCACAGCTAGACCAAAGTCCATCAACAAAGTTCAATAGACCAGACAACGATATCTGTCCAAAAAAGAAACATTCATAAGTCTAAGAAACATAGATTTAATTCAAAACAGAGGATTTTAAAGTTTCAACTTACCCCAACTTCAAACTTCTTCTTCCGCTTCTGCGGCTCTCCATCATCTTCTCCACCATCCTCTTCCTTTTTCTTGGTCTGGCGTCTACGAGAAGCATCAGCTCCACAATCAATATCTTCAATAAGAAGAATAGACCGGTTCTTAGTCGAAGTAAGAATCTCCCGCAGCTCACCATCATCTCTAACACTCTGAATCTGAAGATCATAGATATGATACTTCATGTGATTAGCAATGGCAGCTACCATAGAGGATTTTCCAGTACCCGGTGGACCGTAAAGAAGATATCCGCGCTTCCAAGCGCGTCCCACACTCTTGAAAAAGTCTTTGCCTTTAGAGAAAGCATCAAGATCATCAATCAAAGTCTTCTTAAGGTCTGGCTCAACAGCTAAGGTCTCAAAGGTCGTGTGGTGCTCGAAAATAGCCGATTCCCATTTAGACCGGTCTTGGTTGTAAGTGTAGATCTTGAGATTCTCACGATGGCTCATTATCTTCTCCGCTGATTTCGCCAAGTAAGTGAAGTAATCCGTCATAATCTTCTCACGAAACTCCTTCTTACATGTCAAATGAAAGTACCTGAAAAACACATCAAACATGTCAGAAACAAACAAGATTGTAATCCAAGACAACAAGAACAAGAAGAAAACAGAGTGTTCTGTTTACCGTTTCTCGGGTAGATACTTCTTAGTTTCAACAGAGTGAAGAGTCCACTCAAGATGAATCCCTTCAAACTCATCAATGATCTTTGTGTTGACAGGAATCCCAAGTTTTGGCTCAGCCGCTGGATTCTTGAGATTACTCGAACCCACAAGGAGTTTTCCGGTAGAGAGCCCGGCCAGACGGGTCGGTAAGTAAACTTCAGCAGCACGGAACGTCTGGTTCTCAACAAACTCCCAACGTTGCTCGATCACAAAAGTGAAACTTGACTGGAAGTAAGAAGAGAAGAAGTCCATAACTTTTATAGCTATGTACTCTCTGATCCTCTTAGGCACGATCTCGTTGAGGATTGTTCGAAAAAGCATCGTGATTGCTGAAAAAGATGTGTAAAGAGAGAAAACAGCGGATACAGAAGGGACCTGACTATAAAGATTCGCCATTTTTTTTTTTGGTTTTCTTAAGTGAAGAAGAAGAAGAAGGAAGATGATGAATGAGTGAGATAGTGTGTATTGTCTTTATATAAAGAGTTTGGTGAGTGGTGAACAAGAAAGTTAGAATTTTTAAAACATTTAATCAAAAAAGAAAAAGAAAAAAGAAAGATTGAAAATTTCAGGGAAAGTGTAAGCAGCAAACTTGGGTGGAAAGCTCCAAGCACGGATGAGAGAAAGTGGAAGACGTCATTAAGGTCAAGGGAGATAAAGACAAGGCAAGTCACATTCACGTACACTTCAAAGACGTACACATACCTATACAATTAAACAAATGTGGTTAATGTATCTAACTACACACAAACGCACTTTATATATACTTTAAAAGTTAATTATTTTTCTATTAATCTGTATGCAAATTAACAATGAAATAAGTACAAATTAGGTTTGCAGCGTGCAAATATATTATGATTTTGTTTGTGTACTAAATTATGATGAATATAGGGTTTCCAAAAACTATAAATTATCTTTAGTTACTAATTTGAGCTCACACCGCAATAGTATATATTGGGAGTTTAAAATCATTTATGAAAAGAAACTGTTTGCACTGTTTTTGAAAATGGATGCTAAAATATGCTAACTGACCTTACATATACATGTTATATGATGGTATATGTATTAGCTTGTTTGATCTTTTGTAGTAGACTAGTCTACTAAATAAGGAGTATTGTTGTTAAGTAGCCTGATTAGGCGTAGCCTGATATGGGCAAGACGCTAGACAACAAAACAACTGGCATGTATGTACGTGTTAAAGAAAGGAGATATTGTGTCATAAATGATATGTAAATTATTACACGCAAGGAAAATAAGTGGAAGCTGACATGTATGTGAAACTGATGTACATACAATACAACCAAGGAGACTGGTCGGTCTTATTCAAAGAAAAGAAAAAAAAGATAAAATAAAATAAAACGTAAAAGGACTTGTTGGCTAAGGAAGAAAAGATTCTCAATGAAGGGTCGTGATTTGTTTGGTTCTTTGTTTTTTCTTTTTATATTGATATTTGAAAGACCAATGTTTTGGAGTCGTGCACATGGCAAATCAGTTGAATTTATATATACATTTTCCAAGTACATTTAGTAAATAAATCCTGAAATTGCCATCTATTTACAAGACTACCATTAGTATTAAATATTTATATTAACAATTTACAATTTATTAAATTATGATAAGATTTTTAATTTTTGTAAACAATTATTCTCCCATAATTCCAACTTTCCAAAAAAATCGGAACCACTACTATTTGCATCAAATACTAATTCGATAATTAATTAAATAAAATATAACTTTCCTTAAATTTGAAAAAAAAATTTTCATAATCAAAGTAATAATATTTGTACGGGTTAAAATCATTAAATCTGTTACGGATCAGAACTCATATGGCGGGTTAACACATATTATCACGTTTTCACCATTAAAACAAAATTAGAAGAATTGAATTAGTAAAATGTTCACATATTCTAATCCTGTAAACTCAAACGGGACATATGGGTGCAGACTATATACTCCCATAGAGCCATGGGTTTTGTAGGATAATTTTTTGCGAGTTAAAGTAAAAAAATCTGTTCCAGAACCGACCTGACATTACAGGTTTGAACTAACACTAAAAATATTAATTTATTTCATATATTATAGATTTTTAACTCACAAAATAATTAACCATCCTACGAAATCCGTGAAAGTATATACATGTCCGCAACCGTTTTCGTACATACATTTTATTAATTTTTAATGGTATCAAAGATATGCAGTGAATACCATTGAAACCAAAAGTATTTAAGGAAATACCACTGATGTGACAATGCCTTCTCTCTCTTCATCTACAATTACTTTTATACCCATTACATATATTACATGTTATTTGTTTAAATATCATGTTATTTTTTCAATTCACATAAATAACATCCTCTCTCACTCTTCTTTTATTTCTTCTCTCATGCCAATCATGTAAAAATTTCTATAATTTTTTTGTCTCTCTCTCCTTCTTTCTTTCTCACTCTCTCTCTTCTTTCATGTTAGAACTTCCGTTATTTTTTTTGGAACATGTTATTTTTTTGAATTACAAGTCATATTTAGAAAATTTCTCTTTTTAACATGTTACTTTTTCGTGTAACATGCTATTTTTATATGTTAAATGTTATTTAGTTCAATATAACATGTAAAATNCGAAATCCGTGAAAGTATATACATGTCCGCAACCGTTTTCGTACATACATTTTATTAATTTTTAATGGTATCAAAGATATGCAGTGAATACCATTGAAACCAAAAGTATTTAAGGAAATACCACTGATGTGACAATGCCTTCTCTCTCTTCATCTACAATTACTTTTATACCCATTACATATATTACATGTTATTTGTTTAAATATCATGTTATTTTTTCAATTCACATAAATAACATCCTCTCTCACTCTTCTTTTATTTCTTCTCTCATGCCAATCATGTAAAAATTTCTATAATTTTTTTGTCTCTCTCTCCTTCTTTCTTTCTCACTCTCTCTCTTCTTTCATGTTAGAACTTCCGTTATTTTTTTTGGAACATGTTATTTTTTTGAATTACAAGTCATATTTAGAAAATTTCTCTTTTTAACATGTTACTTTTTCGTGTAACATGCTATTTTTATATGTTAAATGTTATTTAGTTCAATATAACATGTAAAATATAAATATTACATGCTATTTTTCACTTTTTCTATCTAACTCTAAAACAAAAAGGATAATTATGTCTTTTTACTCTACCAAAACTGTGGGCCCATTAGCATTTTCCTATAAAAATAAATTTTTGTGGTATTTGTTTATTTCTCTCCATATTTGTGGCATTCACTAATATTACTCTAAATCTTTTAACTTATAAAATATTTAAAGAAAAAAATAACTAATATTAATGATAATTATTTCAAAAATAAGTGTACATATATCTACTAAAATATTTAAATGTTTTAGAAACAGAATAAAAACAAAAATAGTTCCGCGGTGTACCGCGGATTCAAACCTAGTAATGTTGAAAAAGCAATCAATGTTATTAATTAGAACCCGACCCATATTGGGGTCGGACCCGTATATTCCTTTTTTGTTCACTCGAGAGACTTATCGAATCGGTAATATTTGGGAAATTTCATTTTGTTCAAACATCGGTTACAAGGTTAATACTTTTTTTTTCTTTTTTTTTTTAATTACTAAGAGGTTCTAATTTTTTGTAGTTTGGTTTGGAGTTTTGAGTCTTTTGACCAATTTAGGAAATATATAATAGGTTTTTTTTTTCTTTAACACTTTTTTGTTTCCAACATACATCAATGTTTCTTCCTTCTTGTATAGAAAATTTGCAACCACAGAAAAAAAAAAACAGGAGTGAAGAACCAACCTCTATAAAACTATCAAATTCTGGTCTCAATCGAACAACACAATCACTTTGATAAGTTCGGTTCCATGAGTGGCATCCACATTGTTATACAACTTCAATACTTCGCATCCTTTTTTGTTTTTGTTTTTCTCCAATTTTTTTTTATTTTTAACAACAATTTTAATAGATTAGCTCAAATAAATTAATTAATAGAAAAATTGTTTACTTATATGACATAATGCGGTTCAGTAAACTTATCCAACTATATATATACTAGATAAATACATACCCTTGTAAATAAAATTAAATTTAACAAATATATATTAAAATTTGTCTTACGTTATTTATAAAAAAACATTTTTTGCTATATTACACTGATTTATATCTATTTACAAATTTTTGATTTTTGTTACCATTAAAAGTATATTTTTTTACACCTAAGTATATTGTATGTTACAAATATATTATTTATCACTATCTAGGAAAATATCTATATAAACATATTACATCAACTATTATATGTCTATTTATTTTATCTTTTGCATAGTTTCTTTAATGACTAAAATTGTTGGTTCAAGAAACTTTTCGAATAAAGAATATATTACATAGTATACTAATCAATGATGTATCATCACAATAGTGTATGAGCAACCATAGAGAGAACTTCAGCTCCGCCCTCCTCCCTTATGGAGAGAATCATGTGTCCAACCTGCTCCACCATGAAAAGAACCTTGGCTCAATCTTTCTCCTTTGGGAAGATAACCTTGCATATGTCCGACCTCCTCCACTATCAAGAGAACCTTGGCTTTGCCCTCCTCATATGTGGAGAGAACATGTTTACGTCTTTTAGCTATCTCAAAGTGGCATTCTCCGACAACCAATGAAACTAAAAGCCCTTTTCCAATGTCACAAAATCTTTTGATAGTAACTAATGTTAAATTTCTCAATGTATTCATTGAAATGTTTTTGACACATCATGATGTATGTAGCCTCTGTCTCCGAGCTCCTACAGATCTATCAAAAACTGTTTATAGTTTTCCAATCTATCTATGTTTGTTATAAGCTTGTGTATGATTAGCCTATTTTATCCAACCATTAGGTGTATTTTTTTACATCTAATTATATTGTATGTTACAAATATATTCTTTACCACCACCTAGGAAAATATCTATATAAACACATTAAGCCAACTATTATACGTCTATTTATTTTCACTTTTGCATAGTTTCTTTAATCACTAAAATTGTCGGTTCAAAAAACTTCTCAAATAAAAAGTATATTACATAGTATACTAATCAATGATGTATCATCACAATTAGTGTATGACCAACCATAGAGAGAACCTCGGCTCCGCCCTCCTCCCTTATGGAGAGAACCTTGCGTCCAACCTCCTCCACCATGAAGGGAACTATGGCTCCGCTTTCCTCCCTTGGAGAGATAACCTTGCAGGCGTCCAACCTCTTCCACCATGAAGAGAACCTTGGCTCTGCCTTACTAATGTGTGGAGAGAACATGTTCACGTCTTTTAGCTATCTCAAAGTGGCATGCTCCGACAACCAATAAAACTAAAAACCCTTTTCTAACGTCACAAAATATTTTGATAGTAACTAATGTTAAATTTCTCAATATATTTGTGGAATTGTCTTTGACACATCATGATGTAGCCTCTATCTTCAAGCTCCTATGGATCTATCAAAAATGGTTTATGTTTTTCCAATCTATCTATCTATGTTTGTTGTAAGCTTGTGTTTGATTAGCCTATTTTATCCAACCATTAGGTTGATGGGGTTCTACTCTTTATCTTCTTTTGGGATTGAATGAATGGTAACAATTATGTTTGCATAAAAAAGGTCTATGACCAACCAATCAAGGTTGAAAAATTACAAAAAAATAAATTTGACATAATTAAATAAATAATAGAAAATTATAAGCACAGTAATATATTAATCTCAAATCAGAGATGAAAATATAAATTAAATAAAACAATCTAAAAACACTACAATAAAATTTAAAATACAGTATTAGAAAAAGAAGACGCATATATTAATCTTACATTTTTGTTTGGGTCAACATATTAATCTCTTACATATTCCAAACCGAAAGAAGAGAAAATAGGAGAAAGTTTTGGTTTAAAAAAATAAGGAAAATTTACCTTTTTTACCAATAGAACAAAGTTTAAAGCAGTGTTTTTGAATAAATTATTTTGTTAGATGAAAAATGTGAGACAATTTATGTTTATGTAGAAGTGAGTATTTACATTTTTTAGAATTAATAATTAACTGTACATTTTTCTTAATCCTATTTCTATTTTTTTTTGAATTAATAACTTAAAATTAAAAAAAAGTAAATAATGTTATAATTTTGAATTTTATAAAATATATAATCTCCTTATAATTATTATTTTTTAAATGTTTAATTTTTGTAATTTTTTGATAATTATATTTTTACATTATTAATATTGTTTAAACAATTTATTTTTATTTTTTGTCATTATCTCAAATTTATCCTATTAAATATTAACTTTTACACATGTCAAAATCTCAGATTAATAACTTGACAAGTGTCAAAATCCTGTTAATTGCTAACTTTCAAAACCCAACTTTATATAATAAGATATATATCACTATCTAATTACTGTTTATCGCTTACATTAAATTTGAATTAAGTTTTATATTAAGATATGATTATTGTATAACATCATACATATAATTTTGTTTTGTTTTTATATTTATAAAATATATATAATAAAAGTTAACCAATTTATTGACTTCTTGTTAGACCAAATCGATCTAGTAATCCAAAAGATTTTTCAATTTGTTTTTCGAATGGGTTTGAAAACATTGGAAACAAAGTTACACAAAAGTATAATATATATAACATTAGTCTAAATTATTATTATTATACTTAGTGGTTTATCAGTAGTATAATTTCTTTTATTATTTAGTTCTAAGTGGTTTCTCTTAAATTAAATTAATACACTTTACGACTAAAAGTTTAGTTGTGACAAACTCGTTAGAGCATTTCCAATGGAGGATTTAGCAAGAGTTCTTATTGCAAAAGTGATTAAAAATAAATAATAATTGATGAAAAAAATAAGATCCACTCTTATTTGTTGTGTAAGTGTCAATATATAGATGGTTGGTGTGAAGATTTTTTTTGTTTCTTCCTCATTTATGATTTGTAATTCTATTTTAAATATAATTTTATGTTTTGTATGTTTAAAATTTTATGAAATGCATTAATCTTCCATTTTTATAAAATCTAAAATGTTTAAACATTTAAACTAATTATGTTCTACTTAAAATATTTTTATTTTGAAAATATATTTTTTTAAAAAATAAGAACCCTAATTAGAATTTTACCATTGAAGACAATAATTTTAATTAACCTTCTAAATTTTTTATTTTTAAAAAGTACAAAATTTAATATTAAAAATTTATAAAAGTTTTAAAATAATAATATCCCATTGGAAACGGTCTTCGTCGATGCTATTTTAAGTAACCATGTCCATTGAAACTTGTTGCATGTACCTTCTGCAGCCTAAGTGGGAAAATGTGTACTTATATAAAGCTAAGTCATATAAAATTTTCTTTAAGAGTTAATTTAAAAATGAAGGAACAAAGTGAGCAAAACCTCTCGAGAAATATCTCTCTCTCGATGCGACGGTAGGGTTTGATTTGGTCCCCGATTGCGGCAAGTTTTAAATCTGGAGGATCTCATCTTGAGATTCTGGTTGGTTTGTTCTGGGTTCTCCTTTCAGGGTTCCTCTGATTTTGGTTTCAATATAGCGGATCTGCGTTTACCGGTGTTGGGGATCTTGGTTTTTCAATGGGATTTTCATGGTGATCTGATGGGAGGGAACGAAGGGGATCGAATCCTGGAAAGCGGATCCTTCGGTTGGCTTTCTTCTGGTGTGGGTCACGGTTCGTCTTCTCTCGATTTGCCTAGATGGATATGGGGATTTTCGGCTGTGATTACGCAGTCTGGGGCTGTGTTGCGGGAGGATTCTTTGGTGGTCCAAGTTTCCTTTTCTGGTTATAATTGGTCCTCGAGATCCGATGGTCAATCACGAAATCATCGTCCGGGTAATGGCGAAACCTTTGTCTCAATTACTTTCGAGATCATTGTCTTAATGGTAAATCCGATTGAGAGGGTTGGATTTGGTTATAAAAGGGTCTTGAGGTTCGCACTTGGTATTCACGCTTCTTTGTGTTGTCTTGCTTCTTGCTCTTTACTCTTCTGGTTCGGACCAGCTTGTTTGTTGGTCGCTTTTGGTTGTTCCGTCTTCTCATATTCGCGTCTTTATTCTCTTTTTCCTTTCGGTATTATGGCTCAAAGCGGTTTATTGGCTTCTTAGGTGCTTTCTGAGAAGGTGTCAGGGTCTAGTGGTAAGCTGAAGATCAAGGTTCCACGTTTCGATAATTCTGCACTAATCCAAGGGTATGCTAAGACTCTCATTGGCCGGTGTATGAATCCTGCGATGCAGGACATGAAGGCTCTGTTATTCATGTTGCCAAAGATCTGGAAGATTGAGGAGAGGGTTGTGGGTGCGGATCTGGGAATGGGGCGTTTTCAGTTTGATTTTGATCAAGAAGAGGACATTCTCGAGGTTCTGAAAATGGAACCCTATCACTTTGATCATTGGATGCTCTCCCTGGTTAGGTGGGAGCCAGTGGTGGATCACATGTATCCCTATCTTATTAAGTTTTGGGTGCGGATGATGGGAGTGCCGCTTCATTTTTGGGCTGATGAGACGTTCCGCAGTATTGGCTCCGATCTGGGGGAGGTTGTGGAGGTTGATATCGACAATGGTCGAGTTCAATTCTTGTTTGATGGTTTTAAACCATTGGTGTTTGAAGCTGCTGTCGAGTTCCATAGTGGCGAAGAAACGTTGGTGATTCTGAGGTATGAGCGGTTATATGGGTACTGTAGATGGTGCTTTAGGTTGTGCCATGACGTGTCCTATTGTCCTTTGTTTGGGAATAATGGGAAACAAGCACAGGCAAGTGGAACGGATCCTCGTCCTGAGGACAAGCTTCAAAGCTATAAGGGAGCAGTTGCAAGTGGGTCTAATTCTGGTTCTAGTTCAGGGGTCCGTGGGTCGGGGGCTCCTCAGGGCTCTGCTGTAGGAGGAGGACGGGGTGCAGGAGGTGGTCAGGCTGACGGTCACCGTCACAAACAAGGTTTTGGGCACAAGTCAAAGAGGGGACGTAGGGATTTTCAGCCAAAGGAGCAGGTTGCACAGCAGGCTTCAATGGCGGGTACTACTGTCCCGGTTGTGGGAGAGGGTGTTGGTCCAGCTCAGGGAACTGACGGGGACGTTACAGAACAACCGATACTGGATGCTTTTTTGGATTCTGCTACGGAGGAGGTTGCTGTTCCTTTGTTTGTTGAGGTTCCTTCTGGTGAGGACAAACGGGTATGTAAGAATCTTTTTCTGCTTCTGTAGCCCAGAATGTCACCACTCGTTGAGTTATGGTTCAAGATCAACAGGAGGATCTTTTCTCCGCTGCCTTGTGTGATTTCCTGGATCAGGAGTTTAATCTCACTGATACACGAGAGATAGGAGGACTGGCTCCAATTTTGGAGGAGAGCGGGGTTGCACCTGAGTTACCTTCTGAGGAAGTCACGCCCACAGCGGATGAGGAGGTGTCTTTTGTCACCAAGGATTGTGGTCTAGGCGATTCCCAAGTGCAAACTATGCAAGGGGATGCGGTTTCTGTTGTTGAGGAAGGTGCCACTACAGATTTTGTGCAAGATGTCGCAGATGAGAGTGGGGTTCCACCACCTCGGTCTAAGTTGGTCAGGTCCAAAGGTGTCTTACCTGGTGCAAGCACTAAAAACGGAATCTCTATACCTTAGCTTCACCGCACAAGAAGGTGGTTGCATCGGTCTCAACTTTGGGAGTGGGAATGCAAGGTAACGCAGGCCCTACCCAAGGAGGGAAGCCTCCAACTAATTTGGGTAGTTGATGTTGAGTGCCTGTATGAGTTGGCATGAAAAGGGGGTTCCAGAGCATCTCTTTCGTTTCTGGGTTTTGTTCGGCAAAAAGACTGGGTTCTGGTCCTTTTTGAGTCTTTTAGTTTTGTCTCTTTTTCTTCTATTCAATAATATTACAATGGGAGCTCCATTGTTTTGTTTTAATTTCTTGCTTTTGTTCCCCATCTGTGGGTGTTTTCAGTTTGATTTGTTTCTGAGCTGTTGTAACCTTTTTGTAAGGACAATAATAAGAACCTACTGGCTTCTTTTCTTTTACTTGGTGGTATTATTCTGTTGGTCACAGGAGATATTTAAGCATTGGCTTAGTGAATGTGGTTTCATGCCTATTATTTTCCGTTTGGTATGTTTTCTATTGTTACGGGATATTTTCAACTTTGAGTGGTGTCGAGGTCTCTCCAAATTTATTCAGCAGGTGTTAAAGCATTTGTTTGCCCCTCTGTGTTGGGGAATTATGTTTGGATCAAGTTGGGCTCGTGGGCTTTGGGCTTTTTTCCCCCCATCGGTTTCTATTGGATATTTTTGGCGTTTTTCTCAGTCTCTTTTTCGGCCTACTCGTCCGTGGTTTGGGCGGGTAGCCTTATATGGTCTTAACCACACAAACTTGGTTTTTAATTTATGAATATTGTTAGTTGGAATTGTCAAGGCCTAGGTAATAAGGCAACCATTGGTAATCTGCGGGATTTATGGCATAAACATCGGCCTGATTTTTTATTCTTGATGGAAACAAAACAACCCGCACTGTTTTGGAAAAATATGTAGGGCATTTTGGCTACAAAAATTTAGTCACAGTTGATCCTATTGGGTCTAGTGGAGGTTTGGCACTTTTTTACAATCAAGAAGATTTTAATGCCTCTATTTTATTTGAGTCTAATCGGTTAATTGATGTTGAAGCGGTTTATAAAGGGCGGATCATCAAAAAAGCTATTCGTTGTCGGTTGGATAGAGCCCTTGGTAATGAGGATTGGCATGAACTGTTCCCTGATACGGTTCTAGAATATTTACCTATGATTGCCTCGGATCACAAGCCAATTGTGATTAATATAGGGGCAAAGCGGCCGCGGGGTAAGCGACGTTTTATGTTTGATCCCCGGTGGATTGGGAAGGATGGATTGATGGAGGCGATCGCGGTGGGTTGGGATGGGGAACACACTCAGAGTTCGCCCACCTTTATAGATAAAATTGTAAATTGTCGACGGACTATTTCGCGGTGGCGTAAGGAGCAAGTTCCTTTTGGTAGGGACACAATTGAGGCTTTAAAGAGTCAGCTGGCCGCCGCTCAGGCTGATGATGCAACTCCACATTCGGTAATTTCCGAATTAAATGCCCGATTGTGGGAAGCCTATAAGGATGAAGAGGTTTATTGGTATTTGAAGAGTCTTAATAGGTGGATGCAGATGGGGGATCAGAACTCTAAGTATTTTCATGCCCTGACTAAGCAGAGACGGGCCCGCAATCGGATTACAGGTCTTTTTGATAAGAACGAGGTTTGGTCTACGGAGGATGTTGATATCTGCAATATTGCAGTGTCATACTTTGCCGATTTATTTACAACTTTAAACCCGACAAATTTTGATGAGGTCTTATGTGAGGTACGCCCAGTCATTACAGATGAAGCCAATGCCCAGTTAACGGCCTCGGTTACAGAGGCAGAGGTTCGCGCAGCTCTTTTTATGATGCACCCGGACGGGATGACCGCCTTGTTTTACCAAAAAGCGTGGCAGGTTGTTAAAGGAGACCTTCTTTCGCTAGTTAATGGTTTTTTTGAGGAGGGAGTATTTGAAAGAGGTTTAAATGCTACGCATATTTGTCTCATTCCGAAGGTGGCAAAGCCAACCCAGATGACGGAGCTGCGTCCAATTAGTTTGTGCAATGTGGGGTATAAAATTATCTCAAAGATCATGTGTCAACGGCTTAAGAAGTTCTTACCAGGGCTAATTTCGGAAACACAATCGGCTTTCGTTGCTGGCCGTCTAATTTCAGATAACATTCTGATTGCCCAGGAAATGTTCCATGGGTTACGGACTAATCCGTCTTGCAAAGGGAAGTTTATGGCAATAAAAACAGATATATGTAAGGCATATGACCGGGTGGAGTGGGCGTTTATTGAAAAGTTACTCCACAAAATGGGTTTTGATGATAAATGGATTGGTTGGATTATGTTTTGTGTTAGTTCGGTTGAGTACAAAGTCCTTTTGAATGGTCAACCAAATGGTTTGATTGTTCCGGAAAGGGGTTTACGACAGGGGATCCTTTATCTCCATACTTGTTTATATTGTGCACGGAGGTATTAATAGCCAATATTCGGAAAGCGGAGGAGGATAAATTAATTACGGGGATTAAGGTGGCGAATCAATCCCCACCAATCACACATCTTTTATTTGCGGATGATAGTTTATTTTTTTGTAAGGTCGACAAAGAACAATGTAAGGTCATTTTGGGTATTTTACGGAAATATGAGGCTGCCTCGGGTCAGCAAATAAATTTTTCGAAATCTTCTATTCAGTTTGGTCATAAGGTTGCGGAAGATATAAAAATAGAGATCCAAGGAATTCTTGGCATAACAAATCGGGGTGGCATGGGATCGTATCTGGGGTTGCCTGAGAGTTTAGGAGGATCTAAAACAAAGGTTTTTTCCTTTGTTCGGGAAAGATTGCAGGGTCGTACGACTAGTTGGTCGGCGAGGCTGCTTTCTAAAGGGGGAAAGGAGGCAATTATCAAATATGTCGCTACTGCGGTCCCGACGTTTGTGATGTCTTGCTTTTGGCTTCCGAAGACGATTACATCCAAACTCACCAGTGCTGTGGTGAATTTTTGGTGGAGTACGGATGGTAGGTCGGGGGGTATGCATTGGTTAGCTTGGAAGAAACTGTGCTGTAGTAAACAATTGGGTGGTTTGGGATTTTGGAATGTCGATGATTTCAATTCGGCCTTGTTGGCTAAACAACTGTGGAGGCTAATTGAATATCCTGATTCGTTGTTTGCCAGGGTTTTTAAAGGTAGGTATTATAGGAATTCGGATCCCATGGAACCGATTCGTTCTTACTCTCCATCTTACGGGTGGAGGAGTATAGTTTCAGCTCGCTCTCTGGTACAAAAAGGACTTATTAAACGGGTTGGTTCGGGAGAGTCCATTTCAATATGGACTGACCCCTGGATACCAGCTCAATCCCCGAGACCAGCTCTCAGCAAGGGCCCGTTTAAGGACCCTTCTCTTAAAATTTCACACTTAGTTGATTGTCGGACAAATTCGTGGCAGATGGATGTGCTTTCGGAGCATTTTGATCCAGTAGATGTTGCGTTGATAGGAGCTTTACCTTTAGGTAGCTGCCCAAAGGATGATACATTTGGTTGGCATTTTACAAAAAATGGGAGGTATACGGTTAAATCTGGTTACCATGTGGCACGTATGTCGATTTCAGGGCCTTTTAAGGCGATTGGGGACGGGCCAGAGATAACCTCCCTCCTAGCTAGTGTATGGACGGTTCGTTGCCCACCAAAACTACACCACTTTATGTGGCAAGTTTTGTCTGGGTGTATTCCGGTTTCACGAAATTTGTGGCGGCGTGGTATCGCATGTGATTTGGGCTGTTCACGTTATGGCGCGGATGAGGAAACAGTTAATCATGTTCTGTTCCTTTGTCCACCAGCGCGTCAGACCTGGGCTTTATCTCAGGTACCGGTAGGATCACATTGTTTTCCGGTGGAGTCCGTTTATGCTAATATGGATCATTTCCTGGATCCCAAAAGCCCGGGATCCCATGTATCAGCTTTCCCGTGGATTTTGGGGTATTTATGGAAGGCGCGTAATGCAAAGGTTTTTGAAAATATCACAGAGCGGCCAGAGGAGGTTTTTCGGATAGCCGAAGGTGAGGCTTTAGCCTGGAATCGGGCTCAGGAGGAGGGTGAGGATGTGGTTTCAACTATCCAGACAGCGGTTGCGGAATCCCATTTGCGGGGGCCAAACGGCTCCCTCCCCATATCCTTTTCAGGTTACCGTTGTTTTGTTGATGGCTCTTGGAAGTCGGACGATCGTTTCGCAGGAGCCGGGTGGTTTTATACTCAGTCTCAGGATCCAAGGACAGACAGGGGTGCAACTAACTTTCGACGAAGTCTTTCCCCCTTGCACGCTGAAGTGGAAGCTTTCATTTGGGCGATGCGTTGCATGAGTGGACATGACTACCGTGATGTGGCTTTCTACTCAGACTGTGCTGATTTGGTGAAGATGGTGTCTTCGCCACACGACTGGCCGGCGTTTTCGACGTATCTTGATGATATAAAGATGGACAGGGAGGAGTTCTCTTCTTTTTCCTTAACTTTTATTCCTAGAAATGCAAATGCAAAAGTGGATCTTCTGGCTCGCTATGCGCGCACATCTCCGCAGAATGTTTTGTATGTAAACAATTTTCCACCGCATTGGCTCATATAAGCTAATCTTTTGTTGACAAAAAAAAGAGAGTTAATTTAAAAATGATTCAAATCCACAAAATATTATGAACATGCACAATGAATAGGCACAATGAATATGCATACTTACATAAATACGTCCACCAAAAAAAATCATGAATGTGCACAATGATTTGTTTAGGTATGAGTGTCAGTAGCTCCTCCGTTAATACTACAAATCAAAAGTGAAAAACAGCGTGTACATGGTTATGGCATTAAGTACGTATGTATAGAGGCTGAGAAACCAAATTCTTCTGGTACATAACTAACAATGATATGGAAGTTTCCTTTTTATTTTAAAATGAAATAATAATAATTTAAAATTCGTTAAATCATTTCGTAGTGATTTAGACCGTGTTCGTTTTAGTGTTCCTAGCAACATTTTCATTCCCAACTTTTCATCAATGGGCTCTCTGTTTTCTATTTCAAGATTTTGGATTCTTTAAGATCACTGTGTCTATTAACCGTGACTAATCTCCGACTTCCAAAAGTGTTCGTGTTCGTGTATTTTAACTCTCCGTCTTCTCGGTTGTGGTGACTTGTGTTACAACTCTTATCTAAGAAATTTCATTGTTTTTTCTTTATCGGCCTATCATAGCTATCATTTTGTTGCATGATTTGCATATATAGATGTTTCTATATCTGATGTTGTGTTGTAATATCTGAATCTGTAGAACCATTAAGCCATGTAATCTCTGGATTTATAAATCAATGTTTTTGCCACAAAAAAAAAAAAAAACAAACGAACACAGCCTTAGTAATGAATAAAAACGTGATAAATCAAAGATAGGTTTTTGTTGTTGTCGAACCATCACAATTGTGAGTTGAAAATTAATCAAGAAACAACGTTTTGCAAAAAGTAATATTAATAAAGTCAAAAGAATATGTCACTACTTTTATTTATGGGGAATTGTCACAAATACCATAGTTTTATGTTTGTAGGCCAAAAATACCACATGGTTCTTAAATTTCCATTTGTAATATTTACTACTAACACAATTGACTAAAATAATCTTATTCAAATCACTTTTGTTTCTCATCTTAGAAACTTCAATCTCCTCGACTCGGCGCACGAACTTCGATCTCCTCGTCGTCGTCGTGTTCTTCTCACCTTGTTCTAATCACCAATATGTCGTCTCCTCGCCGTGTACTTCCTTTGCTTGTAAGGATCGAATTTGACGTTACCTCAAACACTCGTTGTTTCACGTCATCTCCTCGCCTTCCCTTTCCTGAAGAGATCTGATACAGAGTTTGCTCAGATTCTTTTCCCCTCGCCAATCTTTTGTCTTTGATCTAACGTCATCGGTCTATCACCATCTCCGATCTGTTTTTATGGTTCTTCTTTTTTCTCAATCCCTCACACGACGCTTTATCATTGTGTCTTCCTAAGTAAGGTTTGTATCTACTTTCACTTGCTATTCTCGTTACATTGTAGAAATTGCAAGTTTTAGGTTTGTGTAATTTTGAATTTTCTAATTTTTCAAAACCCTCAATCAATTGGGTGCAAATTTTAGTAGATTCTTATGGATTATACTAAAATTTCAGTAAATTTTAATAGATTTTGTATTGTGGATAGTATTCTTTGTGTAATGATTTGGTTTTCCTAAACTAGAATACTATTTGTGAATTTTCTTCTCCGTATAACAATGGTGATGCTAGTTTTGTTGGATACAATGGTGATGGTAGCTTTGCTAGTTTTGTTGGATCTAATGGTGATGCTATAGTTATAATAGAATTTGGTCGATTTTGGATTCTTTTGTTAGGTCCCACTAATGATTTTTTTTGTAGGATCTTGGTTTTCAAAGAGTTGTGCTACCGTAATTGTTAATATCATACCATGTTATCAATCCTTGTTGCTTGTGTACTGATGTGTTTTTAGCCACTTATGGTCTTACACCACATTATCATTTTTATTGCTTGTTGCTTGTGTTTTGCTTATTGCTTGTTGCTTGTGTTTTGCTTATTGTTTGTTTCTTGTGTATTGATGTGTTTACGAATCACTTTTGAAAATTCAGGAAGCGTTGTTTATAATTCAGGAAGCATTTATTGAGAGAATTCAGGAAGTATTATTGAAATTCAGGAAGACTTTTCTGAATAGATTACTGACTTCAATTTTTATTGTAGGACATGGGAGATTTTTTTTCTTACAAATGCCCCCACTGCCTAAGCTCATTTCAAAATTGAAGAGGAGCCAAATTGTACTTTAGAAACACAAATTGTATAAGTCCGCTACAAAAACAACAAGATATCACATGATGTTGATATGTTTGTTAATTATTGTATTAAGATTTGTGGTAGGTAGCTATGTTTTCACCACAGTCCCATAATTGTTTTGAATTAAACATTTAAGAAGGTTATGAAACAAAGGCTTCAATAAAAGGTTGGTTTAATAACTCATAATAGAAATAAGTATGAACTAAACATTCAGGAAGGATTTCTTGAGATTTAGGAAGGTTTCTTTGAATTTCAGGATGGTCTTCATAAAACAAAAACAAATGCTAAAAGCCATCAACCAAGACACAAAATCAAACCATTCACCTTAACAAATGGATCAATCTGTAATAAATTGAGGCAAAACAGAAAATAAGGAGATAAACACATTTATTTTAATTCAAAGAAGATTTCATAATGTTTATAAAAGATATCTTAACATTTATGATGACTTTCATAAATTCAGGATGACCTTCACAAATTTAGGATGACCTTCACTAAGTGATCTTCTTCTTCTCGAACAATTGCAAAATCCCAGCCTCATTCGTCATTGTGTTTCCACTCTCCACAAACTGAGTACAACTCAACCATATACACAAGAATTCAAACAATCACAACTTGAGATACACAAATGTAACCTAAACCAAATATCTAGGATTGATAAACATTAATCAAAATTGAAATCACCTTACAAATCCAAAGCAACATCTCTTTATGACTGAGAAGAATCTGATATTGGCAACATCAAAGCTAGACAAAGCTATAATTGTTAGAGACCATAAAGCACAACGGCTAATTAAACACAATCGATTGAGCATAATCGATTCATTTTTCCAAATAGTAAACCTCAAGATAACTAAGATACGAGAGTAACAAAGAAGAGATAAAAGAGAAAACTAAAATTGACGACATCGAAAAGAGACGAAGACGGATGACCTTGTAGCTAGATCGCAAAAGCTTCGTGAATCTCGCCAGAGATAATAGAGAACGACGAAGAAGAACGTAGAGAGGTCCAGAACGATGAGAACACAAAAGCTTCGTCGGATCTCGCTGGAGACCATAGATAACGACGTCGTAGCTAGATCGTAAAAGATTCGTCAGATCTCGCCGAAGACCATAGACGCATACCATAGAGAGGCTGAGAATGACGATGTATAACATAGGGACAATATAATCTTTTTAATGAATAAATAATGTTATTAATGGAAAATTAACGAATGTGTAGTAGATTAGGAACTAAAACTATGTTTGATGGTATTTTGGGGCATTTCTTTTTATTTATAGTGTGCTAATATATACTTTATAGTTTATCTAGAAAGTAATATATACTTTACTATTTAGCTTTAGCTCCAAGTAATGACGAAGACTAGGCTATTGAACTATTTAAAAACTTGTTGAATCTTCCGTGGCACGAGACAAAAGGAGGAGGAGGAAATAGGAATATCAGATATATATTCTTAATTTTATTGAGAAATGTTAGAATATTCAGATCCACGACGTATGATATTCTGATTCACGACAACTTCTTTATGTATGTTATACACATAAAATCAATAAAAAGAAAATTATGAATTCAAGAAAATTGTAAAACAGCGTGAGAAAAAAAAAATTGTCAATATTCTTCGAAAATTCCATAGTTAATTTAGTTAACTATAAAATAAGGGAGATTTACTCAGAAATTAAAATATTTTGACTATTTTTAAAATACACAATGTGTCCTTGTTTTATGTTACAAGAAAAAATGTAATTACAAATATATCATTGCTACGTCAGACGCCACATCAGAAATCACTAACGTGTATTATATAACTCAGCCGTACGCGTTACAGAGGTAATGACGGCTGATTTATAGAAAAAACATTTGAGTTAAAGCGGACGGCTGACGTAGAGCATAACTCAGCCAAGCATTACGGCTGACTTAATGAAATCTGGTTGAGTTATGCCACAACTCAGCCGCCCTTACGGCTGAGTTATAATCCGATGGTTGAGTTGTAAAAGTTTTGGCTGAGTTATTACTACTACACGGCTGAATTATCATTCTGAATCTGACTGAGTTATGAACAATGACTGACTTATGAGATGTGGTTATGGCTGATTTATGGTTAAGTTTTATAACTCAGCCGCCATGAGCTGACTTATCGTAAAACTCGGCCATTTTACGGCTGACTTAGTAGCAAAATATTAATTACTAGAATATCATTCAGTTACGGCTGACTTATTTAACGATATGACTAAGTTACAAATTTTCAGTTGAGTTATGACATTAAGCGGCAAATTTGGCAGCTATTTTTGTGCTTTTTAATTACTGTAATATTATTCATGTTGCAGCTGAGTTATAATTTTGTTTGATGGCTGATTTAATTAGGCTGATTTAAATGTTCGTTTGGTGGCTGACTTGCCACTTCGGACGCATCATCCATGTCAGCATTCCATGTCATCATCTTCTCCAGAAATAGAAAACGTCGTTCCTTCGACTCTTGTTCTTCAACTGGTTAAAAAGTGTTCTCCACCTTGTTCTGCGCCTTCTTTTACTCCTTGTTCTTCACTTCTTAATTACACTCATTCTTATTAATTTTCCTCATTCTTCTTCATTTTCTTTCATGGTATGACAACCCTTCCCGTGGACTCCACTAGCCCACCGCTAGCTGTCCTAACAGACTGTTCGTGGACCCTGCTAACCCACTGCTAGCCGTTCCAATGGACCCCAAGCTGGTCCTACACGGCATCGATCCTAACCCATCACTGTGGATATCCTAATCCACCAGTAGGTTATTAGTGCGCCAGGCGTTCCTCGAACCCTAGTCCTCACCCTTTAACAACCTTCCCACAGGACCCTCGGATGCATGCCCCGGATCGTCATCCGAAGTCGATATACCAACCATATTCCCTAGCCACAAAGTCTCTGAATATGGCAGTACTAGGAGAACCTAAGTCCTCCAAGAGTCGCGAGCAAACAATTCTGAACACGTCTGAGTCCTATCCCTATCCAGGTTTCCTTCCCTTGGCTCGC
>NC_025701.1:24497193-24499840 GCF_000633955.1 Camelina sativa
GAAGGACCGTCACAAAGACCATCTGTCCCGAAGGACCGCCTAAACAGGCACTCTGGCTAAACAGCCCGCCACAAAAGCCAAACAATTGGCTAAACAGCCCGCCACAAAGGCCAAACAATCGGATAAACAGCCCGGCACAAAGACCACACAATGGCTAAACAGCCCGCCACAAAGGCCACACAATGTCTAAAAAGACCGCCACACACGGGCACACTGACTCGAAAGTCCGCCACTAAGGCCACACTAATTTTTCTTTTTGTCTTTGAGAATTATGATCTTGATTAATGATTTCTCTTATTTGGCTAACACTCTAATGATTATTTTGTTTATGCTTGATCTCAGAACTGAAGCTTAGAAAGACTATGAGCCTTATCAACAATCCTGAAAGCCCTTATTCAATGGATATCTGATTGATCTAACGTTGTCTCAACTTTTATCAGGATTTTAACCGGACTTATTCTCTTACTTTGGGGTTGGAAATCAGTGGACTAGACTTCTTCTTCAGGCCATACAAAACAGTGCAATTTTTCAAAGTATGTCTCCCCTCTCTTCCCTTCAGTGATTTAAAAAAAAAAAAAAGAATAAAAGATGAGATGATTTAATCAGTTTAGAGAGGTAGGTAAATTACCTGTGACCTCATTATTCTACTCTTGAGTCAAATGATCACACAAAGCTTGGAAGCGAGGGGTAGGTAAATTACCAATGACCCCGGTATTCGCTTACACCTTTGATTAAGAAAAGAGAGAAAAAAAAATTGGAAGTGAGAAAAGGGAGAGGAAAGGAGATGTATGAAGAATGTCTTGGGCTGAAGAGAATCCATGTGCCACTGATCGATACACCCAAGGTAAGAACTCACCTGTACTTGTTTTAATATTGACTAATGAGATGACAATGGAGATTTTAGAGATTCCAAAGGATTGTGGGATTTGAGTAAGGAATGTTGATGCTTATCATGGTTGAGTATAAGAAGTAAGTTCTTGAGTCAGGTAAATGAAGAGTGTGAATAAGAATAATCTGCAATTGAGTGAGATCCCTATTTTCAACCTCTTTCACAGGTCTAAGTTTCTGTTTTGCTTGAGGGCAAGCAAAGGCTAAGTCTGGGGGAGTTGATATATCATGATTTTTATGGTTTTTAACCATTATATAAGGAGTCTTTTAGTGTCTTTTCATTTGTTTCTAGATTGTTTTTGAGTCTTTACAGGTTTTTAGCATGGAATGAGCAAAATGGAGCAATTTGGATGATTCTGGAGCATTTAACCGGAGGAAATTAATTTGGAGTCTGATCCTATGAGGAGCATCGATCGACACCAAGATATGGAGCATCGATCGACACCAAGATATGGAGCATCGATCGACACCTTCTTCAGGCGATGAAGAATCACAAAATTGGAAGTTTTACAATTCTGCCCCAAAGTCTTCCAAAATTGCAACATAAGTCTCTGACGTGTTTTAGGACATATAAATATAGTTTTTAGGTTTTTAAAACCCAAAAGTTGTATTCTATCAAGTTTTATTTTTTCTGCAACCCTGTGAGATTTTGAGAGCTTTTGGGAGAGAGATCTGAACTGCTTTGAGAGAAGAATTCTTGAACTCCCTCTTTACTCTTTTAATCTCTATTGCTTATTATTCAGAATTATGTTTTGTTCTTCATTGAATATGTCTGAGTAGTTTGCTTGTTAGGTTTAGGGGTTTTCACAGGGATTTTATGAGTTATTAGATCTGATTATTTAGGATTCAATATATATCTAGATCTTCATCTTAGGTTGTTCTTCATATTAATTCTTGATTGATCACCTAGAATTAATACTTTAGGAAAATAAATTGATATGAGAATATAATTGTTTTCCTGACAAAAACCTTTTGATGAGCAAAATTATTTCTTGCAAAGAGATTTGATTTAATAATTTTGTGAACAATCTAAACCTGATTTTATTGCTAATTTTGACCTAGAATTTTGCAAAGAGATTTGGATTTTCTGGTTTTAAATTTAGATATTATTTGCAGTGAGAACTGATTTAATTTACAAAAGTGTTTAGAGTTCTAGATCTGTTCTTAATTGCTTGAATCCTATTCATTTCCTGATTTAATATTTCATAATTTGTGAGAAATTCTCTAGGCCTAGCTTTTTGACCTTCTGAATTTACAACAGTCTCTGTGGCATTCTGCGGTCTAGGCCAATCCCTGATAGCCTAAATCTTCTCCGGATCCACAGAAACCCCCTCTGCAGAAACAATATGACCCAGAAAACCCATCTCACGCTGCCAGAAACTACACTTGCTCAACTTTGCAAACAACTTCTGCTCCCGCAGCTTCTCCAGAACTGCCCTCAAATGCACTGCATACTCCTCAGGACTCTTAGAATATACCAGGATATCGTTGATGAAAATGATGACAGACACATCCAGAAACTTCTGAAACACGCTGTTCATCAATCTCATAAACGCTGCTGGTGCGTTAGTCAACTCGAAAGGCATCACCACAAACTCATAATGCCCATATCTCGTCCTGAAAGCAGTCTTTCTCACATCTGCCTCATCTATCGGTATCTGATGATAACCTGACGCCAGATCTACCTTAGAGAACCAAGTAGCACCCCTCAACTGATCCAACAACTCATCGATCCTAGGAAGAGGGTACTTGTTCTTCA
>NC_025701.1:24500740-24518928 GCF_000633955.1 Camelina sativa
ACGAGACTCCCCGAAGTCGGTCTAATACCCTGAAAAACCAACTTCCCTCCTGGACGCTCAAACTCCACTCTACCCTGATGGCAATCCAAATGCACCATATGCCGATGCAACCAATCCATCCCGAGAATAACATCATACAACTCCACTGGACTAATAAGCAAATCCGCTGGCCACGACTCTCCTACAATCTGAATATCAACTCCCCTAGCTCGTCCAATAACTCTCAGGAACTTGCCTCCAGCAACTCTGACAAATCCTATAGGCTCTCCGGGATCCTTTCTGATTCCCGCACTCTTTGCACACTCCGGAGTAATGAAGCTATGAGAAGCTCCAGAATCAAACATAACATGGGACTTAAACCCGCCCACCAACAAGGTCCTACACAAACCTCATGTGTTGAGAACCTACCACTTTATCGTAGGAAAAACATAAAATCTGAATCTACTAAAATTCACAAATTTTAAGTACCATAAATTATACATGTGATCGCCCCGGCACTGGTTCCACCAGTCTCTGCTATCGTGTAAACCCGTGGTGCCTGCTCAATCCGTGCCACCTGCTGACCTCCAGGCTGCACCTGCTGCAACGCTGCCGGCGGCAACTTGGGACAAAAGGGCCTGATGTGCCCTGTCTCCCTACAATGATAACATACCTGAGGCCCCGTCGTCGGAGCACTCCTCTTGGGACAACTAGCAACCTTGTGATCCTTGCTCCCACACTTGAAGCAACTCGCACCACTCTGCGTCTGCGTAGCCTCCCACCTCCTCTTGGTTCCCTGTGCAGGCCTACCGCCCCTGCTAGAACCACCCTGCTGCTAAGCCTTACTAGGCTGAACTGTTGGACTAACCGCCACTGTCTATGCACGGATATCCTCCTCAATCTCTGCTGCAGTCTCAACCAGCTCTGTACGCGTAGCATACCTCCGCCCTCTACAGTGAACTCTCAAATCATCACGTAGAGCCCTCAAAAACCTCCTGATCTGAGCCTCCTCAGGCTCCATAGCCCGACCCCCATAACATAGAAGTCGACTGAACTCCAAGTCCAGCTCCCGCACTGACCGTGTCCCCTGAGATAACTGAAAGAACTACACATCCAACCGGTCCAATGCCTCTCTAGGAAAATACTTGCGGTTGAACTCCAAGATGAAGTCAGCCCAAGTCATCTCCTGCTGCACTCTCCTAGCAGCCACTGATCTCCACCACAACTCAGCATCACCACTCAAATGGTAGACCCCTATTTCCACCCAAAACTCCTCAGGACATCTCAGAGTATGGAAGTTATGTTCCACACTCGTCCTCCACGCATCCGCAATAGTAGGATCTGTACCACCAAAAACCTTCTCAGTGAAAGACCCCTCATCTCCTTGAGCATAGACAAATAACGTCCATGAACTCTCACATCTGCAGCCACTGGCTGCCTTTCCTCCGCCACCACTGGTGGCACTACCCGAGCCTGAGCCGGTACCACTGGTGGTAACCGCTCCAACACCTGTGCTAGCATAGCCGCAAAGTCAGTACCAGGGACTCCTCTCGCTGGAACTCCCACACCTAGAGCCCTAGCATCATCAGCCACTGGAGCATCAACACCGCCCCCTCCGGCCAAACTCACTGAATCCCCCGGAACATCCTGCGACTCGCCAACACCCTCAACTGTCACACTCTGGTCCTCGGCCTCACTAGCCTCTGGGACTCTGCCCCTACCACGACCACGTCCGCGTCCACTACCACGACCAGCAACAGCATCATCTCTAGCCATCTGCACTACCATGAACAGAAGACTAAGCAAACAATTTCTATTATAACACAGAAACATAAACTCACCCTGGAATCACACAGTCGGTTCGAAGAGGATGTTCTAGGAATCCATGCCACACACAATTGACTAACTCATATAATCAATCAAGACATGCAATCCCAAACATCACAACAGAAACCTAGTGAACCCAAACCTAGAACCGTAAGGGCTCTGATACCAAAATGAAAGGACCAACCTTTTTTTTAATAAATAATAAATAATATATATATAAATAAACTACAACTAGTGGTACCATATCCACTAGCCACCTAACCACATTCACAATCAACAACGGAATAACCATACCAATATCCAATAATAATCCAATAATAATCCAATAATAATCCAATAATAATCCAATAATAATCCAATAATAGTCCAATATTATAGCATAAGCAATATTCCAATACCAAACAACAAGAAACATGAAACCAGCAACCTAACAATGCTTCTAATTACTCAACTCTAGCAACCTAGCAATGCCAGACAACATCCAATCGAGTCCCTAGAACATCCTCCTCTTCATTGCCTTGATTCCACGATCACACTTTGCCTTTACCTGCACCACAAACACAAATTGAGATGCATGAATATTTGATAAACACTCAGTGAGGCAATCCTCCCATCTACTGGGCTATACACACAAGCAATAAGATCTCTACATGCCACAATCAACAATCAATAAAACAAACCAGGCAATACACAAAGCATGCAACATCCGTCGTAGCAGAAAGAAGGGTGTCGACCGACACTAGATGGTGTCGATCGATACTGACAATCTGGTGTCGACCGACACCATACTGGTGTCGACCGACACCTTGCCCGACACTCCCAAAAACCCTAGTTTGTGTCGACCGACACCTCCACATGGTGTCGATCGACACTCGCCAAGGTCTCGAGCCGTCCTCGCGTTGGTGTCGACCGACACCCCAACTGGTGTCGACCGACACCGATGCCGAGCAGCAATTACCTTTGATCAAAAACTCCGAATCTCGCCTCCACTCTTCTCCAATCCGCTCCATGCCTTCCCAGAAGCCAAACCCAGCCAAAGCAGCGACGAAATACCATAGAGAACTCAAAGAAACAACCACATAAGCACCAAATCACATAAAAACTAGAGATCTTAGCTTAGATAAGCCATGGTCATGCACTCACCTCTTTGCAGGAAGATTCAGACCAATAGCAACGAATCCAACCCTCCTAGCAAGCTTCTCACTCTTTCCTAGCTCCAAATCTCTCAAGGAATCTCTCAATCTCTTCCCAAAAGCTTAAGAACACTTTTTCTCCCTTTCTTTTCTCAAAAACGATAAACTGCTTACAAGACAAAAGCCAAAACCCTTCCTTTCATCGATTTCCACTTAAATAACCCGGTTCAATGGTTTCCCAAAACCAAACCGAACCAAAATGATTAAAAACTCAATCTGGTCGAACCGAAAATTAGTGGTGTCGACCGACACCCCCTTGGTGTCGATCGACACCCATCTCCAAAAACCAATTTTTGGTTCGCGAATGTTACACATGGGTCCAGTTCTGCTAATTGTTGTTTCTGGTAATTGTGTAAAGAAACACAAATATATATTTAACAACGACGATAGAGGGTGTAGAATTGTGCTGATAGATGCAGAAACAACACACGACAAGCTTGTGAAGCTTGTTTTTGATGACTCCGGATTGAACGCGTTAACCCATGAGCTAAACGCATGTTCTCGATGTAAACAAGTTGGGCACAATGCAAAAGCTTGTCCGATGTAGTATTATTGTAATACATTTTTTTTTATTTTGTGTAATAATTCAGGCATCAAGCATTATAACTCAGCCGTCATATTAATTGACGAGACCTTTCGTTTTCCCTGTAAATACTATAACCTAGCCGTCAAGTAATATAAATCAACTGTTTGCTTTCAGATTATTTATTGTGATAACTCAGTCACAAAACATTATAACTCAGCCGTCATATGAATCGACAAAACCTTTCATTTTTCGTAAATACTATAACTCAGCCGTTAAGTTTTTTTTTTCCGGTTTGTGACGTGGATTATAGAGGATGACGTGTATTTTAATTTGCTGATGTATATTTTTAATTATTTTTAATCAAAATAAAAAAAAAATCTAAGGGGTAAATTGTAATTACACCCAGGACACTAAATATATGAGTAATTTTTAGAAAATGTATTCATATTAGAAATAAACTAACTTTTGGATAAAATCTGAATAATTCTTTCATAAAATAATGATTGTTTTATATTTCTTGTGTTGGAACTGAATTTCAGAAATAAAGTTTTTGAAAATCGCAGGTTTTGTGAAAGTGACTTTCCAGCGACTTTCCGGCCAAATGTTTAAACAGAATTTTTGGGTCCATTGTGCAATGGAAAGCTGGTAACAAGTACTACAAGATGGTATATTCATACGTCCAAAATGGAATTAATTTATATGAGAAACAAGGGTGTGAAGTGAGCTACTTGTGATGTTTGGAAATATGTCGCACATAAAATATGGGGAATGTTTTTCACTCCTTTATATATGGTTTGACACTCTTCTAATTTGAAAAGTGTGTAGGAAGAAGATGGAAGGTTCCCACATGCGCCGAACCTAGCTGGGCTGTGCTTTGCCATACCGGACTGTTAATTCATTTGTAGCTTCATTCGTGAAACGTGCCTATAGAACTATGAAAAAAGAATAAAGTCATTTGTTGTTCATATTATCAAAAACGGTGTTTTGTGTATTTTGTGGGAGTTGCCCCTTGTATTTTTTCCTCTTTCCTTTAAAGAGGTGCCTCTCTATTTATATTGAGAGATGGTTTAAAATATGTTCTTTGTCTATATTTCTTGAGAGAGAAAATCTTCAATTTGCTGTATATTCTCTTGGATGCAGTCTTATCTTTTTCTTTCTTCATTTAAGGCGGTACCGAGGTTATCGGGTTTACAACTCTGGGCCGAATTATGGACTATTTGGTATATCCTTTTTAGTTTAAACCGGGATATCTGCTAAATCACCCATTTACATTCACAAATCAACAAAACATCATGGATCATTTAATTTTGCTGTAAATATTAATGATATTTTCATTAATTAATAATTCTTATTTTAAATAAAAATTAATTTTAATCTTCTATATATAACATATTTAACATCACCAAAAAATAAAAGCAATAATTCTTTGTTTTTTCTATTGTAATTATTCATTCATCGATGTTGCAATTTTTCCTATGTCCTTAAGGTGATATCCAATAATGTTTGATGTATTTCTCCCCCCTCCCCCCAACCAAATTTTATTTTATATTTACATTATTTAACATTATATACATAAAAATCAAATAACTAATTAGAAAATAAAGTATTTTAATATCTTTAAATATTTTTAAATGGATGGCGAAAACTAATCAATATAGTACAGGGAAATAAAATAATTATAATATAATTAACTTTAGTTTTTTTTTTCCTGATTTTGATGATGTTGGACACTTTACATAGAGATAAAACTCTCTACTTATGTATATATGATTTTATTAGTGTTAGGTTATGTTGTGAATTATGCATATTTTCATTTGAAAATAATGTTCTTATTGTAATTAAAATCCTTTTACGATTTTGCACTATCTCTAAATAAATTTAAATATTTTATGCTAAGTAGTTTGGAACTATTGAAAAACAAATTCCATTGAATATATATTTAGGTAGAAGTCTAATTTTATATGCATCCTATCTCTGTTTACATGTTTGTTTTATAAAATTTTGGTGTTGTATTTTATTATTTCGTTTTTGAAATTTTTTTAAGGCTCTTTTTTTAAGTACAATATTTTTTAACCAAATTACTAGAAAAGTGTGTGAATATATAGAATGATGAAATAATAGAAAATGTGTGAATTAGTTATATCATTAATTTTAGTTTAATGTTATTTTCCTAATTTTGATGATTTGGACATTCTAAATGGAGAGCAGATTGCCTAATAATATACCTTACCAAAAAAAAAACTCCCTAATTACATATATAGAATTTTATTACACACACACAACTTTGGGTTAATAAGACAAAATGATACTGGAAAACAAAATGAAAAATCAATAGCTGAAATACATCAACATTTGAGTTCTGACAGATAATGGGATAGTGACGTTGTGAGAGCCATCAGTCCAAGTCAAGCTCCCAAAATAATAAATCGAATTGGATTTGTGAGTTGTGGAGACAGTAACCTTGAAGCTAATTTTTTTGACATTTGAGTTGAACAACAATGTGTTGGGTGTGACAGATATTTTGACACCCAATGGAGGCTCGACGATGAGTTTATAGACGGAGTCAACGGGTCCAACGTTGGTGACGGTTCTCGTGAGAGTCACATCTTCCTTAAGGAATGGAATTGTGATGGAAGGCAAATTGAGATCAAGCATAGAAGGCCTTGGACTAGGACATCGATATAACGTATTTGTTCTTGATATTTTGGTGATGTGCATCTCATCATAATTAGAAGCACATAAAAAAAGTCTATAGTCTTCTGCACCTGCGTCAAAGACAAGACCAGGGTCGGCTGCTTTGTTTGGGCTAACTAATCCTCCTCCGAAATCAAAAGGATCAGCTAGTTTTCGTGTTAGTCCTTCCGAAAATATAGGTTCTCCGTAGGGATCCGTCTTGGAAGCTTAACCAGTTAAGAATGAGTAAGTTAATTAGATCACAACATATTTTGAATCAATATTTTAATTTGGTATGTATTACTATTGTTATTATGTTATGTCACAATTAACCTTCAAATTTGTAATGCTTGTTGTTGAACAAAAACTAGAAAATACAACTAAAGAATTCTTAGATAGTTACCTGTGGTGACGAGAGCTGACTTAAGCGCGGCCGGAGACCAGTCAGGATGCACAGCTCTAAGTAGCGCAACTAAACCAGCGACCACAGGTGTTGCCATTGAAGTTCCCGACTCAGCATAGAATCCTTCCTCGGCACCCATTTTTTCTGGGGTACTCGCAGCCACTATGCCAACACCTGGAGCTGCTATATCGGGCTGCAAAAATATAATGTTGCTATGTGATGAGAAAATAAATATTGCTAGAATTGGATTTATGTTTATTATTTGTTTGATCATTACTAAGTTATTACCTTGAGAACATATGGAGATACGGGATTGGGTCCTCTTCCTGAGAATTCAGCAACCTTAGTGGCTACAAGTGGTCCATTAAGCGTGACTGCAGAGCTTATTTTTATGGTGGGCGAACTGTAATCAAGAAATTTTTAAAAATATATATATACTCAATACCATGCAAATAATAATAATACGAAAGGTCGAATTAAGTACTAGTTATAAAATTACCTAGTGGTTCTTATGTACTTGAACATGGTAGATCCTTGTTCATAGTCGACCGTGATCATGGCGATACCTTCAGAGACTTTCAAATCATCCTCTCTCTTGGTGGCAAAGATTAGACCCTCTGCTTGCACATTTGAAAGGTTAGACACATAATCTGTCAATTCACTTTCAGTCGGGAAAGCTAGCACCACTTTTCCCTTTGCCGCACTTGTCATCTCGTTTGCGCTATACACGAACATTAGTTCTGCTTGGATCTCCTTACCCTTGTACGCGCTCCGAGCCTACATAGTAAAAGATTTAGAAAGCTCACATATATATATATATATATATATTGATGTCAAAAGAGAATCAATTATACATATACACTAGTTTAATTTTGTTGGTTTGGTTTTACCATTAAGGTCATGTTGTTGCCTAGTGTCAAAGGTGTGGAATACCACCGGTCTAGACTAGTGGCAGCCACTGTTATGATCCATGGAGCTATGTTCTGGACTGAATAATCATCAGGCCCATAGTTACCACCCGCACTGAGCACTGGAATGCCATTGGCGACTGCATGGAATGCTCCATACGAGATTTGATTATATAAATCAAGTTCAGTCAGCGTAGGGTTAGGCCTGCCTATTGATATTGTTATCAAGTCCACCCCATCTGCTATGGCATCGTCCATTGCTTTGATTATTTCTGCGCTCGCGCAACTTCCGTCTACTCTTTGCCAACACACTTTGTAGACAGCGATACGAGCACCAGGAGCTCCGCCTCTTATTGTGCCCACTCCAAACCCATTTACACTCACATTTGAAACGAAGGATCCCCCGGCTGTCGAGGCCACATGGGTACCGTGAGGCAACGCTTCCCTTGCGGACATGTACTCCGTGTCCGGTATTCTGCTATCTGTTTTGTTCTTTCGGAATAGGCTTTCCATGTAATACCTCGCTCCTATCAACTTCCTGTTGCAATGCTTCTTCGAGTCAAAATCTTCACCGTCTACGCACATCCCTTTCCAACGTTGTGGGATTGGCCCTAAGCCTTTGTCATTGAATGACTCTGACTCTGGCCAAACACCTACGAACACGTACAAGTTGTGTCAAACTATCTTTTATTTGGAGAAATCTCCATGCAAAATTAATATCAAACGTACCAGAGTCCAAGACACCAATGATGATGTCTTCGCCCATCTTGGCATCACGAAGAAGTCCTTTAGGTGTACTATGAGAAAGCCCCAAATAATCAAATGTCCTTGTTGTTTGCAGCTCATAGTAAGTATTGGGCGTTACTTGAACTACATTTGGATGCTCTATTCATAATAATGAAGATTAAATCGTTAATTAATTAAAATTTATCTAATTTGCTTTAGTATATCTCTAGAAATGCTTATTCATATGTACACACACCTGAGATTTTTTTGGCTTGGGCATCTGTAAGATGGGCAGCAAATCCGGAGAAACCATGCCGATAACTATGGACAATGGACTCACTAGCGTCCTTTTTGCTGTAACCATATATATCCACAACCCGTTATTGTGTTTGTTTTATTTTCAACAACATACTGTTGTACTTATCTAAATAGGATTTGTTGGTACCTTCCAAGTAGGGATTCTAACATGCTGAGATGCGAGGCCGTTACAAGCTCAGGATCATTATGCTCCTTTTCTCCAAGGTATACTATGTGGACCTATATATATGTATTAGTAATGCACATTCATCATTCCTTTACCCAAAAATTTGTCTTTTCCATTATTAAGTAATTAAGAGATTTTTCACGAATATACCTTAGTCTCTTCATAGGCTCCTCCTTCCACAATATTAAACTCCACGTTAAGAATCACCACAACACTCATTACCCAAAAAACCCACCATGAGACCCGAGAGCTCATCGTTCTCACCGGCAGGGAAAAAAATTCAGAAGAGATCGAAGTCTCACAGTTATTTGTTTTCTTGAATATATTTTGCAAATGAATGTTCTCTTATATATATCAGCATTCTGTCTCATAACTAATTATAATTACCTTCTAAAACGACTTAAACTAATGTTGACATTATTAGGTTGTAAAACTTAACTACTCTTCTGATATTGGCTTAATGTACAACAATATATTCTATTGTTCTCTATTTCGTCGTTACCATATCTAATAATAGAGTTTTATGAGTTTGTGGTTTTGTTTTTAAACTGTAACTTATTCTAGATTAAGCAAATGCTTTCTAATCTTTTGAGGTTATATTGCATAAAAATTATTGTTTGAGTAGTCATATTATGGGTATGTTAAAAAATTTTAACAGTTGTTATACAAAGTTAATATTTTTGGTGATGTATACTATATAAAGAAAGAGCAAGAAAAACCAACTAGGTAAAACCTGTAAAACATGCAAAACAAGATATCAAACATGTAACCATACATTTATATATGGGTAATAGCAAAACTTTTTTAGGGTGTGTTTACGTAGTAAATCGAATAAACCGTAAATCTGGTCATGAATATCAGCATGATGGGTTCAACACCGACCTACATGTAGAAACGAGATGTCGTAGAGCCAAACTACGAAGATAAATTAAGAATCCGTGGAAAGAGGGAAAACGAAAAATAAGGAAATAGACTATATATATGAAAAATAGATAGCTTCTTCATATAGATAGATAAGGCCAATTATGAAAAAAATATGGAATAGTTGATAAATTTTTTCGCTAAAAGACCTAAGCAATTCTTTTTAAATATGAACTACTGTATGAATCACTTGATCGCTTTTCTAATGTACGTAGACAATATTTTCGACATTTGTTGAAATCCTCCTTAACACGATATATATACTCCTTGTGATATCTCGATTCTACAGATTATGTAACCAATGCTCAATCATGGATTTTTGATGATGGAGGGGACTTGGGATTTTGATAACGGAAAAATGAGATTTTATTAGAACTATTCGACAAATGAACCAATGTTTGTAAAGAAACAAAGATCCAGTCCTCAAGCTTACAAGAGTTTGATAAACAAGAAACCACTCCAATAAACAAGAGCTCAACACCGATACAGAGAAAAGAGAGAAACGATTACAAAATCCAACTTCTTAACAAATTTCGTAATGATCCACAATGACGACCCTTCACTATGTTTTAAGCCTTCGTCCTTCCTCACTCTGATCACGTGCTCACTCCACTCCAAAAACACCGACATTACGTGTCGTTATTCTGCTGAAGAAACGCGTCACCTTTTTATTCCCCTTCAGACTTTATTAAACAAACCTCCAAAAACTCCTTTATTCGCATAATACCCTCCAATTTATTCAAATCACTCACCTGGGAATTTCCTGTAACAGATTTGGTTCACAAGGTAAGATTGGTGAATAATAATTATTTACAACAAGAACTGATATGAGTCTGGATGAGATTAGAGAGTTGCATAAAGGAATTTTTTTTATATCCAGTGACGAAGAATGTTTGATATTTGATTGCGAGTCCGATAACATTTGAGTCCTAGATGACTAGAACTAGACAGAAAATTAAAAATGTTAAACATTACAANAAACTCCCCCTTTCAAAGAACCTTGTCCTCAAGGTTGAAAGGATGGATAGCGCTTCTGCAAATCAAACAGGAACTCCCAGGTAGCATTTTCCTCCCCTTCATTAGACCATTTAACCAAAACCTTAGTGACAGCTCTACCCTGGCGCTTGACCATTTGTCTTTCAAGAATCTTCTTTGGTTCCTTCGCAAACACATCACTTACTGAAGTAGGTAACTCAGTCGATGTATGAAAGTTCCCCACTAGCACCTTGAGTTGAGAAACATGAAAGACTGGATGCACCAGAGATCCTTGTGGCAACTGCAATTTATACGCGACCTTCCCACAACGGTCAATCACCTTATACGGACCGTAATATTTCGGAGCCAACTTATCATTCCCCCGCATCACCACTGATTGTTGTCTATACGGTTGCAGCTTAACAAACACATAATCTCCGATTTCAAAACTTCTTTCTGAGCGATGTTTATCAGCAAGTTCCTTCATCCTGGTCTGAGCTCGCATCAGATGAAACTTCAACAACAATATCATATTCTCACGATCCTGCAAACTGCGAGCTACAGACTCCACCTTAGACTCCCCTGGTAGATATGGCAAATGAATGGGAGGTTGTCTACCGTAGACCACCTCAAATGGCGATACTTGAGTAGCAGAGTGATACGTAGTATTGTACCAGAACTCTGCCAATGACAACCATTTGGTCCACTCCTGCGGTCGGTCACTGCTCATGCAACGCAAATATGTTTCCAAACAACGGTTCACCACCTCCGTCTGACCATCGCTTTGAGGGTGATACGCACTGGAACACTGCAATGCTACTCCCTGCAGAGTAAACAACTCCTTCCAGAAACTGCTCAAAAAGACTGTGTCACGATCACTGACAATAGACTGCGGGCATCCGTGAAGCTTAAAGACGTTATCCATGAAAGCCTGAGCCACTGTTAGTGCCGAATAGGGGTGAGCTAATGCAATGAAATGCGCCGCCTTGCTCAGCCTGTCGACCACCACAAAAATAACTGACTTTCCCGCAGACACTGGTAGACCATCAATAAAATCCATCGAGATGTCTGACCAAATGGCCTCCGGAACAGGAAGAGGTTGTAACAGCCCCGGTGAAGCCACCGTTTCATACTTGCACCTCTGACAGACTTCACAACTTCGAATAAACTCCTGGATATCCTTTGACATTCCCTTCCAGTAAAACAAGCTTTTGGTGCGATGATGGGTTGCATCTCGCCCCGAATGACCCCCACTGCCCGAGCAATGAAGCCACTGCAGTATCTTCTCTCGCACCCCACCCGTTGCAGGAACCACGATCTTATTCTTCCTCCTCAAAATACCCTGGCCCCACGCATAGTGTTTCCGAGAGCTATTATCCCTTTGTAAGTCATCAATCACTGCCTTAAGGTCAACATCTTCTTCGTACTGTTGTTGTATGGTCTGCAAAAGGTCACATTCAACCACCGTCAAGGCCATGTGCAGAATCTCTGATCCCTCCATACGAGACAACGCATCCACAACTAAGTTCTCCTTACCTTCCTTATACTGGATCTCATAATCAAATTCCAAGAGCTTAGGTAACCACTGCTGTTGAATAGGTGTGTTCAACCGCTGCTCGAGGAGGTACTTCAGACTGCGCTGATCAGTTTTAATTACAAAATGACTTGATAGCAGATAATGTCGCCACTTCTGTACCGCAAATACCACTGCTAACAATTCCTTTTCGTAAATGGAGAGGTGTAGCTGCTTCCCTTTTAAGTGTCGACTTATGTAGGCTAACGGATGACCGTCCTGCATCAGCACTGCTCCTATCCCTTGTGAACTAGCATCCGTTTCCACCACAAATGGTCTGTCAAAACGTGGTAATGACAATACTGGTGCTTTGCACAAAGCCTTCTTCAGACTGTCGAATGCACTCTGTGCTTCCTCCGACCACAGAAACGCATCTTTCTTCGTTAGTGCTGTTAATGGGCGTGCTATCGAACCAAAATTCTTAACAAAACGCCTGTAGTAACCAGCTAGGCCCAGGAACCCGCGAAGCTGTTTAAGAGTAACAGGAACTGGCCAAGCCGATACCGCTGCCACCTTACTAGGATCAGTTGAAACCCCTTTACCTTCAATGTAATGCCCCAAATATTCGACTTTATCAACCGCGAAGTTGCACTTGCTTCTCTTTGCAAACAAATGATTATCCTCCATCAACTTAAACACTGTTCGCAAATGATTTATGTGCTCTTCCAAGGTTGCACTATAGACGAGGATGTCATCAAAGAAGATGAGCACAAACTTTCTCAGGTAAGGCTTGAACACCGTATTCATTAAGTTCTGGAATGTAGCAGGGGCATTCGTAAGACCAAACGGCATTACCAGATATTCATAGTGACCGCTATGCGTTTTGAATGCTGTCTTATACACGTCGTCAGTCTCCATTCGCACCTGATGATACCCGGCCCTTAAGTCAATCTTCGAGTAAACACTAGACCCTCCCAGTTCATCTAAGAGATCCTCAATCAGTGGGATAGGGAACCTGTCCTTCACAGTTTGCTCATTCAACCCTCTATAATCCACACACAACCTCCAAGTCCCATCTTTCTTTTTCACCAATACCACCGGGGATGCATAAGGGCTTGAGCTTCCTTGTATGGTCCCTGCTTGAAGCATCTCTCCCACCAATTGATCTATTTCATTCTTCTGTTGCACCGCATAACGATATGGACGCTTATTCACCGGGTCCACACCTTCCTTGAGAGGAATCTTGTGATTGTGATTCTTCCTGAAAGGCGGTAGTGCAGTCGGTTCTTTGAACAGTTTGCCAAACTCCTGAATTACTGATTCAATCTCACTTACTCCTTCCTGTTGTGGTGTATCACTTGCCACCATATTCAAACTCATTTCATCTAACTGACCTGCTTCAGTGGTGTAGATCATGGAGATTTGTGCCTCACTCTCTCTTATCTTCTTAAGTTTTTTAGCACGTATTACATGATCATTTCCATATTTGAAACTCATCTCTAACTTGTTGAACTCCCAAGATATGACCCCCAGAGTTTGTAACCACTGAATACCAAGTACCATATCTTAGCCACCCAACGGAATCAGCATGAAGTCATCAGTGAAAGTCGTGTTCTGTAGTTTCCACTGAAATCCATTGACTGCTCCACTCACGTCTAACTTTCTACCATCAGCCACCATCACCCGAGACATCAAGGAGATATCAACTGAACAGCCCAACTTCTCTGCAGACCTAGGATCCATGAAGTTATGCGTGGATCCTGTATCTACCAACATAAAGATTATCTTCTTTCCATACATACCTTTAACCCTCATCGTATCATACTCCTGAACACCAGAAACTGCACTCACCGATACCCGAGGAGTAACCCGCCTTTCCTCATCACTCTCCTCCTCATCAGACTCAGACTCATATCCCTCCTCTACTTCAATCAGGAATAACTGCTGCTTTTTGTGCTTCAAGTAGTGATCCGGGGTATACTTTTCGTCACAGAAGTAGCAGAGTCCTTTGGCTCTCCTTTCGCTCATCTCAGCGTTGGATAGAAACTTCTTAGCACCTAAATTATCACTCTTTTCTCCAGTCTTCTTCTCGGTCTGATACTCCTTCTTTGGAACCGCTCCCAATAAGCCCTTGTTGGTATAATTCTGTCCCCCTGAAGGTTTATTCACCACTCCACTAGGTTGATTGGTCTTGCAGGGGTGAGCTTTTTCATAAAGCCTACCCAACATCAAGCAGTGATGAACAGTTTGCGGCTGAAACATCCTTACATGCATCTGCGTGTCCATACGGAGGCCAGCAAGATAGGCGCTTACCAAATAATCCTCAGACATATTCACCCTCGTACGCAGCAACTCAAATTTTTGATGATAGTCAACAATGCCATCAGTCTCATGTAAACGCTTGAGCTCGGCTATCGGATCCTCCAGTACATCATCAAACCTCTCCTTGAGCTTCATCTTGTATGAGTCCCAATCTCGAAGCAGATGATAGTACAGATTCGACTGCACCAACGCTTGGTGCCAGTGAGCAGCATGACCATCAAAATGCATCGCTGCAGTTCTTATTTTCCTCGACTGTGGTGTATCATCTAACTCAAAAAATTCCTCGACCTTGAACAACCATTCCTTAACTCCACTACCATCAAACCGGGGAAAATCGAGCTTACCGAGTCGAGTTATTCCACCATGGGACTCCTGAGGCTTGTCTCGTTCATCTTCCACAACTCTCCTCGTCTCCGCTCCAACATTCTGAGACGTCGACGCCCGAGGTGGACTCAGATCTCGCACCAGATCCACCTGAACCGGTTCCTTACCCATCTCATTGGAGCTCGACAACAAGCGAATCGCCGTGAACATATCCTCGATATTCTTGTCGATCTTTTTGTTTTGATCCATCAGCTTCTCCTCCAGTGCCTCAGTTTTCGAAATCACTTGACAGATCTGAGAACTGAGCACTTCCTCCGTCTCGCGAACCACCACACCAGCCTCGCGAGCCACCGTCTCCTTCAGAATCGATTGCGAACGAGTTTCCGCCATAGATCCGAGGTCGTTTAGCTCTGATACCTTTGATAACGGAAAAATGAGATTTTATTAGAACTATTCGACAAATGAACCAATGTTTGTAAAGAAACAAAGATCCAGTCCTCAAGCTTACAAGAGTTTGATAAACAAGAAACCACTCCAATAAACAAGAGCTCAACACCGATACAGAGAAAAGAGAGAGACGATTACAAAATCCAACTTCTTAACAAATTTCGTAATGATCCACAATGACGACCCTTCACTCTGTTTTAAGCCTTCGTCCTTCCTCACTCTGATCACGTGCTCACTCCACTCCAAAAACACCGACATTACGTGTCGTTATTCTGCTGAAGAAACGCGTCACCTTTTTATTCCCCTTCAGACTTTATTAAACAAACCTCCAAAAACTCCTTTATTCGCATAATACCCTCCAATTTATTCAAATCACTCACCTGGGAATTTCCTGTAACAGATTTGGTTCACAAGGTAAGATTGGTGAATAATAATTATTTACAACAAGAACTGATATGAGTCTGGATGAGATTAGAGAGTTGCATAAAGGAATTTTTTTTATATCCAGTGACGAAGAATGTTTGATATTTGATTGCGAGTCCGATAACATTTGAGTCCTAGATGACTAGAACTAGACAGAAAATTAAAAATGTTAAACATTACAAATTTCTCAAAATTTTCAAAATTTCTAATACCATAAACACTTAAACAGCATCAACTACTAAATCAAGAAATTGAAATAAAACAAAACAAGAACATACGACGTGACTCTACAGAATTCAACTTGTCCTAGAAAAAGAAAGTGAAAGTCATAGAGACCCTTAACAAGATTGACAACAAATTTTTTTTTCTTATAATCAAATTGATATCTCGATACATCAATGTACTGTGCAGTATATTTAACCTTTTCATATCGTGGAAAAAATATTGAAGTATTCCATGATTAATGGATACAGCCTGAGCCCTGGGGTTAAAGTAGATGAAAAAATCACTTACTACTAAATGTAATCTTGTTAGTAAGAATGTTATGCAGACCAATGAATTTTCTGATCAACAAAGTCCCAAGACAATAAGTCCAAGACTGCGCAAGTATCTTGACCTCCATGAATTTGCAACTGGTCAGCTTCGAAGCTGTACACGCTGCTCTTTATACCGATCTTGCTCGATCCTTGAGCCGATTTGATCTTCTGTTCATTCATGGCGTATCTTATCTTCACTGAATTTTCCCAGCGCCATGTCATCTCGTATAACTTGATCAAAACCAGATACGGAAACGATGACTTTGGTTCAGATTCTAACATTGTTTTCGCCATAGTCTCAGCGAGTCTCGTGTCTCCAAGATCCAGAGATGCACAGAGAATCGGTTCCCAGATAGGAGAGCTTGTTTTAAAAGGTATCTTGTCGGCAATGTCCTTTGCCTCAATGATCATACCTGCTCTGCAAAGCAATTCGATTATACTGGCATAATGCTCGTTCCCGGGATTAACTCCATGAGTCTTTACCATTGAAGAGAATATCTGAATTCCTTCGTTAACAAAGCCGGCATAACAACAAGCTATCAAGATACCCATAAAAGTCACTCTATCCGGTTTCAGACCTCGGTTCATCAGCAATTGATTGAAAACAGCAAGTGACTGAGCTGCTCTGCTGTTTCTCGCCAAGCCCATTATCACTGTGTTCCAAAAGATCAGATCTTTTCCATCTGTTGTGGCAAACACTCTCATTGCTGAATCAATTAAACCGGCTTTAAAGTACATCTCCATGAGTGAGGTGGCTGCTGCCGTGTCCTCATCAAACCCTAACTTGATAGCCAAAGAATGAACTTGTGCTCCGTGATCTAGCATCACAGCATTCATCGAGCTCAAAACACTACTGAGCGTGAACTTATCGGGCCTAATGCTCTGCCTCATGGCAACAATAAAGAGCCTGAGAGCATCTTCTCCAAAACCATGCCACGAATAGCTACCGATCATGGAGTTGCATAACACTGAATCCCATTTCTCCAACTCTCTGAAAAGCTTAACCGAATCATCCAATCTGTTGCATTTGGAAAACATGTCAATCCCAGCTCCTAAAACAATGGTGTTAGATAAAACCCCCATCTTGATGCAAAGAGCAATAGCCTGCTTACCCTTGCACAAATCTCGTAAATCCGAGCATATAGACACAACCGTTGAAACTGTGTACTCGTCTGGTTGATTCCCCATTTCCCTCATCAAACCAAACTGATCCAAAGCCACTTCTTTGTCACCAGAATCAGAACAACACAAAATCAAACAGTTCCACGAGATAACATCTCTATCCTCCATAGTTAAAAACACTGATAAAGCATAATCAAAAACTCCTATTCTTCTATACATATCCATGAATGAATTCCACACCACCAAATTAGACTTACTCACGCCACTGCAAATAGCATTACCATGAATCTGCTCCCCATGGCTAACACAAGAAACTAGAGAAGCCAGAATCGAAAACGTGAACTCAGTCGGTCGAATAACCCAACTCTGCATATCCAAGAAAACCCTCATCCCATATTCCGGAAACCCACAAGAAGCCAACCCTGAAATCATTGTGTTCCAGCTAACAACATCTCGCTCAGGCATTTCATCGAACAGGTCAAGTGCATAGTTGTGATAACCATTTTTCAACAAACCCTTCAGGGAAACGTTCCAGGATATAGTGTTCTTATCAGGAATATCCTCGAACAGTTGAAAAGCATCGAAGACAGATCCGGACTTGAAGTAGAGTTGAAGACAGCGATTTCCCCAAAAAGTATTGGGTATAAATCCAACTTTGAGGAGCTGGGCATGGACGACTCTGGCTAAAGTCGGACACTTTGAGAGCAAAGAGCGGTCTACGAGACGCGACAAGTAGAAAGAAGACGGCATGCAAAGTCCATGAGCTCGTCGGAGCAGTTGGAACATACATGTGCGGACACTCTGGTTTGTTTTGTTTGAATCACTTTAAAATTACAAACCTCTGATATTTCTTTAAGTTTACAAACACTTTTTTTTTTTTTTTTTT
>NC_025701.1:24519094-24525491 GCF_000633955.1 Camelina sativa
ATATATATATATATATATATATATATATATATATATTGTCATTTTGAGCTATACGTGAAATCGTATCTTAAAAAGTGTATATAATTTCTTTGTTAATTGATTCTTAGATACAATACTTTGAAGTTTGAACTCCAACAATCGTTTCTTTACTTTAAACAATCTTGAACTGATGGTTAGAGCAAGGAACTCCCAAAACTTTTTTCTGTAATGTCCTCATGGATGGATTCGAATTTGAGTTATTAGATACTGAAGAAACATTAAGAAACTAGGCCATCGTAAAAAATTTCCAATTGAATGTTGGCAAATTTGCAATTGTGTCAGATGCTCATCAAGAAATCTACATCATTTGCAAAAAAAAAGTAAAGGAGAATGTACAACTTGTCTCACAGAAGAAATGTAAATAGGGTATGGAAGATAGACTTATGTTGAATCAGTTTCCTCGAAGTAGTTGAACTCAAGAAGCCTTGATGATTGCCCTTCTGCTTTCCCTTCACCACCAAAAACACACACACACGGAACCAAAGATTTTCACATTTCCGGCATATGAACGAAAAGACGAACTATAAGTTGAGCCAGCGCGGATTAGTTAATACCTTTGCAGCATCCCTAAGAGGTCCCCAACACTCAATCCGGTTGTATTTAGGTGTGCTTGAATGGAAATAAATCCATACATAAGCATCCATTAGCTCAGGGTTGTCTCTAAACATAACTGAATCTCCATGGACCACAGCTTTAAGTACCTATCTCAACCACAATGCCAAAAGAGTTAAGACTCATCACTCATTCTCCAATACTTCTTAGAACCAAGTAGAAGAAGACTAACCAAAGGCAGTTCCTTGGAGAAAATGTGATACCTAAGCTCTGCAGCCACATCCTGCAATAAACTCATACCACTCACACAACAATGAATATGTAACCGCAACTCATCATTCACCTTCTTCCACTCAGCAACCACATCGTCTTTCTTGTACCATCCTTCTAGTTGATCCAGATTGATGACCTTTGAGATGGTTAAGGTTAAGTCGGCAGTGTAGTCACAATGAGAAAGAATATATGCCCGCGGCGTAATAATCCCTCCGCTGCTACCCTTCTTCTTCTCCAATAACTCCCCTAAGAACTCTACTTTGAGCTTTGTGGAATCAAAGTTTGCTTGTGGAACCAAAAGCCTCACTGCCTAATACCACCATTAACATTCACAATATCAACCAACTTCACTACATAAAAACATGTCATCCAACATTCATTAATTGAAAACAAAGATTCAATTTTTTGGATTCATTCACCAAACGATTGAGCTTTTAAAATCCCCAAAGTTCGATCCTTTACTCATTTTCACCAAATGCAGAGATTTTGGTTCAATTGGGGTTCAAAATTCAAAATTTTAGCTCAGACCCAGTTCAATTATGCTCCTAAATTACACAAATCTACAACATTTACTAAAAATTTGGCTTACCTCGGAGACTAAGGTATTGTAGGAGATACCACCGTCACTAACGGCGGAACTTCGAGGAACCCTAATTCTTGTCTTCAAGAGGTTGCGGCTGAAACGATGGCGATGACTGATGATTTCTCTATTGGGACGACGAGACAGAACAGGATTGTGGTAATGAGGAACGATGTAACAGGCCATGGAGGAACATAACAACAGGGTGTTAATGCATGAACAACAAAAGTGATTCTTCTGTTACCATTTTTTTTTTGTTTTTTTGGTCCTTCAACGAGAGAGAAAGGGAGAGAGAGAGATGTGGAAGAATGTGTTTCAGAGATATAGCGTAGCCACAGATTCACTCTCTGAGACTGCGACGAGCTTTGTTCTCCACACAAATTCAATTTTTGGATTTTCTCCAATTTCGATTGTGATTTTTTTTTATATACTGAAATTTTGTGATTGGTGAATTGAGCTGTGCGTTGTGCCACGTAAGCAATTCCCTTTGCTTTTCAGATAATGAGTTATGGCATATTTATCTAAAAAACTAGGGACCAAGTTAATATAAAATGAATATATTATCACATTACTAGTTTGCAAAGTTTGACAAAATAAAAATATTTTTACCCTTAGCAAAAAAAAAATTACAATTTTTTAAATACCATACTATGTATAGCATTTGTATATAAGTATAACTAAGTTTATTGAATTAATTATGAGATTACATAATTATAAAACAGATGTTCAACTAATTGGAGCATTTAAATTTATGGATGTTTATTAATTTAAGAGATTATATATTGATGAAAGAGTTAATTAGGTTAATTACAGACTATAAGATTTGAGTATAAAATAAGAACAATAACCACTGGGACAATGATTAATTCTTCACAATCCACAGTTTTGTGCTTATTACATTGTGTCTTTCAACTTGAGGGTTCTGTAATAACTATTTTGCTTTATACATAATCGTTTGAGCAAAAGAAAGAAGGAAACACAACCCCTTCTAGGAACTTCGCCTGTTTATCAATTGAAACCGTTTCCACTATTTATTTAGTTAAAAACTCAAAACTTCTTTATTCATTGCAAAAATGACTACAAGCGTTTTCAACTCTTAGAATTCACAAATATTTCTCAAAAAGCTCCTTAGCGACCATAAGAATTAAAAGCAAGACAACAAAAAGTATATAGTAAACTATTTTAAAAAGAAAAAGAAATATTTGGTAAATAAACATAAAAGGGGTCGTGCCTAGCACAGCTGCGCAAATCCATATTATCACAACGAAAGTTAACCAGATCAGTGAAAATATTGCTTTATCTGGCACATACCGTATGCAAGTGAAGACAACAAAACCCATACATAACCTGCAAAAGAACAATAGTGAATAATATTACTTAGAGACGTGAATTCTTTTTCTTTTTTTTTTTAACATTTTATAAACTTCCTTGGATATATACGCACCAGAAATGTTGAGTATTATCATATAGAGATGATAAACTGCTAGAATAAATCCAAATGAGCAGCACAGCCCAAACCACGAAGAAATATTTAAGAATATTCTTCAAAGAGTCCGTGATGTCCTCGTCGACGCTGCATACCATTAAAACCATTATTAATCTCTATGTCTAATGTCTGAAAACATAAGGAAAACAAAAAAACATGTGTATACCATGAGAAAACACAGACTATAAGTTCAATAAGGAGAATGACAACACAGCCACAAGTGTAACCGATGAACCATACAAGAAACGTTGTTTCTGGATGTTCATCTTTTGCGTGATTCATGACAAAAATGGCTGCAACAACTTGGACCAAGTTCATAACAAGCTCGATAAACCAAACACTTGATTCTGTCCATGGGTTACACCATTCAACATTCTAAGCCTCATGTGGTGGTGATGAAGAATCCTCATTGACTGTAATGCCGATGTTGTGCTCATCATTTGATAAAGAATCGCCATCAATTTTGATGTCCTCTCTCTCGGTCAGCAAAGGGCCCTCCATTGATAACTTTTTTTTGTTTTGTCTATATCTCGTCGTCGATCCAATAAAATTTACATATAAATTCGCATTGACACACAAAGCTATATAGACCTTAACTATTCATTGGTGCTAAATGATTCTTTTAAGACCAATGATATACACCAGGACCATTTCTACGTAAATGATAGTTGATTATATGTTATAATCATTAAATTATATGGACTAGTTAAATACTCATTCACAATGAAACACAAAGCATTGACATTTTAATTCTTTGGTGCTTATTATTATTTTAAGACCAAGGATATACAAAGACCAATTCTGAGTAATTGATATTTGTTTATATGTAGTAATCGATATATAGTCGCTTCAAATGTTCACCCAAACAACTATCATTGACCTTTCAAATTAGTTGGTGAAACTAAAAACATAGTGAAAATGGGTGAAAATACAATATTATCAACTCTGCTAGACTTAAACTTTGTTTGTCCTCAAACAAACAAAAAAGTCCGGTGGAGAGGTTTGAAAATCGCGGAAACTCTTTTATGATCAGATAACATGTTAAAACCTGCTAATTCATTAAGCCAAAGATTCACTTTAGAACATTCTCACTATAGACTCACAACATTCTCAACTCTTGTCCATCCATCTAAAACCTACAAGAGATCTCTGAATTCACGTCAGTTAACTCCCTACATTTATTAAGAGGTGTGTGAACTGTAAGGGTATAGAGAAGCACAACACACTGATTCACACTTGGAACGCGCCAAGCCAACGCTTTTCTATTCAATCTTATTAACAAAATTTATCTTTTACAAGGATACAATTTTGTCTCGGCCCTTACTCAACCTATTCTACCCAATAGGATTGAACCCGACTAAGAATGAATCTGACCCCTCTTCTCTTTTCTATCTAAACACACACCTGTGTAGATCTAAGAGAATAAACTCACCCTCTCTCTTTTTAGCTGAGAGATTAAAACTCACCCTCTCTCTTTTCTATCTAAACTCTCACCAGAGTAGATCTAAGAGAAAGAAAAAACAATTCTCTGCGCACTTAATCACCACCCTGATTAACGTCACAGAGAACTGGGAACACCCCTTCTAAGCCTTATTTTTGTGGCTTCGAAGTTTACAACTGTATCAATATTCTAGAGTGCTCAACTTGGCTCGTGGCCTACTCCTAGAATATATATACACGATTTGAGAAACCCTAGAAGGCGAATCTCCAAGTATCACGGGATAAGGAAACTGCTTGTTTCTCAGCCTTATCCTTTCCTTAACTGTTGCGGAGAATATTCTTCATATCTCCAGACAAACGGAAACTGCTTGCTCCTCAAGCTTATCCTTTCCTTATTTATCGCAGAGAATATTTTCCATATCTCCAAGTACAATCTTGTCTCTATCTTCAAGACCACGTCAACAGCCTTCCTTGACGCATCATCACATCCACTCACGTCTTTCCACGTCAGCTCACACATCCATGTCAGCAACTCGGGCGTCTGTGATCTGATGCAGCTTCCTGATTGGCACAACGCTCTGTTCGGCACAACGACTTGTTCCTCACAGCGAGTTGTTCCAGAATCTGCAGTTACAATCTCCCCCTTTTTGACTGAGTTTGATACTCAAGCATCTCTCTGGTTCAACCTGAAAAGACACTCCAACAAACACAAGCCAAAAACAGAACAAGCAACAACTAGACAAAACATCAGACATTATCTAGCAAAATTAACCAACAGCTTGTTCAAACAGAATTATGCATAAGAACCTAACAATCAGAAACCCCAGCGGGCTGCAGCGGAAACCATGTTCTTAATAATTCTCTAATCCAGACTTAATCAATTGGCATATTCTCAATCATTAACAACCTAAGATCAATAACCACCACCATCCTAAGATCAACCAATTAATAAATTAAGTCTCCCCCATAAACAATGATTCTCCCGCTAAACCAAGTAGCTTCAAGAATTCTCCCCCATAAGTACAGAACTCCTTATCATTAGGCGTTGAACAAAACACAAAACCAGAATCATTCTCCCCCAGCTTGAGTGATCAACTAAGTCAAAAACAGACATATGTATCACAACAATATACTGAGTTATGGGAATCACTTACCTGCTAACAGTGCTTCGCATCCTTAAGCACTTTGATGATCAGTCAAGTTGCCTATTGAAACAGCTTCTTGTTTGTAGGCATGTTGACTATCCTTGCAACCACAACTGGATGTTGGGCAATAGGACACTGGTAGCCGAGAATTCGAACAGCAGATAGCACTTTGGTCGAATCACAGTGTGGATGTGACCATACACAAGCTTTGCAGGAAAAACAGCATCTTGTGTATCATGATCTATGCTTTCAAACTTCTGCTTCACTAATCAGATGAGCTAAGCACATATCACTTCTCCAATTCGTCATCTGTAGGGAACTCAAACATATGATCATCTGTTAACTCAACTATCATCAGTCTCACATGTCTAATACCCGTCTAGCCAGTTACTCCACCATAATCAAATAGAGTGTTGATCGGTCTTGTGAGACTCCAAATGCACAGTTCCTTACAAGAACAATCACTATCTTGATCAAACCCTTGACAGTTGACAGATTAGCCCCACAAAACACATATACCTTTAGATAAGTAAGGCTTAATCTCAGACACAGTTTTTCAGAAGCCCAGCAGCTTCAAACATCTTCATACATCATCAGTGAACCCAACCACAAATGTTCGTTCTTCAATGGATGTATCACGATTCTAACAACAGAGTATCACACCTCTGTCTTCATTGCTGATAACATGTCTCATCACAATCATATGCACCTGTAGGTCATTAAGGGGAGATGATCACATGTCCTCTTTTGTTGACTTCCACGACACTGAAGTTTCAACACACTTACGTAGATGTACCACTACGAAGGATCGATTCCGCAGGCCGTGACACAGTATTCTTCCCCTTTGTCTTCTTCGTGTCTTGTTGCTGAAGACTCGGAACA
>NC_025701.1:24527634-24538937 GCF_000633955.1 Camelina sativa
ACAGACCTAGTACAACCTCTGTAGCTTCACCCATGTTTCAACTTAACTCCATTGGCAAAGCTCTGACATGCAACGCCACTAACTGCATCTGAACAACTCTGTGTAATAGCAGCAGAAACAACAACTCTGCCCTCCTGAATCCTTCCAGCAGCTTCTTGATGGAAGTGATTCTCACAGTTTTCTGAGTGCTACAACTTACACTTGACAAACAGCTAGTTAATACACTCCTTCTCAGATCATGTCTCTAGACATCATAGAACTTTGCTGATTGAACTTTTTTTGTTTGTGGATTGGACGACTTTGAAATATAATAGCTATTATCAGAGCACTGACCTTGGACTCAAATATTGTCGCGCTCATCAACCACCTGACATCTTTCCTTGGTGAATGTAACAGCTAAACCTTCGTCACACAACTGACTGATGCTAATCAGATTGACTTTTAGACCATCGACAAGGTAGACAGATTCCATAGTGGGCTGGTCTTTACCTCGAGATACACCTCTGCCTCTGATTGAACCTACAACTTCATCCCCAAAAGTGACCTTGTCAGCTGAGCCTTCTTCAAAGTCGTATAGCCTTCCGTGATTCACAGTCATGTACCCTGAACAACCATAGTTCTTCAATACAACAATCTGTTGACCATGAACAATGTGCAAAACATAACGGTTCATGTCACTCTTCTTGAAGTTTACTCGCATGTATCTTCGAACATTTTGTGACACTCCTTCAGATGCGTGAGTGGTATAGTACAATCCAGACACTCAAAGCAGACAGCTTTGTGGAGGCTCTGACTTGCATAGTAACAGCGACATGTTCTTTTGTTCAGATCTTCGACACTTCACAGTCTTACCCTAACTTCTAATATTGTCCTCTTCTTCCAACCTTGTGGAACTTCTACTGGACAATGACACAGTTTCCCTCTCAGGTTGTTCATAACAGTCATCTGTTTAGTCTTCTGCAAGTTGAACTGAGACACCCGTTTGACAGCCTCACCTCTATGGTTCCTTATGCCATATTTTGCAATTATAGTACCCTCGTGAGTAATCAGCCCTCTGTGCAGATCTTTTGCTCCTTTACTCATCTTCTTGTTATTCCTTAGCTGATCCTCAAGGCGTTGTCTCAACAAAGACGAAATGACTTTTCCTCAGACAACAATTTCTCATGAGTGGAGACTCTACAAAGCAGCTCTTCTTTCTCAGATACCAGACCATAATTCTCCTTCTTTTGCAGAATCAGATCCTTAGACAGAGCGATGACTTATTTCTCAACAGATAAGCTAGCCACATCATCCTTAGGTTTCAAAACAGACTCCTGATTCTCATCATCTTCTTGGGCTGAACCAAGATCACTCCATGACAGACAAAATATCGAATGACCACAGCATTAACGGTTGTAAAACTTCAACATGCTTCTTCCTTCAAGTGCAGAACATTCTGATTGGAAGTGTCCATAACCTTGATAGTCAGAACTCTGAGATTCTTTCTCTGCACCAGATCTGGATGATGAAGATTGACACTGACGTTGTACACTCTTCAGCCTTCTAAACTGCTTCTTGCTCAGTACTTCCTCATTACCTTGAACAGACGTCTGAGTTTCTACAGTCTTCAGAGTGAATGATTTCTCAGCCTTCTGATCATTCTTTCTCATATGCAGTTCATCTTTCTGAACTAATTTCACACACTGATCAACCTTTTGTTCATCAGAACTTAAGGCACCTTTACCATCAGATTTGTGAGAAAGATATCCATGTGATAAGCTCCTGAGAAATTCCTTGACAAACCTCTTATCCTTATATACCTTCTTCAGCACTACACCTTCCTCACACGGCGAGCTTAGTTGACTGTTGAAATGACAGGATAGTGAGACATCAGATTTTTCCTTCTTCACCCTTCTGGTTTCCTCAACGAAGGCTTCCAAAATATCCCAAGCTTCTTTTGCCGACATACATTCTTGTACCATCGCGAACAGATCCATAGGCAAGCAGCTGAAAATAGTAGATAATGCTTCAGCGTTCTGTTTTCCCTTTAACTTCTCCTCAGCCGTCCATAGCTTACAGGGCTTTACTACAGTTTCTCCTCTCATGTTCGTAAGTGTTGGAAGTGACCATCCATCTTTAACAGCGAACCAGGCTTCCATATCACGACTCTGAATCATCTGTCTGATTTGTGCTTTCCAATCATCATAATACTCAACATCAAGCTTCAGCGGATTGTTCTCATCAACGAACTGTTGTGGATTCTCCATACCTCGTCTCAAGATCTCACCTGTTGAAAAGATACACAATTCTTTTATCAGGCGTCTGCTCTGATACCAATTGTAAGGGTATAGAGAAGCACAACACACTGATTCACACTTGGAACGCGCCAAGCCAACGCTTTTCTATTCAATCTTATTAACAAAATTTATCTTTTACAAGGATACAATTTTGTCTCGGCCCTTACTCAACCTATTCTACCCAATAGGATTGAACCCGACTAAGAATGAATCTGACCCCTCTTCTCTTTTCTATCTAAACACACACCTGTGTAGATCTAAGAGAATAAACTCACCCTCTCTCTTTTTAGCTGAGAGATTAAAACTCACCCTCTCTCTTTTCTATCTAAACTCTCACCAGAGTAGATCTAAGAGAAAGAAAAAACAATTCTCTGCGCACTTAATCACCACCCTGATTAACGTCACAGAGAACTGGGAACACCCCTTCTAAGCCTTATTTTCGTGGCTTCGAAGTTTACAACTGTATCAATATTCTAGAGTGCTCAAATTGGCTCGTGGCCTACTCCTAGAATATATATACACGATTTGAGAAACCCTAGAAGGCGAATCTCCAAGTATCACGGGATAAGGAAACTGCTTGTTTCTCAGCCTTATCCTTTCCTTAACTGTTGCGGAGAATATTCTTCATATCTCCAGACAAACGGAAACTGCTTGCTCCTCAAGCTTATCCTTTCCTTATTTATCGCAGAGAATATTTTCCATATCTCCAAGTACAATCTTGTCTCTATCTTCAAGACCACATCAACAGCCTTCCTTGACGCATCATCACATCCATTCACGTCTTTCCACGTCAGCTCACACATCCATGTCAGCAACTCGGGTGTCTGTGATCTGATGCAGCTTCCTGATTGGCACAACGCTCTGTTCGGCACAACGACTTGTTCCTCACAGCGAGTTGTTCAAGAATCTGCATTTACATGAACTTTGTCATTTGAAGGGGTGATTCAAGGTACACAGTGCTTGGTATGAAAGGGGCCTTTGTGTGTTTAGCTAGTGGAGTTATAGTATTTAGGATTTACCAGGTGATGCGAGAATGCAAGATATGTTGCAAAATCGCAAGAGAGAACGAACCTATTGATATCCATAGTTTCCAACTACTACTTCGTATAACACCTTATTCTCCATTTTTTTCGTTCCCTAGGCTTAGATTTTTCTGCGGGGTTCTCTGGAAATGACTCCATCTTCTCTATTTAGTGATCCGCGTCTTCCCTTGGGATTCACTATGTTATGAGACTTTCTTATTCTTGTAATTGTTTCCTTTCCTTTTGTTTCTCTCTTTATGTATAAGGACATCTTCATAACCTTGGCTCACTTCTTAGTGACCTATATCATCTGTTGGGATACAATCCAAGTCCCACATCTGAAATTTGAAGGGACTATCATTAATATATAAAGGGTTAGGGTCAATCTACTAATTGCCAATTGGTTTTTAGTTAGAAGCCCAAGATAAGCCCAAATTTAACATGGTATCAGAACCCAAAGTTAAAATTCTGGTGGACCTAGAAAAGTGAATACACACATGCCTCTTGTTAACCCGAGTAATGGGGGCCCAAGAAGGGGTTTATTATCGGTCGAAGTGGGATCGGTTCGATATGGAGTTATCATCCCGAGGAGGCGTGTTAAAATCCCATATGTGGTCCTTGGTTTGAAAGGGAGATTGTTAGGATACAATACAAGTCCCACATCTGAAGTTTGAAGGGATATCATTAATATATAAAGGGTTAGGGTCAATGTACTAATTGCTAATTGGTTTTCAGTTATAAGCCCAAGATAAGCCTAAATTTAACATCATCTCTCTCTTTTCTTTTCTTTTTTGAAAAGGGAAACGGTACTCATGTTCACACAAGTCTCATAAGCACGAGATAAGTACCTTTGTTAGTCGAACCCCATGGTGGAATAAGCTCTTTTTAGTTCTCCAGAGCCTCCATCTCCTATGGCTGAAAAATAATGTGTCGTTCCTTTCTCTCCGATGTTTTTGCACATAACTGCTAAAATGAATAAGGAAAAAGAGAGTGCATGAGGTCTAAAAATAGGTTATGTGTGTAAGGGTTGGAACCACTAAAAATGAGTGGTCATTCAGGGTCAGTAGAGAGTGGCAAAAAGGGATAAGAAGTCATGAATGTGATGCTCTGTTCCCTGGTCTAACTCCTTTGATGAGAAAGAATTAAAGGTCAGGTTAAATGTTCAAATAAAATAGAGTTAATGCCAGATCCATCAAAATTTCCGTAAGATGAAAACTTTAGGGGAGAGATCATGAAGTGAAGGTTCTAGGTATTTTCTGTTCTTTGCGAATCATGCGAAACTTGTCATTTAGAAAATGAGCTAGTTAGAACAGATAAATGTCAAATTTCATCATATCGTAGGGTCATCGTTGCCTACAAAGTTTTGACTCAATAAAACAGAAAATTTAAAAGAATCGGTTAAAAAACATTAAAATGACTCAAGTAAAAGAATACATTATGTTAGTAATGGATTAAAACATGGGGGAATTGCACCCTATGACCAACAAAAAAACTATAATTAAACAACTAACTACTCTAACCATGTATAAGTAATATACTCTATATAAACTATAATATATACTATATTACCCTCATTCACCACCATCTCCACCCTCTACAACCACCTCCGGCAGCCACCACCACCACCATCTTTTTACCACCATCACCACTAGGGTTCCCAATGTACTATCCTTTAGGGCTTAGATTTCCTCCAACCACTACCGCCAGACCACCGCCGAACCATCGCCGGAGAACCGCCGGACCACCGCCGTCCACCCCTATCCACCATTACCCTTAAACCAAAAACCCAAAATAGTAATTTACACTGCCCTTGATCCTACTTTTCTAATTTTTTTGAATAGATGATTATATTATTTGTTAGTTTTTCTTTTTGACTACTCAGCTAATTCACCCTTAAAACATTCCCCTATATTTAAATCACATTGTTCCCAGTGTGAAAAAAAAAAATCTAGAAAGATGGGAAAATAAAAATAAAAATGCACAAAAGTAAAGATATGACCTGACGACAACCTGTGAAGATACAATTCTTGTTATCGAGGGTGTCAAGAAAACTGAATTGTCGAATTGTAGATTACGACATATGAATGAGGACGTCAAGCTTATGGTAGCGAATGGTCCATTTCCAAATTTGGAGATGGTGAATCACAACATGCATAAAAGTTTCATCCTTGAAAGCATAAACGGATTAGTTTCTCAAATGAGGATTGGAAGCTAAAATTAATCTTAAAAGTTGGAGTTGGTACACAATGACGCGTGGAGACCTGCTCCTGTTGCATCGTTGAGAAAATCATATTACCATGTGACCTTCATTGGTGATACCACAAAAGGTATGAATTTACTTTACGAAAATGAGATAATTTTCTTCAAAAAAGTAAATTAGAAAATGATAACGATTAGTAAAATAAAACAAAAAATTATGTCTAGAAACAAAAAAAAAAATAAACGGAAGGAATAATTTATAATTTTTTGAAATTCATCTACAGTCAAACTCCATAGCATAATCAAAGCAGTCGTCCTTTTTTTGACCGGGATAAGCGGATAAATTTGGATTCCTAGTCTCGGTCACGTCTCACCCAAACAAATATACCACCAAGTAAACTTTTTTTTTTAAGGGAGATATCAGTATATTAAGTAATAACGGTTACAATACTTGAGCCTCATGACAGTTCAAAAAGATAAACAAGCTAAACAACTCCAGCAGCAATTTAAGATATTAGTTGGGCTGGAAATTTTCAAACCAGAAGTAGAGAAAAGTATCCTGAGGGGAAGTGGTTGAGCCTGCCAAATTGTCAAGAGCAATTAGCTTTCTTCGTATTTGGCGCTGGATTTCTTTCTTCAGTCTATCTGTCGAACGAAACTCTGTGGAGTGGATTCTTGAATTTCTCTCTGCCCAGAAGAAGTAAATGAGGACATGAAAAAGGAGGCTGCATATCACATTAATCTTCCTATTTGTGGTAGGTCGCTTATCCAATATAGAAATCCACCGAATGAGTTTGGCAACTGAGGCAATAGATGAGCGAAGAAATCAAACCATAGAACCTTGGAGTACGAGCATTGAAAAAAAAGAAGATGATCTCGTGATTCTATCCCAGATAGACATAGCAAACAAGAATCAGGCACTTGAATATTCCAGCTTCTCATTCTGTCTCTCGTTGTGAGTCAGTTCAATATTGTCAGCCATACCATGAAAGCCATTTTTGGTATGCGCTCCTTGAACCAAACCTGTGAATGCATCTGCACTGCGGGACCAACAGGGTGCAAATGCTTCCACGTTTGCATGGAGGAGAATAGCCCGTTTGATTGGCCCGTAGTTAGTTCTCAAGTAAATACATCCTATCCTAGAGATGAGTCAGGTGGCGGTTTATCCTGGATACAGGTTCGAAGGAGTTGAACCTGAGGATTCCTTCCCCTAGGAAGGATCCACTCACCATTATTTGAAGCTTCCGCCACAGATGCGAGAATCCCAAAACCAGAGACACGATGCCCATTTTCTCCAATAATGTCAATCAATGGACCTAACCATGTCCAGTTATCGTGCTAGAAGAGAGTATCCACACCCGAGACAATGTGAGTATGGATGAACGGTCTTGCCAATGCCCTCAATTTCACCAGTCTCATCCAAACCAGCTTCCAGTTATCCTGAAATCAGCAGACCAAAAACATCTTCCTCTTATAAGGTGTTTTTTCATTCAAGACACCCAAAGCGATCCCGCTTGAGAGAAGATTAGACAGATCAGCTTCAACCCAAAAATCTTGTTCCAGTTTGCCAGCCTCTTGAGTCCAAGACCTCCTGCTGACTTAGGGGTACAAACAACCTCCCATGAGACCTTAGCTCCTCTAGTACTGTCTGCAACTCCCTTCCACAAAAAGGCTGAGCAGATTCTCTCCAGTTCTTCAAGGAACTTTGATGGAAGTAAGAATACCGAAGTCCAAAAGTTGATTGTGCTATTTATCACAGACTAGAGTAGTTGAAGCCTTCCAGCAAACGAGAGATGTCGGTGAGTCCAACCACATATTCTTGACTTTACTTTGTCAATTAAAGGTTGATAATCCGATGCAGTTAACTTTTGAGTAATAAGTGGAACCCCAAGATATCTAACAGGTAAGGAACCATGAGTTAAGTTGAGTCTTGTGGACAATGATCTGATAATGCTACTATCACCTCCATCGAGAAAGAGGCACGACTTAGCAAGATTGATGCCCAGATCCAAGGCAAGCTTGAATTGATACAACGTTTCCAATATTCCAATCAGAGATGATTCAGACCCATCAAAAAAGACGAGGATGTCATCCGCAAAGCTCAAATGAGTGATCAGTGGCTGAACACATAGGGGATGAGGTTTAATCCTTTCCTGAGATACGGCCAAATCCAATTGCTTCGATAATATATCCATTACCAATGTAAACAGAGGTGCAGATATAGAGTCTCCTTGCCACAGCCTTTTTCCCCAGGGAAGTAACCTATTAGCTCACCGTTTAGTGCTACTGAAAAGGAGGGTGTAGTGAAGCAAGTTACCAACCAATTTATGAAAGTAGAGGGGAGATCAATGGCTTTTAAGATGTTTGTAAGGAAATCCCAATCCACATTATCAAAAGCATTTGATATTTCAATTTGGAGGCACCCTCTAGAGATTGGCCCTGATTTGTGAAAATCATTGACCAACTCTGAAGCCAAGAGCACGTTCTCACAAAGCAATCTCCCTTTTAAGAACGCTACCTGATTCCTCTGAACCGCCAAGTTAGTAAATAATTTTAATCTCCTTGCTAGAATCCTTGAGATTATCTTGTAAGTGGTGTTGCAACAGGACACCGGTCTAAAATCACCCAACTTCTCAGAGACTGTTGTCTTTGGTATAAGAGCTATTATCGTTGCATTCACTTGCTTAATGAGCTTCCCAGTAGTAAAGAACTCCTTGAGTGCTTCTATCACATTTGGTCCCACTATTACCCAGTCATGGATGAAGAAATCTGTTGTGAAGCCATCAGGCCCTGGAGCCTTGTTTCTCGGGAGAGAGAACATGCTAGATGTTACCTCTTCTGATGATGGGATCGCTTGGAGAGTGGCTGCTAACTCGATACTACACCTGAACTGGGTTAGATTCCAAATTTCCTCTATTTTCAACGGTTGAACTGAGGAAGAATCGGTACCAAGAAGCTTCTAATAATAGCCAGTAATTAGATCTTTAAGTTGATCCATTCCTGAGATCCGTTCTCCCTGGTCGTAGAGTAGGGAAACAATCTTGTTTCTGATCTAGTGGGCTTTGACAGAGTTGTAGAAGAATATGGTATTAGTGTCACCTTCAGTGTACCATATGATCCTTGATTTCTATTTAAAAAAGGACTCCTCAGCCGAAGATAGGAATAACCACTACTTCTTCACCTGCTTTTCCTCTTGAAACAGCAACTGAGTTGGATTGGTAAGTATTTGAGACTGGATTCTCATTAGCTCATCTTGAGCTTCTGCAGTACGAGCTTGAATGTTACTGAAGCATTAGTTCCTTACATCCCAATTTAACCGCCTTGAGTTTCTTACAGAGCATAGACATCGTTGTGCCATTGAGTTCTTGACCATTCCACGCATTATGGAGCAGTGTCGGATATTCTGGGTGACTGGTGAATAAATTATAGAACTTAAAAGGCACTTTCCGTCTCTGTTCCTCAGCAGACGTAGAGACCAATATAGGAGTGTGATCAGAGCCAAAGGGAGCATCGAAGAGTGCATTGGAGTGGGGGAACGAATTCATCCAAGTTTCATTTATAAGACATCTGTCACGCTTCCTTGTTATGGGATTGACCTCTTGATTGTTATACCACGTATGGCTTGAACCACTTCCAGCCATCTTCAAAAGCTCACAGTTGTCTATATAGTCCTGGAACTCCTCCATTCCAGCTAAAGGTAGAGGATAAGGATGAATGGAGTAATGGTCTTGTGCTCTAAGGATTTGATTGAAATCACCAAGTATCAGCCAAGGTTGGTTCTCTTGACTTCCATAATTATGAATCTCCTCTAATTCAGACCAAAGTTCACGCCTAGTAACCATACAATTCTTTGCATAAACAAACGTTACCGTGTAAGAAAGATTCGTAGAGGGAACAAACACTCTGCAAGTAATAACCTGATATGACTTTTTGAATATGAAAACCTTCAATGAAGGACGCCACACAACCCAAATTCTACCATTAGCTGCAGTAGTTGAGTAGTTGTTTGCATACCTCTAGCCTGGAAAGCTGTTTGCTAAAATAGAGTCCGCGTTCTCTTCCTGGACCCGAGTTTCCAGAATGACTCCTATAAGAGGTCTTTGAGACAAAATCCAACTCTTAAGTTGATGCTGTCTAGAGGTTGTGTTAAGCCCCCTTATATTATAACAAAAAATCTTCATCATCATTGATGGTGGACAAAAGATGCTGAAAGCAAAGCTTTCAACCTTGATGATGGGGACGACCCTTGGTAGGTTGTCGTCCACTGGTAGAGCTTCCTACATACTTTCCAGTCTTCACTTGTTTGGAGGTAACTTTCCTAGCTTTAGTGTCGATTGGATTAACAATCCGAGCAGCTTCAGTCTGAGTCCCCGAGATTGAATTCTTACTACCCCCTTCCACTCCCAACTTTGACTCTTGTCCTGCATTCGAGTGGCTATTGTCGGACTTCCTCATAGGCTGGTGTACAACCCCCCTTGCACGAATTACTTGCAGTAACAGCATTACCATCATTACAAGTAGCCAATGCAGAAGTATTGGTCTTCAGTCCATTTAAGTTAGCATCCATCTTCTTTGGTTATCAGGAACGTCGAGTGACCACTGTCCCTTCACTCGTGGGATCAGTGGCCGGAGAGTCCAAGTACCAATGAGTGGCCTTGGCAGTGGGATCAGAAACATGAACATATGGAACAGAAGGAGCTCCTCTCTGATGCCCTGATTCTTCCAATCCACGAGTTATGTTGATTGATGGTTCAATTGAGTCGGGTTTTGTCTTATTGACAGTGATGGTTGGAGCCACAGGACAACGGTGGTAAAGGTGTCCAAACTCACTACAGTAGTCACACTTTGGTGGAAGGCGTGGGTATTCAACCTAGACTCCGACCTCATTCCCTTCATCATCCTTAACCAGCACTGATTATGGAAGAACCTTCTTGAATAAAATTTCAATCTTAATTCTGGTGTCAGCAGCTAGAGGCAGAAGTTGGTGTTTCTCCGTGTGTAGTGGCTCACCTATGCCTGAGGCAATCATACTTAGACCCGACAAAGAGTAGAGCTGAAGAGGGACATCCTTGAGTATAGCCCATATTAGCAAAGACACTAGCTTGACTGGAATGAGGGTTGCTGTTGGAGACCAAGCTGTCACCGTGAAGAGGCAGTTACCAGCTTGCCAACACCAAACCTCGAGTACCCATTTCCGAGTAGCTTCAGATGGAATGTATATAAGCACTATCCCGTTTGGTAAGCAACAAATACTTATGCGACCGTCACTCCCCCAAATAGGATTCATATCTACAAATATTTTACCAGCTGGTGGAGGGTTTCCATGGAAGTGAGCCACTATATGCTCCTTCCATGTGTCCGAAGCTTTGAGGATGACTGAAGACGGGGCACGTACACGTGGTGTACCATCTTCTGTAAATGTAGGATGAGCGGATTTGTTTAGGTTCCGAAGAGTGGGATCGAAACGTTCAACCCATTGAAGCTGCGTATCGTCGATTGTCGGCGGTGTTTTCTCCACAACCTGTGGATTAAGTAATGGAGCAAATCCTGACTGAACAAATGAATCGACCCCTGTGCGAGTTGGAGCAGATTCTATTCCCTTAGCTTGAGTTGGAGCAACATCCGAATCAATCCTTTTGACACTGGAAAAAGAGGTAAACTCGATTCCTATAGCTAGATCTGGAGAGCTTGTTGTAGTCTGTACTTGAACTGAAATAGGACTTTGATTTTTTTCACCGGTAGGACCTAGATCTGGATCTGGAGGATCTGGACTCGCCATCAATTCTTCAGAGTGGGGGGGGGGGGG
>NC_025701.1:24539402-24545293 GCF_000633955.1 Camelina sativa
GGGGGGGGGGGGAGAAAGAAAGAGGAGGGAGAAAAAGGAATTTCACGCCGGCGGCGTGAGGCCAACCGACGGTTAGGACGGAGTGATTAGGTTTCGCTCTTTATCAAACTTTTTATCGCACTTTTTATCGCACTACCACCAAGTAATTTGGTTATTATAAAACATTAAAATTATTGACTTAGAACTGGTGTTTGGTTAAAGATAATAATTGGCACCAACTATTTTGAAAGGTCAATGCTTCGGTTTTATTGTAAAAGAGTAAATAATTTTAATATAGTTGCACTTTTCTTCCAAGTTGAATGAGCTGAATGTACGTTTCTAATCTAAAAAATAACACCTTTTGGTTGAAAATTGTTCAACATCAAACAGAGAGATGACCAAAACAAGCGAGATGAAAACTTAAATATGTTATATCTTTTTTTAATTAATTTTATTTAAAGATTTTTTATTACTTTTGGATTAAGAAAATATCTTATGTCACAAGGCAATCGTTTGACTAATTTTCTAGAAAATTCAAATAAGAGTTTAGAAAATCTGTTTAATTATTTTGAATTGCATTTATTTTATTTCATAGTTTATAATTACTATTTTTGAAAAATGTAACAGTTGACTAACACATTCTAATTTATTTCTCTGCAAATTATTCATTTCATTCAATTTATTCAACTCATTTTGATTGTTCAGCTTATTTTTATTTAGCTCATCATTATTCATTTTTTTCAGCTGCTTCAGTTTGTTATCACCATTTGCAGCTGGTTAAGTATTACAAATGTCCGACAAATTACTTGAAATTGTTTTTAATTATGACTTGGTCTTATAATAATAATTACCTCCAAAGGAATGCGTCGATATAGCGTTGGTCTTAAACTAAAGGTCCATATATGACTTGTGTGTCTAAGCAGATCTGGGTGAACATTTGAAGCGACTACATATCAATTACTACGTATAAACAACTATCAATAACTTAGAATAATAATAAGCACCGAAGAATTAAAAAGTCAATGGTTTGTGTCATTGTGAATGAGATATATAACATCTATCATTTACGTAGAAATGGTCCTGGTGTATCGTTGGTCTTAAAATAATGATTTAGTACCGAAGGATAGCTAATGCGGATTTAGCTGTAAATTTTATTGGATTGACGACGAGAAATAGACTAAACAAAAAAAAGTTATCAATGGAGGACCCTTTGCTGACCAAGAACGAGGACACAACAATTGATGATGAGAACAACATTGGCATTACAGTCAGTGACGATTCTTCATTATCACCTCATGAGGCTGAGAATGTTGAACGGTGTAACCCATGCACAGAATCAAGCGTTTGGTGTATCGAGCTAGTTCTGAACTTGGTCCAAGTTGTTGCAGCCATTTTTGTCATGACTAACGCAAAAGATAAACATCCAGAAACAGCATTGCTTGTATGGATCATCGGTTACACATGTGGCTGTGTTGCTATTCTCCTTCATCAAATTGTAAATCGTCTCTGCCCANTTTTTTTTTTTTTTTTTTTTTTTTTTTTTTTTTTTTTTTTTTTTTTTTTTTCCAAGCATTAGAAGCGAAGATATACTCCATCCAGTTTCACAAAGAGTATATTTAAAAGATGTTAATTTTTTCATTAAAAAATTTGTTTTATATTTTCGGTCCTGTTTATTAATTAGCATGAGAACCTTTTTTATTAAATTTGTATATTATATATAGTTTCATAATTTGTCTAAAACATGTCAAACTGTCACATTTTTGTGCATCATAAAAAGTAATAGCTTTAATGGCTTGCAGAATCGACGAGGAAATCATGGTCCTTTTGAAGAACATGCTTGAATTTTTGTTCGTTGGTTGGATTTTTCCACTAATTTGGATATGTTATAGAAGCTCATCATCTCTATATGACTATACTCAACATTTCTGGTTTGCATCCAACGGAACTTAACAATTATGTTCCATAAACAAAATTCACCTCTCTAAGAACTTTTGTCTTGTTCATTTGCAGGTTATGTATGGCTTTTGTTACTTTCACTTGCATTCGATATGTGCCTCTGAACTTGAAATGTTTAGCATTTTATTTAATTTCGATTGTGATAATATGGATTTGTACCATTCTCCCCAATGAGATTGTTTACCTAGTAGTATTTGTCGCCATCCTTGCAATTCTTAAAAACTGTAAGAGGATTCTTATCTCGCATACGTGAATTATGAAGTTTGAAAGCGCTTGTAATTGTTTTTCCCATGAATAAAGAAGTTTGAGTTTTTCACTAGAAATATATATAATACGAAGAAACTAGACCGGACCACCAAAGCCAATTTAGAAAATAGAACATTTTTCCTGGTAACATCCGCGAACTAAAACTATGCATTTTAGAGAGGGGTGTTGATCGACACTATGGGTAGTGTAGATCGACACATTTAATTTCTGGATCGACCAGATTGTTTTAATTGTCGATTTTGATCGATTTCATTTAAGAAAAACCATTAAACCGTGATATTTAAGTGGAAAAACGACCTAGGTCGTGTTTTTTTATTGTTACGCCGTTTGTGACAGAGAGAAAAGGAGAGAAACATTTTTCTTGCGGTTTTGTAAGATTTTAAGGCTAATTTGGTGAGATCTTTCTGTGGGAATGAAGATCCAAGGCTTGAGACGTGTTAGAAGCTTGCTAAGAAGTTTGGATTCGTCATGGTTGGTCAGAAACTTCCTGCAAAAAGGTGAGTGTATGACCATGGCTGATCTAAGCCTGGGAATTCCTTTGTCTTGCTTGTTTGGTGTTGTTTGTGGTGTTTTTTTGCTTTTTATTTATAGGGTTCCTACGGATTCATATGGCTTTGAGATTGAGTATTGGACGGATTGGAGATGATGGGAAGCGTGATTCGACTCTCAGCTTCGAGCGGTTCGCGATTGCAGAGTCAGTGTCGATCGACACCAGGAGGGTGTCGGTCGACACTAGTGAGCAGCATCGGTCGACATTGTGGGGTAGTGTCGGTCGACACCAAAAGCCAGTGTCGGTCGACACTAGGCTGGTGTCGGTCAACAACTCCCTTCCAGCGAGATGATGTTTGTTTTATGGTTTGTTTGCTTTGTTTGTTGATTGTTTTTGGACATTGATATCTCAGTTGCTTGTGTGTATAGTCCAGTAGATGGGAGAATTTCCTCACTGAGTGTTTATCAAATACTCATGCATCCCAATTTGTGTTTGTGGTGCAGGTAAAGGCAATGAAGAGGAGGATGTTCTGGGGACTCGATTGATTGTTGTCTGGCATTGCTAGGTTGCTAGAGTTGAGTCATTAGAACATTGCTAGGTTGTTGGCTCTATGTTTCCTGAGGTTTGGTTATTTGGATAATTATTATGATTTAATATTGGTTATTTATTATTGGATTATTAGATATTTATTGGATATTGGAATTGAGTACTTTCCGCTGTTTGGTTTCGTTGTGCTTAGGTGGCTAGTGGGTATGAGACCACTAGTTTATAATATTTACTATTATTATTATTATTATTATTATTATTATTATTATTATTACGAAATAGAAGGACGACGTATGGATTATTATGAATAATAGTAATCCATACATCGTCCTTCTATTTGGTTAGGATGGTTTGGTTTAAGGAGAGCCATATTCTGCTACTTGGTTGATGATGCTCTGAATCGGAAGCGGGTGGATTCGGCTCGGGAGCAGAATATGGAGACTTTGGTAGGAGAGATTAGTGCATTGAGGTTGTGTGCTATTTCTCAGGAGCCGTTGGGTTTGGAGGCTACTGATAGAGTAGATTTTCTGAGCAGGGTGCGTTTGGCTCAGGAGAAGGATGTGGGGCTGGTGAATGCCTCTAGAGCTGTTGATTTAGAGTATCAAGTCTCAGCTAATGGTACCATATTGGTGCACGGGCGGATTTGTGTGCCCAAGGATGAGGAGTTGAGGCAGGAGATCCTGAGGGAGGCTCATGTGAGCATGTGACCTCAAGAGGTACTATCACTGGGTCGGAATGAAGAAGGATGTAGCTAGTTGGGTCGCGAGGTGCGACGTGTGTCAGCTAGTGAAGGCTGAACATCAGGTTCCAGGTGGGTTGCTGAAGAGTCTGCCCATTCCAGAGTGGAAGTGGGATATGATCACGATGGACTTCGGGGTAGGATTGCCACTGTCTCGGACTTTTGATGCTATTTGGGTCATTGTGGACCGGTTGACTAAGTCATCACATTTTCTGGCAATTAAGAAAACTGATGGAGCAGCGGTATTGGCTAAGAAATATGTGAAAGAGATAGTCAGGTTGCATGGGGTGACAGCGAGTATTGTGTCTGATAGGGATTCTAAGTTCACTTCGGTGTTCTAGAGAACAATTCAAGCAGAGATGAGCACTAAGGTGCATATAAGTACAGCTTATCATCCCCAGACAGATGGACAGTCAGAGAGGACGATCCAGACGCTGGAGGATTTTTTGAGGATGTGTGTGTTGGATTGGGGTAGCCATTGGGCGGATCTCTTGAACCTGGTAGAGTTTGCTTACAACAAAAATTATCAGGCGAGTATTAGGATGGCTCCTTATGAGGCTTTGCATGGGACGCCATGTCGTACACCGTTATGTTGGACTCAGGTGGAGGAGAGGAGCATGTATGGTGCTAGTTTTGTTGAGGAGACCTCAGAGAAGATTCAGGTCCTCAAGCTGAACATGAAGGAAGCTTAGGATAGGCAGAGGAGTTATGCTGACAAGAGGAGGAGAGAACTTGAGTTTCAGGTAGGAGAGTATACCTCAAGATAGCTATGTTGCGAGGTCCGAACAGGTCACTGACAGATTCTAAGTTGAGTCTGAGGTATATGGGTCCGTTCAGAGTGATTGAGCGGGTGGGACCGGTAGCATATAGGCTGGAGTTGCCTGAGGTTATGCATGCGTTCCACAAGGTTTTCCATGTGTCTATGTGGCGGAAGTGTCTCTGTGAGGATGATCGGGTGTTGGCTAAGATTCCTGAGGATCTTCAGCCTAACATGACTTTGGAGGCGAGACCAGTGAGGGTTCTCAGGAGTAGGATAAGGGAACTTCGGAAGAAGAAGATTTCTTTGATGAGAGTCCTTTGGGACTGTGATGGTGTTGAGGAGCAGACTTGGGAACCAGAGGCGAGGATGAAGGCAAAGTTTAAGAAGTAGTATGAGAAGCAAGCCGCAACTTGAGCTTGTCTAGTCTGGTCCCATCTGTAATCCGTGGCTAGAGCGGGAATGGAGTATTCCTGTCCATCTCTCTTGTTTACTTAGTCGCTGATAGGCTCAAATTAATCCCTAGAGCTACTCTCTCAAACAAGAGATCACTGCAGTACTTAGGGGTCGAATCCACAGAGACTCAAGATCAAACACAATAGATTATAGAGTTTTGTAAATTACACTAAACAAGTTAAATTGAATTAAAATTAAAGCAATGCAAATATTTAAATGAAAGTGTTGTAAATCCAGAAAATCAAAAGAGTTAAGCCTAGGGAATTTCTCAGGAAATTATGAAATATTAAATCAGATAAATTAATTAAGGTTCAAGCAATAAAGATCAGATCTAGATCTCTAAACTTTTGGTAAATTAAATCAGTTCTCACTGCTAATAATATCTAAATTTAAAACCAGAAAATCTAAATCTCTTTGTAAAATTCCAAGTTAAAAATCAGCTTTAAAAACAGGTTTAGATAAATTCACAGAATTTTTAATTCAAATCTCTTTGTAAGAAACAATTCTGTTCATCAATGGTTTAATCAGGAAAATAATTATATTCTCATATCAATTCTAGGTGATCAATCAAGAATTATTGTGAAGAACAACCAAGGATGAAGATCATAAAAGATTAAGAACCCTAAAAATCTCAGATCTAATAAATCATAAAAACCCTATGAAAAACCCTAAACCTAACAAGCAAATTACTCAGACATGTT
>NC_025701.1:24546945-24549399 GCF_000633955.1 Camelina sativa
GATAACAATTCTAGGTGATCAATCAAGAATTATTGTGAAGAACAACCAAGGATGAAGATCATAAAAGATTAAGAACCCTAAAAATCTCAGATCTAATAAATCATAAAAACCCTATGAAAAACCCTAAACCTAACAAGCAAATTACTCAGACATGTTAAATAAAGCACAAATCATAATTCTGAATAACATGCAATAGATATTAAAAGTAAAAGGGGGAGTTCAAGAAATCTTCTCTCTACAAAGAATTCAGATCTATCTCTCCCAAAAGCTCTCAATATCCTTTCTCTCAAAAACTGCTAGAAGATAACTTAAGGGTTTCTCAAACCCAAAAACAATATATATACATCCTAAAATACATCCACGGGTTTATGTTGCAATTGTAGAAGACTTTGGGCAAATTTGTAAAACTTCCAATTTCCTGTTCTCTCGTCGGGTAAACATGAGTGTCGATCGATGCTCCTTTGTGTGGTGTCGATCGATGCTCCGACTCTGATCCGACTCCAACTTGATTCCCTTCGGTAAAATGCTCCAAAATGATCCAAATTGTTCCATATTGCTCCATCCGTGCCAAATTCCTAAATAACCTGTAAAGACTCAAAAAGCAACCTAGAAACAAATCAAAAGACTTAAAAAGCACATTTATATCATGGTTAAAAACCGTAAAAACCATGATATATCAGTCGCTTAGGGGTGGTTGGTTGTGCGACTAAGTAACAAGATGAGGTGGTGTTCGGGGTACAAAATTTCCGTGAGGCGGTGGTTTTGAGGGAAAGTTTCTTGAAATAGAAGTTTCTAAAGGAGGAATGTTTCCAAATGTGGAAAGTTCTAAATATGGTAAGTTTTATGTGAGTTAGAATTTGTCCATTTTTAGTAGTTGTGAGCCTTAGAGGAGCTGGTGTGGCCTTCGTGACAGACTTTTGAGTCAGTGTGCCCGTGTGTGGCGGTCTATTGAGACATTGTGTGGCCTTTGTGGCGAGCTGTTTAGTCAATTTTCCTTTGTGGCGGGCTGTTTAGCCAATGTGCATGTTTAGGCGGTCCTTCAGGATGTGTGGTCATCATGACAGTCCTTCGGGACGTGTGGCCTATTGAGGCAATCCTTCGGGATGAGTGGTCTTCGTGATGGTCCTTCAGGACGTGTGGCCCTTTGAGGCAATCCTTTGGGATGAGTGGTCTTCGTGATGGTCTGTAACGCCCGCGTCCCGCGTTCCTAAAGGGGGGCAATTTGTTTTAAGGAAATTGATCGCTAGCTGAGCCTAAGTAGCTAAACTACTAGCTCAACTAGCTAGAATATGAGCTGTACGAGCTGAACGTGTTCGATGAACAAGTTAGCTCAGCTACGGACAGCTCTCGGCCAGCTGCGGACAGCTATCGGGCAGCTAACGGCAGCTCGACCAGCTGCCAGGAAGCTGCCACTAGCTCGACCAGCTGCCAGGAAGCTCAACCAGCTGGACAGTAGTGGACAGTGAACGAGTCAGCTGGGTGCTGGGAGCTCGGTCATGGGACGCGGCGACGAACGGGTATGGGCGAACAGTCGTGACCGAACAGGCACGACCGGACAGGCGTGTCCGAACAGGCACGACCGGACAGGCGTGACCGAACAGGCGTCATGACCGAACAGGCATGAGCGAAGAGGCATGACCGAACCGACACGGACAATCGGTCATGGCCGAACAGGCACGGCTGGATAGACACGGCTGAACATGTGCGATCGAACAGGAACGATCGAAGGGTCTCGTCGAACAGGTACCTTNCGGACAGACACGGCTGAACGTGTGCGATCGAACAGGAACGATCGAAGGGTCTCGTCGAACAGGTACCTTTTGGGACCAAGACTTCGGCCAGAACCCTATAAATAGAGGGCGTTGCCTTCATTTCCAGGACACCACGCCATCATCCTTCCATCGTCCATCAAAGCCTAAGTAGAAAAGGGGGTGCGGCTCGGCGAGTATTCTTGTCTGAACTGATGCGCACGCTACCTCTCTAACGAAGGTACGATGAGACGAGCGACGGGTCGGTAATCGGGCCGAGCCGATNTGGCGAGTATTCTCGTCTGAACTGATGCGCACGCTACCTCTCTAACGAAGGTACGATGAGACGAGAGACGGGTCGGTAATCGGGCCGAGCCGATCGTGGGATAAGCGGTGGTTCGTCTGGAGAGTCGAACTGACCGCATGATGATCGACGGTTCGATCATAGTGTCGGACCGATCGAATGGTCATTGACGATCTGCGTCCAATGGACGGATCGATCGAGGATTGACCGGTGATTCGATTGCTAGTCGGATCGGGCGATCTAAGGATCAACGATACGAGCCGTAGGTCGGATGGATCGGTCGGGTGGTCGACGAGTCAGTCGGAAGTATCGGCTCGGTCTGTGGATTGGCGATTCGATTATGGGGTCGGATCGTTGGATCGGACCAGGCTCTGATACCAAGACCGGCAAGTCGACTGAGGT
>NC_025701.1:24549561-24569228 GCF_000633955.1 Camelina sativa
GGAAGCCGTGACCGCGGACGCTGGGACGTCCGGGTCGGGGTCTTTCAAGTTGGTATCAGAGCATGCGCGATCCTGTGGGGACGTATGCAAGTATGCTATGTGTTCGGACGAAATGGAAATCTCTGATAAGATCGACAACATGCTTGGGAACGGAAATGTGTTCGCCAAGGTGAGCTCGTGAATCGAGCGATTGGTCAAAACGTCGAACACATAGCATAGCGACCAGAAGGTCAGGAATTGTGACCGCGTCCGGGAAGGACGGGTCGGGAAACATCGACCAGAGGGTCGGGAAACATCAACCAGAGGGTCGGGAAACATCGACCAGAGGGTCGGGAAACATCGACCAGAAGGTCGGGAAACAGCGACCAAAAGGTCGGGAATTACTAAACCCACCGAATTCGAGGACGAATTCATTTTAAGGGGGGAAGCGTTGTAACGCCCGCGTCCCGCGCTCCTAAAGGGGGGCAATTTGTTTTAAGGAAATTGATCGCTAGCTGAGCCTAAGTAGCTAAACTACTAGCTCAACTAGCTAGAATATGAGCTGTACGAGCTGAACGTGTTCGATGAACAAGTTAGCTCAGCTACGGACAGCTCTCGGCCAGCTGCGGACAGCTATCGGGCAGCTAACGTCAGCTCGACCAGCTGCCAGGAAGCTGCCACTAGCTCGACCAGCTGCCAGGAAGCTCAACCAGCTGGACAGTAGTGGACAGTGAACGAGTCAGCTGGGTGCTGGGAGCTCGGTCATGGGACGCGGCGACGAACGGGTATGGGCGAACAGTCGTGACCGAACAGGCACGACCGGACAGGCGTGTCCGAACAGGCACGACCGGACAGGCGTGACCGAACAGGCACCACCGGACAGGCGTGATGACCGAACAGGCATGAGCGAAGAGGCATGACCGAACCGACACGGACGATCGGTCATGGCCGAACAGGCACGGCCGGACAGGCACGGCCGAACGTGTGCGAGCGAACGTACACGATCGAAGGGTCTCGTCGGACAGGTACCTTTTGGGACCTAGACTTCGGCCAGAACCCTATAAATAGAGGGCGTTGCCTTCATTCCAGGACACCACGCCATCATCCTTCCATCGTCCATCAAAGCCTAAGTAGAAAAGGGGGTGCGGCTCGGCGAGTATTCTCGTCTGAACTGATGCGCACGCTACCTCTCTATCGAAGGTACGATGAGACGAGCGACGGGTCGGTAATCGGGCCGAGCCGATCGTGGGATAAGCGGTGTTTCGTCCGAAGAGTCGAACTGACCGCAGGATGACCGACGGTTCGATCATAGTGTCGGACCGATCGAATGGTCATTGACGATCTGCGTCCACGGACGGATCGATCAAGCGTCGACCGGTGATTCGATCGCTAGTCGGATCGGGCGATCTAAGGATCGACGATACGAGCCGTAGGTCGGATGGATCGGTCGGGTGGTCGACGAGTCAGTCGGAAGTATCGGCTCGGTCTGTGGATTGGCGATTCGATTATGGGGTCGGATCGTTGGATCGGACCAGGCTCTGATACCAAGACCGGCAAGTCGACTGAGGTTATACGGTATGACCGATAGGTCAATGGACGGTACGTCCGGTACAAGCTTCGGAAAGACGAGTGGTTCGGGAAGCCGATAGAGCAACCGTTCACCGTGAACCGAAGGGACTATAAGTCCCCATCCCTAATATGTGCAAAGCCAGTGGGGTTGGTTGGTTGTATGGCTAAGCACAAGGGATGGTCAGGGTAAAGTTATATTCCGCTGCGTATAAAGGTCCACAAAGCAAGGCCGTGAGCCAAAGCTAAGTGGACGAGTTAAAGGATATTCGGCTAGGGAAAGGGCCGAATGGAAGCCGTGACTGCGGACGCTGGGACGTCCGGGTCGGGGTCTTTCATGGTCCTTCAGGACGTGTGGCCTGTTGAGGCAATCCTTCGGGATGAGTGGTCTTTGTGACGGTCTTTTGGGATGTATGGTCTTCGTGACGGTCCTTCGGGATAGGTGTTCTTCGTGATGGTCCTTCGGGACGAGTGGTCTTCATGACGGTCCTTCGGGACAAGTGGTCTTTGTGACAGTCCTGTTTAGGAAATTTGTTTGGCCTTGGTGGCGATCCTGTTTAGGACATTTGTTTGGTCTTGGTGGCGGTCCTGTTTAGGACATTGGTTTGGCCTTTGTGGCGGCCCTTGTAGCATGTATATGATCCTTGTGTGGTCATGAGGTATTCCAGTACGGGGATATGTGGTTGGTAGGACATTGTGTTGTCTTACGCGAGCCACGTGAAGGAAACCTGGTTAGAAATATGACTCAGACATGTTCAGAATTGTTTGCTCACGACTCTTGGGGGACTTTAGTTCTCCTAGTACTGCTATATTCTGAGACTTTATGGCTTGAGAGTATTGTTGGTATATCGACTTCGGATGACAATCCGGGGGCACGCTGTAGGGTGACGACCCGAGAGATCAATATTGGACTTCCTTATATATTATGGCATGCGGGCTTAAGCCCGATTAGAAGCCAACATTATGGCATGCAGGCTTAGGCCTGATGAGGAGCCAATAAAAACTCAAGGTTAAGGCCTATAAGTAAAGGAAAGTCCAAAAGTCAAGAGCAAATAATGCCTGGAACGCGAGTCTATCGTCTAGAGATGACCTTCGTAGATCGGTCGGAGGAGTGCGGACCGTGGAGATGGTGGCACGTGAGTCCTTGGCTGATGGTTGTTTGTGATTCGAGGACGAATCTATGTTGGTGGGGGAGAATTATAACATATGCGAACCANGTGAGCCAAAGCTAAGTGGACGAGTTAAAGGATATTTGGCCAGGGATAGGGCGGAATGGAAGCCGTGACCGCGGACGCTGGGACGTCCGGGTCGGGGTCTTTCAAGTTGGTATCAGAGCATGCGCGATCCTGTGGGGACGTATGCAAGTATGCTATGTGTTCGGACGAAATGGAAATCTCTGATAAGATCGACAACATGCTTGGGAACGGAAATGTGTTCGCCAAGGTGAGCTCGTGAATCGAGCGATTGGTCAAAACGTCGAACACATAGCATAGCGACCAGAAGGTCGGGAATTGTGACCGCGTCCGGGAAGGACGGGTCGGGAAACATCGACCAGAGGGTCGGGAAACATCAACCAGAGGGTCGGGAAACATCGACCAGAGGGTCGGGAAACATCGACCAGAAGGTCGGGAAACAGCGACCAAAAGGTCGGGAATTACTAAACCCACCGAATTCGAGGACGAATTCATTTTAAGGGGGGTAGACTTGTAACGCCCGCGTCCCGCGCTCCTAAAGGGGGGCAATTTGTTTTAAGGAAATTGATCGCTAGCTGAGCCTAAGTAGCTAAACTACTAGCTCAACTAGCTAGAATATGAGCTGTACGAGCTGAACGTGTTCGATGAACAAGCTAGCTCAGCTACGGACAGCTCTCGGCCAGCTGCGGACAGCTATCGGGCAGCTAACGGCAGCTCGACCAGCTGCCAGGAAGCTGCCACTAGCTCGATCAGCTGCCAGGAAGCTCGACCAGCTGGACAGTAGTGGACAGTGAACGAGTCAGCTGGGTGCTGGGAGCTCGGTCATGGGACGCGGCAACGAACGAGTATGGGCGAACAGTCGTGACCGAACAGGCACGACCGGACAGGCGTGTCCGAACAGGCACGACCGGACAGGCGTGACCGAACAGGCGTCATGACCGAACAGGCATGAGCGAAGAGGCATGACCGAACCGACACGGACGATCGGTCATGGCCGAACAGGCACGGCCGGACAGGCACGGCCGAACGTGTGCGATCGAACAGGAACGATCGAAGGGTCTCGTCGAACAGGTACCTTTTGGGACCAAGACTTCGGCCAGAACCCTATAAATAGAGGGCGTTGCCTTCATTTCCAGGACACCACGCCATCATCCTTCCATCGTCCATCAAAGCCTAAGTAGAAAAGGGGGTGCGGCTCGGCGAGTATTCTCGTCTGAACTGATGCGCACGCTACCTCTCTATCGAAGGTACGATGAGACGAGCGACGGGTCGGTAATCGGGCCGAGCCGATCGTGGGATAAGCGGTGTTTCGTCCGAAGAGTCGAACTGACCGCAGGATGACCGACGGTTCGATCATAGTGTCGGACCGATCGAATGGTCATTGACGATCTGCGTCCACGGACGGATCGATCAAGCGTCGACCGGTGATTCGATCGCTAGTCGGATCGGGCGATCTAAGGATCGACGATACGAGCCGTAGGTCGGATGGATCGGTCGGGTGGTCGACGAGTCAGTCGGAAGTATCGGCTCGGTCTGTGGATTGGCGATTCGATTATGGGGTCGGATCGTTGGATCGGACCAGGCTCTGATACCAAGACCGGCAAGTCGACTGAGGTTATACGGTATGACCGATAGGTCAATGGACGGTACGTCCGGTACAAGCTTCGGAAAGACGAGTGGTTCGGGAAGCCGATAGAGCAACCGTTCACCGTGAACCGAAGGGACTATAAGTCCCCATCCCTAATATGTGCAAAGCCAGTGGGGTTGGTTGGTTGTATGGCTAAGCACAAGGGATGGTCAGGGTAAAGTTATATTCCGCTGCGTATAAAGGTCCACAAAGCAAGGCCGTGAGCCAAAGCTAAGTGGACGAGTTAAAGGATATTCGGCTAGGGAAAGGGCCGAATGGAAGCCGTGACTGCGGACGCTGGGACGTCCGGGTCGGGGTCTTTCATGGTCCTTCAGGACGTGTGGCCTGTTGAGGCAATCCTTCGGGATGAGTGGTCTTTGTGACGGTCTTTTGGGATGTATGGTCTTCGTGACGGTCCTTCGGGATAGGTGTTCTTCGTGATGGTCCTTCGGGACGAGTGGTCTTCATGACGGTCCTTCGGGACAAGTGGTCTTTGTGACAGTCCTGTTTAGGAAATTTGTTTGGCCTTGGTGGCGATCCTGTTTAGGACATTTGTTTGGTCTTGGTGGCGGTCCTGTTTAGGACATTGGTTTGGCCTTTGTGGCGGCCCTTGTAGCATGTATATGATCCTTGTGTGGTCATGAGGTATTCCAGTACGGGGATATGTGGTTGGTAGGACATTGTGTTGTCTTACGCGAGCCACGTGAAGGAAACCTGGTTAGAAATATGACTCAGACATGTTCAGAATTGTTTGCTCACGACTCTTGGGGGACTTTAGTTCTCCTAGTACTGCTATATTCTGAGACTTTATGGCTTGAGAGTATTGTTGGTATATCGACTTCGGATGACAATCCGGGGGCACGCTGTAGGGTGACGACCCGAGAGATCAATATTGGACTTCCTTATATATTATGGCATGCGGGCTTAAGCCCGATTAGAAGCCAACATTATGGCATGCAGGCTTAGGCCTGATGAGGAGCCAATAAAAACTCAAGGTTAAGGCCTATAAGTAAAGGAAAGTCCAAAAGTCAAGAGCAAATAATGCCTGGAACGCGAGTCTATCGTCTAGAGATGACCTTCGTAGATCGGTCGGAGGAGTGCGGACCGTGGAGATGGTGGCACGTGAGTCCTTGGCTGATGGTTGTTTGTGATTCGAGGACGAATCTATGTTGGTGGGGGAGAATTATAACATATGCGAACCAAAACTATGCGTTTTGGAGAGGGGTGTCGATCGACACCATGGGTAGTGTGGAATCGACACCATGGGTAGTGTCGATCGACACCATTAATTTCTGGCTCGACTAGATTGTTTTAATTGTCGATTTTGGTCGGTTTGGTTTAAGGATTACCATCAAACCGTGATACTTAAGTGGGAGAATGACCTAGGTCGTGTTTTTGTTATTGTTACGCCGTTTATGACAGAGAGAAAAGGAGAGAAACATTGTTCTTGAGGTTTTGTGAGATTTCAAGGCTTATTTGGTGATCTTTCTGTGGGAGTGAAGATCCAATGCTTAAGACGTGTTAGAAGCTTGCTAGGAAGTTTGGATTCGTCGTGGTTGGTGAGAAAGTTCCTGCAAAAAGGTGAATGCATGACCGTGGCTGATCTAAACCTGAGATTTCCTTTGTCTTGATTGTTTGGTGTTGTTTGTGGTGTTTTCTTGCTTGTTATGGTTGCTATAGGGTTCCTACGGATTCATATTGCTTTGGGAATGAGTATTGGACGGATTGGAGATTATGGGAAGCGAGATTCGACTCTCGGCTTGGAGCGGTTCGTGATTGCAGAGTCAGTGTCGATCGACACCATGACAGTGTCGGTCGACACCAGTGAGCAGCATTGGTCGACACTGTGGGATAGTGTCGGTCGACACCAAGAGCTAGTGTCGGTCGACACTTGGCTGGTGTCGGTCGATACCTCCATTCCAGCGAGACGATGTTTGTTTTCCTGGTTTGTTTGCTTTGTTTGTTGATTGTTTTTGGACATTGATATCTCAGTTGCTTGTGTGTATAGCCCAGTAGATGGGAAGATTGCCTCACTGAGTGTTTATCAAATACTCATGCATCCCAATTTGTGTTTATGGTGCAGTTAAAGGCAAAGTCTGATCATGGAATCAAGGCAATGAAGAGGAGGATGTTCTGGAGACTCGATTGATTGTTGTATGCCATTGCTAGGTTGCTAGAGTTGGGTCATTAAATTGCTAGGTTGCTGGTTCTATGTTTCTTGGTGTTTGGGTTTTTAGATAATTGTTATGATTTAATATTGGTTATTTATTATTGGATTATTGGATATTGGTATTGAGTACTTTCTGCTGATTGGTTTCGTTGTGGTTAGGTTGCTAGTGCTAGTATAAGATAATACCAAATGATATTTGTGATAATACCAAATGATATTTGTGATACTCTTGTATAGATTTGAGTATATCAAAATTTCTTGTACTATATATATGATACACATATGATCAATGAGAATTAAGCTTTCATATTCTCTACATGGTATCAGAGCTAATCTGATATTAAAACTAAATTTTTTTCTCTCCGCCTTCTCTTTCTTCTTCTACTTCCTCTGTTTTCCTTTTCTCTTCATCTTTGTTTTTTGTTCTCTGCTCTCATGGCAAAAGAAGCTTCCTCTGGATCGGCTAAATCAGCCCCAATCTTTAATCCCTCCAGTCCTAAATCCTCGCTGATCTCTCTCAACATGTCAAACATCACCAAGCTAACCCCGACGAACTTCATTACTTGGAGGTTGCAGGTTCGTGCTCTCCTTGAGGCGCATGAACTTCACTGGTTCATCGCCGATGATCCCTATATCCCTGAGGAGACAGTCAAACCCTCTGACGGTCCTGCCGTGCCTAACCCCGAGTTTGCCGCCTGGCAACGCCAAGACAAGATGTTGTATAGCTCTCTTCCTTGTTCACTCTCTCTTGCGGTTCAACCGATTGTTGCCAGAGCTACCACGTCTCGTGAAGTATGGGAGATTCTCCATCGTACCTATGGCAAACCATCCCGTGGTCATATCAAGCAACTCAAACAAGAAATCAAGCATCTCACCAAGGACAACAAGTCTATTAATGAGTACATGCGAATCATCGTTGACAGAACTGATCAACTGGCGCTTCTAGGTGCGGCCATGGAACATGAAGACCTGCTTGATGTTATCATCAGTGGTCTTGATGATGACTACAGAGCAATTTTGGAGATGGTCAATGGTCGTGATGTCCCAATCTCTATTGATGAGCTCCATGAAAAGCTTATCAATCGTGAAAACACCCTGCATAGTGAAGAAGTCGTCCCCAACTCTGCTCCTGTCACGACACATAATGCTCAGTTCCGTTCCCAGCAAGGACATGGCTCATTTTCTGGTAATCGTGGAGGCTACTACAACTCTCATGGTGGCTACTCACCCTCTCGTGGAGGATTCCGTCCACCTCGTCCCTACCTTGGGAAGTGTCAGATTTGTGGAGTGCAGGGTCATGATGCCAAACAATGTCCGGAATATCAGCAGGGTATCTCCACCTCTCATCACCAACAGTACTCACCTCATCAAGCATCTCCCTATCATGGTCTTCTACCCTGGCCTGCGTCTGCTCCGCATCTCCCGCTTTCGTCTCCACAATGGTCCAATCAGGCACACCATACGACTGCAACCTCTCCTGACCTGTATCCGTGGCTTCTGGACAGTGGTGCTTCACACCATATTGCTAGTGATCTCTCCAGTTTATCTCTTCACTCTCCTTACACTGGCGGTGAGAGTGTAACGGTTGGCAATGGAGCTGCTCTCCCGATCACACACACTGGTTCCACTATTCTCCCTTCCACCTCTCTTTCCCTCTATCTTAATAATGTTCTATGTGTTCCATCAATACACAAGAATCTTATATCAGTGAACAAACTTTGCAAAGCTAACAATGTTATGGTTCAATTGTGTCCTTTTGATTTTCAGGTGAAGGATCTGAAAACGGGGATAATTCTACTCAGCGGCAAAGCCAATGAGGGAGTGTACGAATGGCCTTTGAAACACACTCCACCCATCTATGTTTTTTAATGCTCCAAATCCTCTCTTGCGGATTGGCACTCTCTCTTAGGACACCCACATTCTCATACTCTTCGCCATATGATTTCTAGTTTTTCTTTACCGCTTTCAAACACACTGTCATCTTCTCTTATTTGCAACTCTTGTTCCAGTAATAAAAGTCATAAATTGCCTTTCTCCTCCTCAACTCTTGTCTCAAAAGCACCTCTTGATATTATTTTCTCTGATGTCTGGACATCACTAGTTACTTCTGTTGATGGTTACAAATACTATGTTCTTTTTGTTGATCACTTCACCCGGTACTCCTGGCTATATCCATTGAAAACAAAGTCACAAGTCGATCAAGTGTTTCCTCTCTTCAAATCTCTGGTTGAAAACCGCTTCAAGACTACTATCACCACCCTCTACTCTGACAATGGAGGAGAGTACATTGCTCTCAAACACTTCCTTGGTACAAATGGCATCACACACCTAACAACACCTCCACACACTCTTGAACATAATGGAATTGCTGAGCGTCGCCATCGTCACATTGTCGAAACCGGACTTGCTCTTCTCTCCCATGCGGGCATCCCGACATCATACTGGACGTACTCGTTTGCCACAGCCATGTACTTGATCAACCTTCTCACCACTCCAAACATGTCGAACACATCACCGTACCAGCTCCTGTTTCAGTCTACACCAAATTATGCCAAACTACGCATCTTTGGCTGCCTCTGCTACCCTTGGCTTCGTCCCTACGGTCAGAATAAATTCTCTCCCAAATCAAAACCGTGTGTTTTCTTAGGTTACTCTTTGAGTCAGAGTGCATATCTATGTCTTGATGTGGTTAGTTCTAGAGTTTATGTCTCTCGTCATGTTGAGTTCCATGAGTCTGTTTTTCCTTTTCAAACACTATCCAAACACAATTCCTCCTTATCTCCTCCTTTTATGCCTTCCGACACTACTTCAGCCTCTCTTGTTCCTGTGTTTCATTGGCCAATCGAACAGTCTTCATCTCCGGATTCTTCATCTGCAACAACAACATCATCACAACCGATCACATCATCCTCAACTTCTCCGGTGTCCCTTGTGTAACCTCCCGCAGCAATTGCCTCTCCGCTTCCCCAACAGCCAGTTAACACTCACTCGATGCTCACACGGTCCAAAAACAACATTGTCAAACCAAATCCGAAATATAGTATTACTACATTTCTCAAAGAGGTTGAACCAGAAATTCATGTTCAGGCTCTTAAAGATGAGTGTTGGCGTCGAGCGATGTGTGATGAGTATGATGCCTTTGCTCGAAATGATACATGTGAGTTGGTTGATCGATCAATGGCTCAGAACATTGTGGGCTCTAAGTGGATCTACCGTGTCAAGCGTCTGCCAAATGGTGAGGTTGATCGTCTTAAGGCTTGCCTGGTCACTAAAGGCTTCCATCAACGACCAGGTATTGATTTCCATGAGATCTTTAGTCCAGTTATAAAACACGCCACGATTCATATGGTTCTTGGAACAGTTGTGGCACGCAACTGGCCTTTGAAACAGTTGGATGTCAACAACGCTTTTCTTCAAGGTCCGCTTGAAGAGGAAGTGTTCATGCAACAACCACTGGGTCTTGTTGACAGAGATTATCCTCATCATGTTCTTCGGCTCAAGAAGGCGGTTTATGGTCTCAAACAGGCCCCCCGGGCATGGTACAACGCTTTGAAGGATTGTCTTATCGGTCTTGGCTTTATGACTCCGTTGCTGATGCATCCCTCTTCATCATTCGCACACGCATTGCTTATGTCTATATTCTTGTTTACGTGGATGATATCATAATCACGGGTTCGTCTCTGGCTGAAATCACTCGCATTACCACTCTGTTTGCTGCCAAGTTCTCTCTCAAACAACTTGGGGATCTCTCCTATTTTCTTGGGATGGAAGCTACTTGTACTCTTGCTGGTCTGCTCCTTACTCAAACAAAGTACATCACTGATCTGCTTCGTAAAACAAAGATGTTTCATGCCAAACCGGTTGCCACTCCTATGTCCTCTTTGGAGATTCTCACGCTAGCTACCGGGACTGTTCTCTCTGATCCGACTGAGTATCGTGCTACTGTTGGGAGTCTGCAGTATCTGGGTCTCACTCGCCCTGATATCGCCTTTGCGGTAAACCGACTCTCTTAGTTTATGCATAAGCCAACTGATGTGCATTGGGTTGCTGTGAAGCGTGTCCTTCGTTACTTGGCTGGTACTCCTCACAAAGGCATCTTTTTCTCAGCCTCGACTCCGCTCTCTCTTCATGCGTACTCTGATGCAGATTGGAAAGGCAACCATGATGATTACACCTCCACTGGTGCGTACATTTTCTATCTTCGCAAACAACCTATTTTCTGGTCCTCATAGAAACAGACTGGTGTCTCTCGGTCCTCTACTGAAGCAGAGTATCGGGCTCTTGCAAATGCAGCGTCAGAAGTTAAATGGCTCACCTATTTAATGACTGAGCTTGGTTTGCACTCTCCTCTTGTTCCAGTTCTGTTTTGTGATAATATTGGAGCTACTTACTTGGTGGCCAATCCGGTTTTCCACTCTCGGATGAAACATCTGGCTCTTGACTATCATTTCGTCAGAGAACAGGTTCAGGCAAAGGCTCTTCGTGTCTCTCATATTTTCTCGGCTGATCAGCTTGCTGATGCCTTGACCAAACCGCTTACTCGAGCGCGTTTCCTTCAGCTTATTTCCAATATTGGACTTTCTTCTCGGCCTCCATCTTGAGGGGGCATGTTAGTATAAGATAATACCAAATGATATTTGTGATAATATCAAATGATATTAGTGATACTCTTGTATAGATTGGAGTATATCACAATCTCTTGTACTATATATATGATACACATATGATCAATGAGAATTAATCTTTCGCATTATCTATAGCTAGTGGGTATGGGATCATTAGTTTAGAATATTTACTATTATTAGTAGTATTATTATTATTATTATTATTATTATTATTATTATTATTATTATTATTAAAAAAAAAAACAGGTAAAGTCGTTTCATTCCTTAACTATAAAACAAACGAAATAAAATCCAAAGCGTTACATGAATCCAAATCTCAATGGACTAAATTAGGAAGGCATAACATTTATCGTCATGTCAATGATGATCTTGTTTAGCTTCAAAAGTGATGAGCTCCTAAAGGCAAGGCTGGAAATCAATATACGATTGTTATCAATGCTCTTTAGTGACACTTTGCACTCAGCATCATAGATTATGAATCTCATTTTTATTGATTTCTAACCATTATTATAATAATTATTTAGAGTCTATCTAGACTCAAATAGTGACTTTAGTGTTTGTAAATACATTTTTCAAGTCTTGACAGGTTTTAAAATGTTATAGAGAAATTGAAAAGTTTATTGATCATTTTAGATGTTTGAAGATGTAGATCGTGCCGGAAGTTTGGTATTCATGGACAGGCTTCTCGATATCGTGGTGTACCACAGGAATTTTTTTTAATAATTATTAAGAAAATTATATATTTTTGTGTTTTGGTTAATATTTAGATTTTATGGATTGTATTTTTTGTGTTTAGTACCGGTTAGGATTGGCGTCACACCTCTTGTTAACTCATTTGATATCAGACTAAAATATTATGTATTTTAGTAGACCAAGCTGTAAAAAACTATATAATCATATTTGTGTAAATTTTAATCTGCTCCATAACATGATTCGTAAATTTTTTAATTTTTTAGCAAGTTATAAAATATCTATAATATTTAAATTATGGATATTAATTTATTTTAAAATTATTTTAAGTATGTTTTTTGGATATTACAAATAATAACTTCAGATTTTAAAATTTATTTAAATGGCAAGGGTTTAATTATGTAAATTTTACAAATAAATGGTTACATTACCAAATGTACTTCTGAATTAATAATAGGGGATGATGAAATATATAATAAATGATCAAAGAATTTTTGTATATTTGTATTTTATATTTCCAGTTACATATATCAGTCTTTTTAACATAGACAAATCTCCATAATAAATTCTAAATATTAAGGAGTTTTTCGTAAATATTATGCAATTTCACTGTAGCTAGACTTTTTCCACAGTTGAACATCAAGGCTTTGAAAGAGTCAATCTCGGATAGTAGAGTAACAGTTGCCAAGAATCCGATCAACAGACTAATCTGGGTATTATTTGGCAAAGATGCTTGACCAGTCGAAGAGGAAGGGCTTCTTTCCACAACTGAAATAGAATCTGAACATAATCCGGAGAAAATCTGAACATTATTATTTTTGTTAATCCTAAACTAATAGTGGATAATTAAATCTGCTGGCTGCTGCATATCTCCATACGTTAGTTTCGTTAAATCTAAGCCTCGTGCAATCTCCCCCTTTTATTTATTAAAAATATACAACTTAAGTTTTGTAGACTTTATAAAAAATATAAATGGTTACAAATGCATACTAATAGGTTATATATAAGATATACATTACCCCTGTACTCTTCATAAGATAACTCTTTATATATAGATAATAAATAATAAATCCATAAATCGTGGAGTATATAGATAATAAATAATAAATCCATAAATTGTGGAGCAAATATATCATGAAGATCACAACATTGTTATTTCAAATGATCTTCTTTTTAATAAAAGAAAAGTACATAACATAGTTTATATTATTTATATTATAATATAAAATAAAGAGAAGTACACAATATAGTTTATATTATAGTGATTAAATTATATTATTTAATTTAAAATTATAATCGCGGAGTTATTTCAAATGATCTCCTTTTTAATAAAAAGAAGTACACAATATAGTTTTTGTAGACTTTATATTTTTAATTAATTATAAATGATTACAAATAGGTTATAGATAGGTTATAGATTAATTCATATATTAATGGTTACACCTAAATATTGGGTGCAACCTTAATTGGAGATATTCCAAATTGATAATTGATATATTAATGGTAATAAATAAAATCATGGATCTTTCAAACTGTATTTTCAGAAGATTTTAGTCATATATCAAGTTGTTTCCAAAGATCTTTAAACACAATATTAGAAATTTACTTTCCACAGATTTTATTGATAAACCATAACGTTCAATAAAAATTAAGACCATGCTAGAGCACAGATTGAATTTTGTTTTTATATTATAATTTTAAGACTTACAAACTCAAGCACGAGTTAAATTTTTATATACTCTAGCACGGAAGCTGCTGGACACACTCTAGCACGGATTAATAATTTTATATACTCTAACACGGGTTAAAATTAACAATATAAGACTTACATAATACATTTATATTTCATGAATAATATTTACAATAAAAATTATTTGCATGAGTTGCATCCAAATAATATTATATACAATTACATATATAATATTTTAAAAATAATAAAATGTATTTCAACCCGTGTTGTAGCACGGGTCCAAATCTAGTCTGAGTATTATTTGGCAAAGATGCTGAAATAGAATCTGAACATAATCCGGAGAAAATCTGAACATTATTATTTTTGTTAATCCTAAACTAATAGTGGATAATTAAATCTGCTGGCTGCTGCATATCTCCATACGTTAGTTTCGTTAAATCTTAGCCTCTCTTCTGTAATTATACGACTAACACGTTGGATGAAACACAAAACATTGACATCTCCACGTTGTTATGGTAATATGGATTTGCGCCATTGTAATTAGGCACGACCCCTAATATGTTTGTTTACCTTGCATTCGTTATAGTCATCATTGGTGTTCTTAAATTTCTCCACGTGGTTCTTATGTTGCATTATTTTTGAATTCAAAGTATTGGAAAACTCTTGTAATCATTTTCCTCAGGATCAATAAAGTTGAGTTTTTTTCTCTGATGATATACATATACGTATGCACACTTCTAACCCAAAAAAAAAATCAATATAGAATCAATAATAACGAAAAGAAAAAGTTTCATATAAAAGAGGTTACTATCAGAGGAAAGGAGTAGACAACATCTGGAAACAACTCTGCGGAGTGAATAAAAAGAACCAATCTGCTTGGTAATGATGCTACCATCATCAAGTTTAAACACACTATCATAATCCCCGTCACTAAAGTAGATAGCATTCTCCAAACATCCATAGTACTCGGAGGCTAAGACAGTAAAACAGCTGTCCGTAGCTACAATTAGTGCCTTGTCTGATAAGCCATATATCGTCTACACCCGAAGAAGATCACGTGCTAAGGACGCGGTGACGGAAGAAGCACGTGGAAAATAGAATGTATAAATACTCTGAGTTTGTTATTGTTTTACATTCATGTTGTTTGTGTGTGTAAACAGAGTCGCATGTGACATCTGTGAGTGAGAGTATTGCTCTAGGTGCGTCTAGAGACTCTTACGGTTACATTCAGTTACAATTCTGATATCGATAATAAAGAATACAGTTCTCTTTCCGAAGTCAGGGTTCTAATTTGGGATTTTTTTCCGACGAATTGCAAATCGAAGAGCGAAGATGGTGATGGAGCAAACCTTATCACCGATTAAGGAAGCCGCAACCGCTGAGCAAGTGGAAGCGTCAGCTGTGGAGTGTTATAAGAGACTGGTGGAGATGAATGTGATGGTTCATAGAGTGGAATCGCGATTGGATGCAAGAATCGATACTCAGGATCAACAATTCTTGGAGCTTAAGCAGAAGCTGGATCTGGTGTTATCAAACCTAGCCGGCAAAGCAACGATTCGAGAAATTGGTGGCCCGAGTCACACTTCTTCCTCGATGACACAAGATCCTTTTACTCAGGTAACAATTTCAAACTCGGAACCATGCCGTAGTGATATTAGGCATGCGATAAGAGAAAATTTGCTCAAAAATGTCGAAATAGCTGTGTTTGAGGGCGTGGGAACTTATGGTTGGATAGCTACAGTTGGGCGATTCTTTCGGACTGGGAGATACAATGATGCTGAGAAATTAGCTTTGGTAGCTGTGAGTCTACAAGGTGAAGCTCTTAGTTGGTACAATTGGGAGGTTAACATGAAGGATTTTATCAGTTGGGATCAGTTTAAGAAGAGTTTGTTGCTGCGCTTTAGGAATTTGAAGTTAAGAGGACCGAGCCAAAGTCTTTTTTGCATCAGACAGACATGTTCCATAGCTGATTACGTTCAATGTTTTGAAGATTTGTCCTCACAAGTTTCTGGGATGGATGATCAAAAGTTAGAAGGTATATTTCTTAATAGTCTGACTCTAGAGATGCAGAAACTAGTACATATGCAAAAGCCAAGAAACTTGCCAGAAATGGTAGCAGAGGCAAGAGCAATGGAATCTAGCATCATCCGACGAGTTGTTCAGAAAGACCTGTTATTAGTGGATAAAGAGAATCAAGTCGTACAAAGTGTTAACCACACGAACAATACACAATTTACCACTAACAACTGGAAAACAAAGACGATTACAACAGACTCGAATCAGAACACTGCCAGACAAATAGTCAGGGGAGATCAAAGACCAAGAAGACATCACACGGGTGCAGAGTTAGATGAAAAAAGGAGGAAGGGGATCTGTTTCAAATGTGATGGACCTTATTATAAAGACCATAAGTGCCCTAACAAAGAATTAAGAGTGTTAACGGTGTTTAATGGCTATGAAGTGGAGATTTTAGACGATAACACAGAAGAAGCAGAAGCGATGGAACCAGTAAGAGAGTGCATGGCTTTATCTTTCAATTCCTTCAGAGGGTTATCATCCCATAATATAACAAAGGTACGAGGAACAGTGGGAAAGATGAGTGTGGTTATTATGTTAGACAGCGGTGCCACCCATAATTACATTTCCCCAACAGCAGTTCAGAAGCTGAGGCTGAAGAGTAGAGAGGACTCCTATATGAACGTTACGCTTGGTACAAGAATAACAGTGAATGGTCTCGGAGTTTGTGATAACGTCAGATTCTCAGTCAAGGATATATCATTTACTAATGACTTCATCATCCTGGAATTGGGGCAGGTTGATATTATCTTGGGAATAGCATGGCTGAGCACTCTTGGAGATTGCAGAGTAAACTGGCAGCGACATGAGATGTCATTCCTATACAATGATACAATGGTCACATTAAGAGGAGAACCTGATCTTCTTGTTTCGAAGATGTCTATTAAATCACTATCAAATGGCTACACACTTAACCATAAAGGAGTCGAAGTGAGGTTATCTAACCAACAGTTGGTGCAGAAAGAAATGGAGCATTTGGATCAAGGGATTCAAGCAGTTTTGACGAAGTTCAAGAAGGTTTTTGATGTTCCAGATGGATTACCTCCTATTAGGGGTCAAGAACACTCGATAACTCTATTACCTGGACATAATGCTATCAGTGTGCGTCCGTATAGATATCCACACGCTCAGAAAGAAGTTATGGAAGGAATGGTGAAAGACATGCTAGATTCAAGGATAATAAGAGCAAGCCACAATACTTTTTCTAGTCCAGTTCTTTTGGTGAAAAAGAAAGACAATTCTTGGCGATTTTGTGTGGACTATAGGGTGTTAAATAGGGTCACAATACCGGATAAGTTCCCTATCCCTATTATCGACCAGCTTCTCGACGAACTGAGTGGTTCACGAGTATTCTCCAAGCTGGATCTTTGAGCAGGCTATCACCAGATAAGAATGAGAGAATAAGATGTAGCTAAAACAACATTCCGCACTCATGATGAACATTAGAAATTCTTAGTAATGCCATTTGGATTGACGTATGCCCCTGCAATGTTCCAAGCATTGATGAATGAACTTTTTCGACCATTCTTAAGGAAATTCATATTAGTATTCTTTTATGATATCTTGGTTTACTCAATGAACACGGATCAGCTTATAGAACATTTGAAAATAGTGATGAAAGTGCTGGAGAGTAATCAGCTATTTGCAAATCAGAAGAAGTGCTTATTTGCTCAAAATCAGATAGAATATTTGGGTCACATTATCACTAGTTCAGGCGTATCGACTGATCCGGTAAAAAATCAAGCTATGAAGCAGTGGGTGACCCCAAAGTCTGTGAAGGAGTTGAGAGGTTTTCTGGGTTTAACTGGGTATTACAGGCGGTTTATTAAAGGTTATGGAGTACTGGCACGACCTCTAACAGAGCTTCTTAGGAAAGATAAATTCAAATGGACCTCAGAAGCTCAAGTTGCCTTTGATAACCTCAAGAAAGCTATGACTAGTGCACCTGTTTTAACCCTACCGGATTTTGAGAAAACTTTTATTGTGGAAGCTGATGCCTCAGGGTATGGTCTAGGAGCTGTGCTAATGCAAGACAAAAAGCCTATAGCTTACTTCAGTCATGGTTTAACACCAAAAGAACAGTTAAAACCAGTTTATGAAAGGTTATGGCGATTGTACTATCAGTTCAGAAATGGAAGCACTATCTAATGGGGAGAAAGTTTGTGGTCTATACTGATCAGAAAAGCTTAAAATTTCTACTGGAGCAAAAAGAAGTCACAATGGATTATCAGAAATGGTTAACAAAATTACTACATTATGACTTTGAAATACTTTACAAGCCAGGAATTGATAATAAAGCAGCAGATGGATTATCAAGAATGGTTCAACCGGTTGGATCGTTATCACCCCAGCTATTGATGGCCCTAACCGTGCCTACAGCTTTGCAACTACAGGATCTGTTTGAGGAGATTGATAAAGATGAGAAGTTACAGGAACTGATTCAAAGTTGTCAAGTTGGTACTCAGGTGAAACCAAATTATGAGGTTCGAGAGGGTAGACTGCGGTTCAGAGACAGACTGGTTTTACCAAAGTCTTCTAAATTCATCAAGCTAATTCTGGAAGAGTACCATAGCAGTTTAATGGGTGGTCACTTGGGTGTATTGAAAATGAAGTGAGTTCAACAATCATTCCATTGGGAAGCGTTACTTAAAGATATACAAAAGTTTGTAGCTGAGTGTGAGGTGTGCCAACGTAACAAATATTCGACTTTATCTCCAGCAGGTCTCTTACAACCTCTTCCTGTACCAAATCAAGTCTGGGAGGATATATCCATGGATTTCGTCGAAGGCTTACCTACTTCACAGGACAAGAACATGATTCTGGTCATTGTGGATAGATTCAGCAAAAATGGGCAATTCATTGGACTCAAACATCCTTTTACTGCCCCTGAGGTGGCGAGTAAGTTCATTGCAGAAGTGGTACGTTTACATGGTTATCCTGCATCGATAGTGTCGGATAGAGGAAGCACATTCTTGAGTTCCTTTTGGAAAGAGTGTTTTCGTCTCTCAAGTACCAAATTGAAATATAGTACGACTTTTCACCCACAAACTGATGGCCAAACAGAGGTATTAAACCGATGCTTAGAAACTTACTTGCGTTGCCTAGCCTCTACGCACCCTCGGAAATGGCACCAGTACTTATCTTAGGCTGAATTATTGTACAACTCTTCATTCCACACTGCTTTTAAAACTACCCCGTTCAAAGTGGTTTATGGCAGAGATCCTCCGGCTATCATTAGGTTCGAAGAGCAGTCCACTAAGGTGTCAGAACTGGAAGTGATGTTAAAAGAACGAGACTTAATGCTTGGCCAGATAAAGGAATATTTGATTCATGCTCAACAATTAATGAAGAACAATGCAGACAAACATAGGAGGGACTTGGAGTTTGAGGTTGATACATGGGTATTTTTTGAAATTACGACCTTATCGACAAAACTCGGTGTCCAAGCGTATCTGTCAGAAGTTATCTGCAAAATTTTATGGTCCTTATGAGATTATGGAGCGAGTAGGGAAAGTGGCTTATAGGCTACAACTACCAGATGGTTCGAAGGTGCACCCAGTGTTTCATGTATCACAGCTTAAACAGGTGCTTGGTGAGAGTCATCAAGTGATTCCTCTTCCAGAAATGTTTAATGCATCGGATGAGTTGATTGTGGTGCCAGAGGACGTGTTGGATCAGGGTCGGAACCAGCATAAAATATTAGTGGGGGCAGTTCGTTGTACAAGGGGATCGAACCCCTTACCTCAAGGGTTTTTAATGCGAACGTAAACCACTTTGCCACTTAAATAACTTTGTTTAGTGTAAAATTTGTTTTATATTTCAAAGTTACTGGTGGCACTTGCCACCACCATCCATAACGTGGGTCCGCCACTGTGTTGGATTCACGCTATAATGATGAAGGACAATTAGAAGTGTTGTTCCATTGGCTAGGTTTGCCAAGTCATGATGATTCGTGGAAGTCATGATGATTTGTGGGAGTTGGCTAAGGATTTAAACAAACAATATCCTGACTTAGCGCTTGAGGACAAGCTTCGTGTTGAATGGGGGGGGG
>NC_025701.1:24569522-24601783 GCF_000633955.1 Camelina sativa
GGGGGGGGGGGGGGTATTGATAAGCCATATATCGTCTACACCCAAAGAAGATCACGTGCTAAGGACACAGTGACGGAAGAAGCACGTGGACAAGAGAATGTATAAATACTCTGAGTTTGTTATTGTTTTACATTTATGTTGTTTGTGTGTGTAAACAGAGTCACATGTGACATCTGTGAGTGGGAGTATTGCTCTAGCTGCGTCTAGAGACTCTTACAGTTACATTCAGTTACAATTATGATATCGATAATGAAGAATACAGTTCTCTTTCTTATCATTGTCTCCCAAGGAACTGACCTCAACCCATTTCACCAAATCCTCGTGCATCTTATAAACCTTTAAACCAACAGTTCTCTCACAACTAAATCGATTTTCACGAGGTTTCTTACAGAAACGATGAAGAATGCATAGATCTCCACAATACTCCAAGAGTCTATTTTCTTTGCATTTATTAATGTCGTCGTCGTCCTTTGGAGTTGAAGGTTTGTATTGATATATGTTGAGCTTAGATAAACTAATCCACCAAATTCCTCCTTTTAATTCTAAGGCATAGATATTTCCTCTGTGAAGTATAATATCCAAGAAATCTTCAACTTTTTTTATTGTTTATTCTTGTCCAATATCTACTTTCTTCTCCGCTCTCGCAACACCAAATCATGTTTTCGTAGTCAACTACGAAAAACAGATTGTCTAGGAAAACAACTCTACTCGAATTCACGAAAAACTTATTACATCAACAACTATAGTCGAATACGTATCATGTTTTATATTCTTGGTACAGTACTTAACGTTGTAAGATTGACGAATCTCTGAAACCCTAAACTTCAATAGGTCTAGGGTTTTGTAAGAAAGGGTTATGGTCTGGTCAGACAGAGGAGACAAGTGTCTGTTCTTACTCAATTCAGAGATTTGTCTGTTTTTGATCAGCCATCCTTTGTTAGGACACAAAGAAGGGAGAGTTACACGGAAGAAAGTAGTGAGAAAGACTGTCTTTCTCCTCTTGAAAATAGGAAGATTACGTTGAAAGTGGTTCCGGACACGCTTCTTAGCCGCAACCGTGGAACGCCAAGGTTTACAGATGCTACAGATACGGAGGAGGTCAATGTTGGAAGATAAACGATCGACTACCAAATCAACTAGATCTACAGGTAAATCAGACCACCCAATTATACCCATCTCGCCATCTCGATCAATATCTCTGTGTTTGTTACAGAAAGAGTTAAGAGAGCCTCAGATTTAAAGAAACTGATGTATATAAGGAGATATGGCATAATCCACAATTAGTTTAGGATTGACAAAACTAATAATGGAAATACAAAAGAGAGAGTCTACGGTGAAATTTCCTTTTTGTTCCAATCGAAATATATTTCCCTTATTTTCTTTCTGGTAGGAATATTTCCAATTTTATTGTTCAACGTAACTTAAATCCCAAGATATTTCAGAAAACTCCTTAATACAATTTAGATAAAATTACCTAGAATGATCCATAAAACAGTGAAATAACTAGAATAACCCAGTTATTTCAAAGAAAATTTGTTAATATTTTTTTATGGATCCAATAAAACAGTGAAATAGATTATTTCAACCATTTTATGCAAGATATTAACAAATTGTCATTTTTTTTAAATAGAAAATTAGTTTAAAGAAAATACTTTCAATTTTTTTTTTAATTCACAACGTTTTTTTGGCAAAAAAAATAGATTAGAAGTCGAAATTTTGAAAAAAAAAACATGGATAAAATGTCTTGTAAAATTTATTCTAATTGTTTTTTGGTTGACAAACAAAAATATCTATAATACTGACATTTCATCAAACACGTTTCATCAAACACCTTTCATGCATACATTTTTGTAACACATTTTTTTTTGTCAACCAAACAATAATTAGAATATAATCTACAATAAAATATGTTAAAATGTGTATAAAATGGATAAAATTTACAATATGGATCAAATGTGTTATAAAGTGTAGTAACTAATAAAAAGTCTATAATAACTAATCTTGCACAATAAATCTGCAATGCAAAATAAATCTGTGGGACAAAGAAAATATGTGGTGTCTGGGAAACAAATCTGTAAGATAAATCTGTGGTTGACAAAAATATGTAGTAGCTTATAAATCTGTAATAATATCAAACAACACGAAAATAAATTTCAGAACAAATCTGTGGTTCTAAAAAAATCTGTTGTAGATTTGTTTCACAAAAAGTCAGTGATAACTATGAAATAAATCTGCCGCAGATTTTTTTTACAAATTTATTGACAAATGCATAATATTTGCTGGTATTATTGTATATATTTGGAATTTTTTCCATGCTGGCTGAAATATTTTAACGGTATTTTCGTAATATTTGGTTTTTCAAAAAACTTAGAAAGGGTTTTTTTAAGGGTTTAAAAAATGAAAAACACCATAGTTATTTTTTAAAAATTAAGTGTTATTCTAGTTATAAATCCCCATATATGGGTTATTCTAGGTTTTCCCCTAAAATTTATTACAAATATTCCTGGATCATCTATTATATTTCATCATATTTTTAAAAAATGCTGTATTGTAGATAACCTGAAGATTGCTTAGGACTCCTGACTCCAATAACATTTCAAATCTTAATTTTATTTGTATACAGTATATTCCAAGCAGATTTACATAAATTAAACTAACTATATTTATTCAGTTTGGTTTAGTTACTTTTTTTTTGGTTATTGCTTGGGTAAAATTGATAAAATCTTTTCGATTTTGATCGGTTTCAATTTCAGTTTGAAGAATTTCAGTTTGTGAGCCAAAATTGCTAATGTGTGTTGTATATTCAAAACTATATAGATTAACACTCTTAGAGGTTTTAAAAATAAAATTACTAATAATGCACAGAATTCACTACAAGAAAACAACCGCAAACCGACGGCCATATCTGTCTGTAACCTGTCGGGAACAACCTAAACCGACAGATTACATATGGCATCAGTCCGTTGGTTCTAGAGCGTCGAAAATATTAAATCTGTCGGGAATCCGTCAGTATACCCGTCAGATATTCTGACGGCATATTATTCCGACGGATTACCAACAACTTTGGATATACCCGTCAGAATAATAAGCGACGGGCACTGATAACTTCCCGACAGATAATAGCAAGGGGAAACTGACTGTTTCCCAAGAAATATATTTTGTTATTCCCGACGGTCTCCCGACAGAGATTACCAACGGATTTCTCTGTTTTGTTCTGTTTTTCTCTGTTTCTACCGACGGAATCCTGACGTAAATTACTAATTAGGTAAATATTTAAAAATAAATCCAATTTCTTTTGACAACAATTACTAATTAGGTAATAACATTTAAATTCATAAATTTAGAATTCCAAAATACAATATCACAAATCATCCCAAAAATCAAAAAGAAAAAGAAAATGGTGAATAAAACTTAAATATTGTGAAAATAGGTCTAAGAACTTGAATTCACAGGGAACTTTGATCGCATCTCTGCCATGAACGATGCAAGCTCTTCATCTTTCAGCTTGTTCTTCTCATTCTCTTTTTCCATCATCTTCTCAAGAGCTTCAATACGTTCATCTTTTTCTTGGAGGACTCAAAGAAGTTCAGGATCACGATAGTATATTGGTGATGAAGAAGTACGAAGTCTTTTTGCCACCTTTCCTAATCCAAAGATTCGACCCTTGGTTTGTGGAGTTTCCTGAAATTTAGAACAATTAGAACAAAATGTATAAAAAGAATCATAAGCAAAAAAACAATTTGAATCAAAGTGTGAGGACCTCAAGAACGAATTGGTTAATCATCTCGACTGGGATTGGTGTTGGTAAGCCATCACCATCGGCTGAAGGTTGGGATAACCTAAACTCCTCCATCCTCTTACGAGAATTTTCAATCACTTCCTTAGCTAAGGGGTCTTGAATTTGATTGGTCTTCTTGTTGGTGTGGGTGTCTTCCATCAATGTTAAGTGATCAGGAGCAACACCATCTCTTCTAGTCTTCAAAACAAATCAAGATGTTTTAATCCAAAGATGAAATTAAGTTTTGAACTACAAAATGTTGAAACATGTTGAAAACTTACAAGTTGTTTTCCACGGGTATAATGGCTTGTTGACCCAGAATTGTGCGTTGCTCTCCCTTTGCCACCTCGATTGCTATTCCGGTAGTGTTGGAATATTGAGTGGCTGCCTCTTTGTCAAACTCTCGACGAACTCTAGATGTCAGTTGTGGCTCCCAGTTAAAATCTTGCTACAAGAGTAAAAGAGATGATTAGTCTGATTGCAATATTTTTTGATACTACATGATCATCTCTGTATGTATACAAATTTAGCTTGCCAATGAAGTCTTGAAATAGTGAAGTATTACCGCAAACTGTTTCAACCAAAGGTCACGGTCATCACCTGGCATTGATGAGTGTGTTTCATAAGGTTCTTTGAGGAGTCCATACATCATCCAGTTTAGAGATTTGCTAATGTCATTTCCAGATGCCTCAAACCTACAAAAGTTTGATCTGAAATAACAAAAAAAATAAGAAATCATAAGTGTTTTAGAGTTTGAGATTTACCATGTAGCATCTCCGATGTAGTTTGGATGGAGTTTTGGGATAAGTTCTCGTCCCGGTTGAGAAACAAAATCCTCAATGGGATGTCGGGTATCCGTCGGGTTTATGAGTTATTCAGGTTTTATATATTTACATTTCAATTCTGTTTGACAAACTCAATTGTTATGGAGTGTTTTGTTAGACCTAATATCTATACAAAAAAAAATTGATGTGTTTTGTTAGATTACAAATTATTAAAAAAATTGTTATTATAAAAATTGAATTTTTATATCACAAGTCTTTATTATTTATTTTCTAACTTATTTTCAAATTCTTTTTAATTTTTTTGTTAGATCTCATTATATATATAACAAATTATTGTCAAAATTTAATTATATATATATATTAGATTTATATATAAATTTTTAAGAGTAGATCTATTTAAATTTATTATAAAACTTGCATTACCATAATGTTTGATCTTTTATTTTTATTCAATACAATATAAAATTAACATTTATTTTCTACTTAGAGTCTGTTGAATAATCAAAAGAAATTGAGTCTGTATCATCATCAAATTCTCCAATTTCTTCCTCTGACTCTAAATGCACTACTTCATCTCCGAACATGGTGAAGTCAACCACAAGATCAACTTCAAGGGAATGTTCAACCGAAGCCATCTCACAATTGTCGCTTGCCTACAAAGGATCGTAAAACGACCCGATCTGTTTTTTTTTAATAATAAATATATTAATATAATATGATAATATACAACTAAGCTAGTGGTCTCATACCCACTAGCCACCTAACCACAATCACACCAAACAGCGGAAATAATAAAACCAATAAACCAATAACCAATATCAATTAAACCGTAATAATTCCAAAATCATAAGCAAAAGATACAATCAATATGTGAAGTGACCTTAGTGTAGTGGCAGGAGGTAAGTTCATTTGTAGAAGGCACCATCACACCCGGGATCGAGTCCCGGCTCCTACGAATGTAGGAATTTGGCTAATGGGCCGGCCAGTTGTGGCCCAATGGTTGACAAAAAAAAAAAAAGATCCAATCAATATAAACCAGAGAACCAGCAATCCTAAACAACATTCTAGGACTCAACTCTAGCAACCTAACAAAACCAAAAGGCGTGACTTTGAGAAAGAGATTAGGGGTTTTTGGTTTAATTAGATTAAACCAGGATTTAATTAAACCAAAATTAATTAAAATTCACTCTTTTGGTTTACTCAACATAACTCAAACTCTATTCCCGGAACACGGATGATAAAATTCTCTCCTACCAACATAGATTCGTCCTCGAATCTCGAACAACCATCAGTCAAGGACTCCCGTGCAACCGTCTCCACGGCCCGCACTCTTCCGACCGATCTACGAAAGGTCACCTCTAGGTAATAGACTCACGCTCCAGGCATTATTTGCTCTCGACTTTTGGACTTTCCTTTACTCATAGGTCTAAACCTTGAGTTTTTATTGGCTTCTCATCAGACCTAAGTCTGCATGTCATAATGTTGGCTCCTCATCGGGCCTAAGCCCGCATGCCATATATAAAAGAAAGTCCAATATTCGTCTCTCGGGTTGCCACCCTACAGCGCGCCCCCGGATCGTCATCCAAAGTCAATATACCAACCATACTCCCAAGCCACAAAGTCTCAGAATATTGCAGTACTAGGAGAACCAAAGTTCCCCAAGAGTCGCGAGCAAACAATTCTGAACACGTCTGAGTCCTATCCCTATCCAAGTTTCCTTCCCGTGGCTCGCATAACACATCTCAATGTCCTACCAACCACATATCCCCTCACTGGAATACCACATNGGCTAACCAGCCCGCCACAAAAGCCACACATCTGGCTAAACAGCCTGCCACAAAGGCCACACATCTGGCTANCGCCAAACTAATGTCCTAAACAGGACCATCACCAAGGCCAAACAATCTGTCCTAAACAGGACCGTCACAAAGACCAAACAAATGTCCTAAACAGGACCGTCACAAAGACCAAACAATATGTCTTAAACAGGACCGTCACAAAGACCATCTGTCCCGAAAGACCATCACAAAGACCATCTTTCCCGAAGGACCGTCACAAAGACCATATGTCCCGAAGGACCGCCTAAACAGGTACTCTGGCTAAACAGCCCGCCACAAAGGCCACACATCTGGCTAAACAGCCCGCCACAAAGGCCACACATTTGGCTAACCAGCCCGCCACAAAAGCCACACATCTGGCTAAACAGCCTGCCACAAAGGCCACACATCTGGCTAAACAGCCCGCCACAAAGACAACACATCTGGCTAAACAGCCCACCACAAAGGCTACACATCTGGTTAAACAGCCCGTCACAAAGGCCACACGACTGGCTAAACAGCCCGCCACAAAGGCCACACAATTTCTCAAAAGACTGCCACACACGGGCACAATGACTCAAAATTCTGCCACTAAGGCCACACAAGCCACTCCGAGGCTCACAAACACTAAAAATGGACAAATTCTAACTCACATAAAACTTTCCATTTTTACCACTTTCCACTTTTGGAAACTTTCCTCAAAAACCACCACAGTGCCAAAGGACTCTCATCAAATTAATCTTCTTCTTCCGAAGTTCCTTGATCCTCCTCCCGAGAACCCTCACTTGTCTCGCCTCCAAAGTCATGTTAGGCTGAAGATCTTCAGGAATCTTAGCTAACAACCAATCATCCTCACAGAGACACTCACGCAACATCGACACATGAAAAACCTTGTGGAACGCACGCATAACCACAGGAAACTCCAGCCTATATGCCACCGGTCCCACCCGCTCAATCACTCTGAACGGACACATATATCTCGGATTCAACTTAGTCTCTGTCAATGACCTGTTCGGACCCTGCAACATAGCCATCTTGATGTACACTCTGTCTCCTACCTGAAACTCAAGATATATTTTCCTCTTGTCGGCATAACTCCTCTGCCAATCCTGAGCTTCCTTCATGTTCAGCTTGAGAACCCGAATCTTCTCTGAGGTCTCCTGAACAAACTAGCACCAAACATGCTCCTCTCCCCCACCTGAGTTCAACATAACAGTGTACGGCATGGCCTCCTGTACAAAGCCTCATAAGGAGCCATATTAATACTCACCTGATAGCTGTTGTTGTAAGCAAACTCTATCAGGTTCATGTGATCTTCCCAATGGCCACCCCAATCCAACACACACATTCTCAGCAAATCCTCCAGCGTCTGGATCGTCCTCTCTGACTGTTCATCTGTCAGGGGATGATAAGTTGTACTCATATGCACCTTAGTGCCCATCTCTGCCTGAAATGCCTTCCAGAACACCGAAGTGAACTTAGAATCCCTATCAGAAACGATACTCGCCGGCACCCCCATGCAATCTGACTATCTCTCTCACATACTTCTTAGCCAAGACTGCTGCTCCATCAGTTTTCTTAATGGCCAGAAAATGTGCTGAATTAGTCAACCGGTCCACAATGACCCAAATAGCATCAAAAGTCCGAGACACTGGCAATCCTACCACAAAGTCCATCGTGATCATATCCCACTTCCACTCAGGAATGGGTAGATTCTTCAGTAACCCGCCTGGAACCTGATGCTCAGTCTTCACTAGCTGGCACATATCGCACCTCGCGACCCAACTAGCTACATCCTTCTTCATCCCGACCCAGTGATAGTACCTCTTGATATCACGGTACATCTTAGTCGCTCCTGGATGAATAGAAAAACTTGCTCGTATGAGCCTCTCTCAGGATCTCCTGCCTCAACTCCTCATCTTTGGGCACACAAATCCGACCGTGCACCAAGATAGTACCATTATCTGAGACCTGATACTCTGAATCCACATCCTTTGAGGCATTCACCAATAACCAATATCAATTAAACTGTAATAATTCCAAAATCATAAGCAAAAGATCCAATCAATATAAACCAGAGAACCAACAATCCTAAACAACACTCTAGGACTTAACTCTAGCAACTTAACAAAAGCCAGACAACAACCAAACGAGCCACTAGAACATCCTCCTCTTCATTGCCATAATCCCACGGTTACACTTTGCCTCTACCTGCACCACAAACACAATGAGAAGCGTGAGTATTACCAGAAATACTCAGTAAGGCGATCCTCCCATCTACGAGCTATACACACAAGCAAATCAAAAGTACAACTACAAATAAAATATAACAAACCAACCATTTAAACAGAACAACAAATAACACTTTCACCACACCTACACATCATCACACAAAATAAGTCATACAACCCAATCGCTTAGATAAGCTCATGGTCACGCACTCACCTTAACAAGTGATTCACGAAAATAACTACAACCAAATTAGAGGCTCTCCAATATCCAAGAACAACCAAACTCGCTCCTACAACCAATCACAACAACAAATAAACATTGAAAACAAACTGATAGAAAAATCAGAAAAGAACNTAATGGCCAGAAAATGTGCTGAATTAGTCAACCGGTCCACAATGACCCAAATAGCATCAAAAGTCCGAGACACTGGCAATCCTACCACAAAGTCCATCGTGATCATATCCCACTTCCACTCAGGAATGGGTAGATTCTTCAGTAACCCGCCTGGAACCTGATGCTCAGTCTTCACTAGCTGGCACATATCGCACCTCGCGACCCAACTAGCTACATCCTTCTTCATCCCGACCCAGTGATAGTACCTCTTGATATCACGGTACATCTTAGTCGCTCCTGGATGAATAGAAAAACTTGCTCGTATGAGCCTCTCTCAGGATCTCCTGCCTCAACTCCTCATCTTTGGGCACACAAATCCGACCGTGCACCAAGATAGTACCATTATCTGAGACCTGATACTCTGAATCCACATCCTTTGAGGCATTCACCAATAACCAATATCAATTAAACTGTAATAATTCCAAAATCATAAGCAAAAGATCCAATCAATATAAACCAGAGAACCAACAATCCTAAACAACACTCTAGGACTTAACTCTAGCAACTTAACAAAAGCCAGACAACAACCAAACGAGCCACTAGAACATCCTCCTCTTCATTGCCATAATCCCACGGTTACACTTTGCCTCTACCTGCACCACAAACACAATGAGAAGCGTGAGTATTACCAGAAATACTCAGTAAGGCGATCCTCCCATCTACGAGCTATACACACAAGCAAATCAAAAGTACAACTACAAATAAAATATAACAAACCAACCATTTAAACAGAACAACAAATAACACTTTCACCACACCTACACATCATCACACAAAATAAGTCATACAACCCAATCGCTTAGATAAGCTCATGGTCACGCACTCACCTTAACAAGTGATTCACGAAAATAACTACAACCAAATTAGAGGCTCTCCAATATCCAAGAACAACCAAACTCGCTCCTACAACCAATCACAACAACAAATAAACATTGAAAACAAACTGATAGAAAAATCAGAAAAGAACAACCTCACAAGTGAAACTACGAAATCAAAACGAACCGTTAACTTTCTAACCCCTCCGGTGAAAAGCAAAGTCTATACTTCCAGAAGCTTCCCACAAACTTTTAGCACGATCAGAGAACATCTGAAACCGCAATCGTCTCCGTAACATCCGCTGATCTCAATCCGCGAATGAGAAGAAACGCCTCACGAAACTGCTAATATCTCATAGAATATTAACTCAAATTCACTTCTGTAAAAACGAGAATGTACGAAAATCTCGTAGCTACAACCCTACCAAAAATCAGTACCTTTCGAAACGATTTGACCAGTCGGATCCTCCTTCTCCCAAACCNAATCCCACGGTTACACTTTGCCTCTACCTGCACCACAAACACAATGAGAAGCGTGAGTATTACCAGAAATACTCAGTAAGGCGATCCTCCCATCTACGAGCTATACACACAAGCAAATCAAAAGTACAACTACAAATAAAATATAACAAACCAACCATTTAAACAGAACAACAAATAACACTTTCACCACACCTACACATCATCACACAAAATAAGTCATACAACCCAATCGCTTAGATAAGCTCATGGTCACGCACTCACCTTAACAAGTGATTCACGAAAATAACTACAACCAAATTAGAGGCTCTCCAATATCCAAGAACAACCAAACTCGCTCCTACAACCAATCACAACAACAAATAAACATTGAAAACAAACTGATAGAAAAATCAGAAAAGAACAACCTCACAAGTGAAACTACGAAATCAAAACGAACCGTTAACTTTCTAACCCCTCCGGTGAAAAGCAAAGTCTATACTTCCAGAAGCTTCCCACAAACTTTTAGCACGATCAGAGAACATCTGAAACCGCAATCGTCTCCGTAACATCCGCTGATCTCAATCCGCGAATGAGAAGAAACGCCTCACGAAACTGCTAATATCTCATAGAATATTAACTCAAATTCACTTCTGTAAAAACGAGAATGTACGAAAATCTCGTAGCTACAACCCTACCAAAAATCAGTACCTTTCGAAACGATTTGACCAGTCGGATCCTCCTTCTCCCAAACCCTGACAGTTCTGTTTCTCTCTTAACTCTAAGGAAAAAGTTTGATCTCCTTCACTTTCTCATTTACACCAAATTACCAAGACTTATCTCTCTTTCTCTCCCTTCCTCTGATGACAATGTCGACCAAAACACAAAAACAAGAGAAGAGGCGTGACTTTGAGAAAGAGATTAGGAGTTTTTGGTTTAATTAGATTAAACCAAGATTTAATTAAACCAAAATTAATTAAAATCCACTCTTTTGGTTTACTTAACATAACTCAAACTCTATTCCCGGAACACGGATGTTACACATCGTGAGCTGCAACTCCATATACTTGACCTCTAGGGTTTACCGACGTCACTGTGATCCATGGGTCGTTCATGTTTGTAACTCGATGATAGGTTAAGTAGCATACTTGTAACAAGTAATAAAATTGATTAATTATATATACCATCTAATGATGCTTTTCTAATTGAATGTTAAGAAATGAGCATACCTGGTCAACCTGTGATGCAAGAATAAATGGGTCAAATTTCATTAACCTTCGTACTAAATTTATTGACGTAACACCAAATTGGTCAACTCTTATGCCATCACCAATTGTGGGATCGTACCAGTCACACACAAACGAAATGCACCGTAGTTTCAACATTCCCAGATATCGAATTTCCAATATTTTTGTAAGGATACCATAGTACAAAACATCGTCGGCTTTAACGGATATACCAGAATTAATTGTTGTCCTCCTATCTCCATCATCATGAATCCTAAAAGCATACCCTCTCGTGCAATACCTCGGATACGCCGTTGCAATGTAGTTTGGTCCATTAGAGATCTCTACTAATCATGTTGGAAATGATTGACCTTTTGAAATTCCATCTGATACCTATAAATTTTTTAGAATAATTAATCAATATATCATTTACTATTAATTATTAAAGTTACTTATATAACTTACATAATATTGCAACCAAAAAGTGAAATCCTTATCTTTAAGCTCCTCAAGTTTATCCTCGGGATATTCCGGATAGTAGGAGCGTATTACAGCCATGTAAATCCTGTAAAACAAAAATAATTAATGAAATTACTAATTCTAAACAATTTAATTTTATATACATAAGTATATTTTAAATACATACCTCTCATAATCAATAATATCCTCACAGTTGGTGAGAATATACATGTGCAAGTGAGTATACTCATGCGCTGAAAGTTTAAAATTTTTCCCTTTTCCACTAAGGCGGCCGATTTGAGTAAACAAGCTTGGAACGTATACGGGATATGTTGGTTGCTCGCCACCATCGTCATGACGAGAAGGACGACGACTCTTTGTACAAACTTGCGAAGGAAAGTAATATTCCGCAAAGTGTGAGGCTTCTTCATTAATACTTGTGCCACAATAGAACCCTCGACTTTGCTTAAATTTTTAACTTTTTTCTTTAGGTGAAACATGTACCGCTCAAAAGGATACATCCATCGATATTGAACAGGGCCACCAAGTGCTGCTTCTCGCGGTAGATGAATAGGTAGGTGTTCCATAACATCAAAAAAAGACGGTGGAAATATCTTCTCAAGATTGCAAAGAAGAATGGGTATATTTTGTTCCAAATTGCAGATACCTTCAACAGTAAGTGTTCTTGTGGATTAGTCCCAAAAGAAAGCACCAATTCCTACAACATAGACAAAAGAAATTTTAATATTACTATTGATTATTAATAGATAGAAAATATGTTCATCGTTAACAAAGATCAAACGTACCTGCAACTGCTTCGTGCACATTTGTTGGCAGAAGATTGGCAAAAGCAAATGGAAGAAGTCGCTGCATAACAACATGACAATCATGACTCTTCATTCCTATAAATTTTCCTTCTCTAATATCAACGCAATTATGCAAGTTAGATGTATAACCGTCAGAGAATTTCACACTGTGGGTAATCCAGTTGAAAAAGCCACCTTTGAAGCCGCATTTAACCGAAATATCGGAACTGGGCATCTCCTGTTTGCCATTATCTCAAGCTCAGGCCTAGAGCAAATATATGGCAAGTCTAATCTAGACTTCAAATTGTCCTTTGTCTTCCCTGGAATATTTAGGACGGTGTTCATGAGGTTGTCAAATATGTTCTTCTCAGTGTGCATGACATCAAAGTTATGATTTAACAAAAGGTCTTTCAAATATGGCAAATCAAAAAGAATGCTCTGTTTATGCCAATTGTGATTTACACCAGCACCGTCAACAGGATCATGTCCATTACCACCGACGTCAGGATTCCTTGCTGCTCCAAAATCTCTAAACTGAGTCAACATGGTCTCACCATCTATAACAGGAGATGGATCATCGAACACTTTCTTATTCTTCTTAAACAAATTCCTTGAACGACGATAAAGGTGATCAGGTGGTAGGAATCTTCCGTGACAATCAAACCAACATGTCTTGCGTCCGTGACTTAATTGGAATGCATCTGTGTTATCTTGACAATACGGACATGNACGACTCTTTGTACAAACTTGCGAAGGAAAGTAATATTCCGCAAAGTGTGAGGCTTCTTCATTAATACTTGTGCCACAATAGAACCCTNCCATATGCTGGAAAATCGCTTATGGTCCATGATATATTATGGTTTTTGTGGTTTTGAACCATGATATAAGGAGTCTTTTAGTGTCTTTTCATTTGTTTCTAGATTNACTTGTGCCACAATAGAACCCTCGACTTTGCTTAAATTTTTAACTTTTTTCTTTAGGTGAAACATGTACCGCTCAAAAGGATACATCCATCGATATTGAACAGGGCCACCAAGTGCTGCTTCTCGCGGTAGATGAATAGGTAGGTGTTCCATAACATCAAAAAAAGACGGTGGAAATATCTTCTCAAGATTGCAAAGAAGAATGGGTATATTTTGTTCCAAATTGCAGATACCTTCAACAGTAAGTGTTCTTGTGGATTAGTCCCAAAAGAAAGCACCAATTCCTACAACATAGACAAAAGAAATTTTAATATTACTATTGATTATTAATAGATAGAAAATATGTTCATCGTTAACAAAGATCAAACGTACCTGCAACTGCTTCGTGCACATTTGTTGGCAGAAGATTGGCAAAAGCAAATGGAAGAAGTCGCTGCATAACAACATGACAATCATGACTCTTCATTCCTATAAATTTTCCTTCTCTAATATCAACGCAATTATGCAAGTTAGATGTATAACCGTCAGAGAATTTCACACTGTGGGTAATCCAGTTGAAAAAGCCACCTTTGAAGCCGCATTTAACCGAAATATCGGAACTGGGCATCTCCTGTTTGCCATTATCTCAAGCTCAGGCCTAGAGCAAATATATGGCAAGTCTAATCTAGACTTCAAATTGTCCTTTGTCTTCCCTGGAATATTTAGGACGGTGTTCATGAGGTTGTCAAATATGTTCTTCTCAGTGTGCATGACATCAAAGTTATGATTTAACAAAAGGTCTTTCAAATATGGCAAATCAAAAAGAATGCTCTGTTTATGCCAATTGTGATTTACACCAGCACCGNCAGGATTCATTATCTATTTAGACCTTCATCTTAGGTTGTTCTTCATATTAATCCTTGATTGGCCATCTAGAANGACGTCAGGATTCCTTGCTGCTCCAAAATCTCTAAACTGAGTCAACATGGTCTCACCATCTATAACAGGAGATGGATCATCGAACACTTTCTTATTCTTCTTAAACAAATTCCTTGAACGANTTTTTAATGAGCAAAATTATTTCTTACAAAGAGATTTGATTTAATAATTTTGTGGACAATCTAAACCTGATTTTTATTGCTGATTTTTAACCTAGAATTTTACAAAGAGATTTGGATTTTCTGGTTTAAAATTTAGATATTATTTGTAGTGAGAACTGATTTAATTTACAAAAGTGTTTAGAGTTCTAGATCTGTTCTTAATTGTTTGAATCCTAATTTATTGATTGATTTAATATTTCATAATTTCCTGAGAAATTCCCTAAGTCTAGCTTTTTTATCTTCTGAATTTTCACAGCTTTTATTTAATATTTTGCATTGCTTTTATTTTAATTCAATTTAATCTGTTTAGCATAATTGAAAAACTCTATAATTTATTGTGTAGTCTTGAGTCCTTGTGGAATTCGACCCCTAAGTACTGCATTGACCTCTTAATTTGAGAGAGTAGCTCTAGGGTTTAATTTGAGCATATCAGTCCACATTAATGCCGCTCGCATCTAAAATTTTTGTTGAGTTAATACATCATATGCTTCAACACCATGCTCCCATAACATTTGCTACTCATAAATCAATGGCTGGAGGAAGATATCAAGTGACCTCTTTGGATGCTCTGGACCGGGAACAAGGATGGAGAGGAACAAAAACTCTCGACGCATGCACAACAATGGTGGTAGATTGTAAGGTGTTACGATTACCGGCAACAATGAATATTGCCTTTCGTGCTTCCCAAATGGGTTGAAACCATCTGTACATAGTCCTAAGTAAACATTTCGTCGCTCAAACGCAAAATCCGGATACACTGATTGAAAATGTCTCCATGTTTCTTCTTCTGAGGGATGTGTGATCTTTCCTTCTTCTCTTATATGCTCTGCATGCCATCTCATTGGCTCCGCTGTACATTCAGATTGGTATAACCTCTTTAACCTGTCTGCTAAGGGTAAATACCACATTCGTTTATAAGGAACGAGAACCCTGCCACTTGTTTCTTGAAACCGTGGTTTGCGGCACCATTTACATCTTCTACGGTTTTCGTCTTGTCTCCAGTATATCATGCAATTGTCGATGCACACATCTATTACCTGATACGGCAACCCAAGACCAGCAACCAGTTTTTGAACCTCGTAGTATGAAGCTGGGAAATATTATCTTCAGGCAAAACGTCTTTCACAAAATCTGCTATCGCATCCACACAGTCCTCCGCTAAATTGTAGTTTGTCTTAATCGTCATCAATCTACTTGCAGATGATAAAGGAGAATGACCCTCTCTACATCCTGGGTATAGCGGTTGTTTCGCTGCATCTAACATTCCAAAAACTTTTGGGCTTCTAAATTCGGTTCCTCTATCCTATCTCCATCACCACTAGTCGACTGCATATTTTCCCTATATGCATCATTCACCATCTGGAAAGTACCTACACTAAATTCTATATCCGTTCTCTGTTCTTCTAAACTAGCAGCAATATTTGTTTCGCTAGTACTAGCATAATCCGACCGTTCTCCATGAAGAAACCAAATCTTATAACCAGTCATAAACCCATTTCAATACAAGTAATTCCACAATCAATCCAAATATTATGAGAATTTCGGCAAAGAGAACATGGACATTTCAACTTACATGTTTTCTAGCTTCCGGTTGCTGACAAGCCAATTCCATAAACTCGCCTACTCCTCTTGCATACTCATCTCTTAGTAAGTTTGATTCTGGATCCATCATTGGTTCATCCATCCACGATCTAAAATAAGAAGACATTTTTTCTCGTTTTTTATTTGGAGAGCAAGAAAAATATAGTAAGAACAAGTTTGTTTTGAGAATGAGTCCCGATACTTATTTGTAGAAATAATGTCCTTTGGAATCCGTTGAAACACGGTCGGCCATTCTTGTCGTTCAAACGGCTAAAACAACGGTTACAAAACGGTAACAAAAGATCGATGGATCACCGACAATTTTCAAACGACTATAATAACGGTAATAAATGACCAATGGAATACCGACAGAGTTGTGACGAAATAGTCTAACAGACTTAATATGTCAGTGTTCCGTCGGAATATGGTCCAGAATTCCCAACGGAACAAATCCCGTCGGTAATTCTCGATGGATTGCCAACAGATTACAACGGTTCAATTCTTGTCGTAAATCAGTCGAGAATCCATCAGAAATAGTCGATGGGATAAGGTCTGTTGGGAATTCCGTCGGAAATCGCATTGTTTTCTTGTAGTGGAAGTTTGAAATATTAGGTCTAATTAATTGCATGTTGTAGTCAATTAGGGTCAACCGTCGTTCGTGATAATGCTTAATTTTTGTACTCTGTGTGATCGATGATTATGAGAAATTTTCCTATCAAAGTGTCATCGATGATATGCTCGTACATATTTCTGAAGTTGCATGCTCGTAATATATATGAGTAATTTTGAACCAAATATAATTGTGATTTTCATAATCTTCTAAAAATTCTTTTAAATCTTGTGGCTTCTTCTTTGCCATATCCTGGAAGACGTCTTCCTTATACATTTCACCCATAAATGTAGCCGCTTACAAATCATAAAGGAGATAGAATTAAGCAATGCCCTATAGGTTGAGAAAAAACCCAAATATTTCAAAAGCTAAATAACTCAAGATATATTGGCAATTACATACTCCGTACGTAAGTTTGGTTTACCTTCCCTCCTCTATCTCGCTTCTTGCATCTACACAAACTAAAAACATTGATGATGATGGGTGTCTAAAGCTACAAGTTATTCTAACCAATATCAACTAAATTAGCATCAATTGATAGGTGCTGGTATTGTCTTGAGCAACTTGATATAGCTAGGAAGGAGACTTCAAATATTTAACACATGTCTCTCAAAGTGTAAGATATCTGGACCTAAGCAGCAGTAGTATAGAGAGTATTCAAGATTAATTGCATCACAGATAGCTGGAAACACTTAACATTGAAAAGTGTAGAAAACTCGTGTCACTACCAAGTCCCTTTCGGTCCGGGTGATGAGGGGACTCTCTTTGTGTCCTCAATATTTAAGGCTTTCCTTCTGCTTTCTCCTACAAGAATTACATTTTGTCTGTAACTTGTGGTGTAAGAAACCAAGGAGGCGTGCCTTCATTAACGGACTTGAATATAAATCATTGACAAATTCTCCTTGGTCTCTAACGGAACACCTGATTATATTTCATGGTGACTTTGTTTGATCAACAAAACAAAATCCCTAAATTGGATGTGACGACGAGTGAGATTCAGTTTGAATTTAGCTACTGCGGTAAACTGATCGGATAATGGAATGTTGTACGCACATTTTGAATGAGGAAGCAGAGATTAACTAATATGAGAAAGGAGACAACAGAAACCACCACAGTGATGGAGACTATGAGGCTGGTTAGATCTATCAAGTTGATGAAAACAACAACATCAGTTAACATATATGTTATTGGAGTCTATCTAGCAAGCGTCGGTGGAGGAATGAAAAAGAAGACAAATGGTCCATTATGATTTGACTAGTATATGATGAATGAAAGATCTAAGTTGTGTTTAATTTTTTTTTTTTTTTAATTAGTTATCAAAATTGTGGAAACAAAATCATTCCCTTTTCTCTCTCTTTTTCTCTCCCTTCTCTCTAAAAACCAACTTTCAGATCTAGGTTTTCTTGCCTCTCCGGTGTGCCCTTCCGGCGCCGGAGAGGGCTCTCTGTCCTCTTTTAGTTTTCTTTCTTCCTTCTGACATCACTCTTCCCTTCGGTAAGGAGGTCCTCCATCTTGGTCTGGTCACTCGGGATGGTGGTTCCGGTGAGTCTGTTCGACGCGTGAAGCGAAGATTCTGTTGGTGGTGACCGCTGGTGAAAGTTTTGGTGATGGTGCTTGAGGACGGCATCAAATCTGGAACCAGATCGAGTGTGGTTTCTTCGTGGGTCGTTCTTCTCATCCGGCGGTTCGTTGGCTCTAGATGAGTAGTGAGAGTTTCTTACTCCAGTTGAGACGGTTCTTTGCTTGGTGGTTTGGTGTTGTATGTCAGGTAAGGAGGGCGGCGCTTAATTTGCAGGCTTTGGATCTGCAAGAGGAAGGCAAAGGTGGGTAGATCTCTTCTCCGGCAACAGAGGAGTGGTTTGGTCTCCCAACCGATGCAACTGTGGCTTCTTTTGGCGGTTTGGGAAGCTCATGATCAAGTCGCGGTGGAGTTTTCTCGGGGTTCAGCCGTCCAATCTGAGCTGCGGTTGCAGCGGAAGTCGGCTGGGAGGCAGGAGGGTTGAGTTGCGTTGTCACGGTGGTTAACTGTGGAGTTTGGCAGCTTCTAGGCTCTCGTGGGTTTTCCGGGATGTTGGATAGTGAATTGAACCACCACCGTCTGCAAACTGCCATGATACTTGCTTCCACCGGACCGGATTGAAGAGTTGTTACCTGAAGGAAGCGGTTGTCGCCGAAGTTAGAAGGGGGGTGTTCGATCTGAGTGAGCAGGTTGCTAGGAACGGGACCTGACTTCGTGGAGCCTGTTATCGGTTGTCTGAACTGGTCGGAAGATTTGTAGCAGGTCAGGTGGTTTCACCGGAGAAGGAGAACTGACGGATCTGGGTTGCTTCCGTCAAGGAATTCGATCTGGTGAATCCGCCGCAACGTCGTCGATCTTGCAACCACCGGCGCTATAGTTCGAACAGCTGTCTCAGGTTGATCAGCAGGATCCGATCTTCTTTTCCGTCGAATCGTTTCCTTCGTTTTGTATCTGCTGGGTCTCTCTTGTATGTAATCCAAGGCCAAACCCATTTGGGAAAGCCCATTTTATTTTAATATAGTATATATTTTTTTTAAAAAAAGTTGTGTTTAATTTGTTTGCTGTTCTTTCCACTTGGTACTACAGCCCAGTTTCCTGAATATTTACCAGAACATCAGTTTAATAACTGAATATATTTGTTATTTGGTGTTTGAATTGAAGTATTAATTTTTATTAATTTTTATTTAATATATTTAAGCTTCATGAGTTATGTGAATAAGTTCCATTAGATAATGGTTAAAACAAGAGTTACAAAAGATGTCATTACTAGTCGATAATAGAAAGCAGGGAAAAATATATGAATAAGAAAAGTACAAATCTTAGTTGTTGGGGTAGTGAGAGGTGAGCCAAGAAGAGAAGTTGTGGAGAGTGGTGTTGTCGACTCGATATCCGGACTGGGTAAATCTCTGAAGCTGTGCCCAAGTGAAATCAGGGTACTTTCGAGAAGCATCTTCGCCTTGCACAAGTTCAGGAGGAGGCACGATGAGCTTGTCTTCTCTAGGACAGGAGAAGAACACTAATGACCTTCTCACTTTCTCCATGTTAACCACTGCCCTGTGGTAGCAGCTCTTGTAGTTTCCGTTTGACAATGCCTTTCACATTAAATGCAAAACAAAACATGAACATTGTATGATTGTTTATCAAATGGCAAAAATTGTAATTGAATTTCAATATCAATATAAATGCATAGACCAATCATTTTCTATTATTTGATTAGTCCCAAAAAGTATAATACTCATCTTTGCGGACAACAATTTATTCATCATCTATCATACATAACAAAATTGTATCCAATTTATATAATGAAAGTTTAAAATTAATTTTAAATATTATTTATCCTTCCACCAGGAAATGTCGAGGAATATCCCTGTTAAGTCAAAACACTGGCGTTTGCATAAAAGAAAATTTAAAAAAGTCATTACCAAAAAAAAAAAAAAAATTAAGTTATATCTAATATATGTGTCCTTGTTGAGAAAAATTGGTGGCCTTATTAATTAAAAAGAAACGTACCATGAAGGTGTCTCCAACGTTGACGACAAGAGCACCGGGACGAGGACGCACGATCTGCCACCTACCTCCGGCGAAGACCTCTAAGCCCACGACATCGTCTTGGAGAAGAACGGTTATAGCTGTTGGGTCATTATGGGGACCAACACCAAGGGTTTTGTCCGGCTGCTTGCACGGCGGATAATAGTTGCATCTAAAGATGGCATTTCCGTCTTCGAAGAATCTCCGGTAATATGTCCGGTCTTTTAAACCCATACTTATCCCTAGTAGCTCCATCAACTCCAGTGTCAAACCATTCATTGCATCACAAAATTCTTGGAACACTTGACTGAAACAAAACCAAGAAGTTCAAAGGAACAAAACAGTTAACCAGTTTCTCTTTAAACATAATAAAATCTAAACGTATATTAAATCGGATATCTTAAGATTTAAGTATCAAGAGTGCCCAACTAATGCTAAGCCCTTGGTAAGTTGTTTTCATTAAATTCACCACATGTAAACCACCCGAGCCAAAACTCAAGTGATCAAAGTGGTTCACGCGCTAAGTTTACATAGTGCAAACGAATATGGCCGTTGAGTACACCTTAATTAGCCCTCGGCTCATTATCATTTTTGCACACGAGAATTTCAAATAGGATTTTTGATAGCGTTAGTATAATGTATAACTAAAGTATATGTATGCCATTTATTTTACCCGATCTCTCGACGATCATTGCCTAGCCTGGATGTTAGAAATTCCTCAAGGACTTGGGGTGGACCCTTTTTAAAAGCCAAAGTCAAAGTCTCATTCCATGGAAGATTGGAAGAAAATCTCTGGCTATGACCCGCAGTATAGCCAGAGATATTCCCCGGGATTCTACAAGCCTTAAGCTTCTCATCTTTGGATAGCCCAAAGAACAAACTCGATGTCTCAAGCGCCTTCTCCGCCAAGCCCGACTTGAAGCCATGATTGACCACGAGAAACGTACCGTGGGCCATGCACGCGTCTCTCACAGCTTTAGCTGCAAGCTGTGTCTCGGCCTCATCGCCCTTCAAGAACCCACTCAGGTCTACGATTGGGAGGTCCAGGTCGCCTTCTGAAGGGGTCATGTCTTTCTCCGGCCAAACGAATTCGACTGGAACATTTGTTTGGCTTTTAAGTAAGGAGAAGTTGACGTCGGAAGAATTCATTTCTTTTGTCTTGAGTCTTTTTACCTTCACCATTTTGAAGGGATTTAAATACAGATGTGTACGAAGTTAATGGCAGTTCTTTATAGAATATATTACAGATTTTTTGTTTAGTTTTATCCTTTTTTCATCTCTTATCTTATATTTGGCCATAATTGTTATCAAATTCAAAACCATATATGGTGTTTGCTGGTCAAACGAAAACGCAAATCGACATATGTAATGTCTGAATATCTGTATAATAGTATTCACACTTCAAAACACAAATCAGATTTTCTTTTATGTTTTATGCTTCGTGTCACGTTTCGATTTAAAAAAGTATATATTATTTCCATGTTCACATACATACACAGATTTAATTTATATATAATAGATAATAAAATTTATATCATACAGTTCTTCTATAATAATGTGTACCAGTATTTATTTGTTTAATTGTTTAACATCTGGCACCTTTATTTATATCAAGATAAGAATAAAATTCAACTATCTTATATCTTATATAATATGAGAAGGTTTTTCTTTAACTTTATTTGACAATACGACACTTGGCGCTCTATATTTATGACACATGTCTTTTTCACTATTCTTGAATAAATTTTTTTATATACTTCATTTTATTTATATATTATATGGTGTATAGTTTGCTTTAAAAATTTCACATTGTTACAAAAATATATTTCTTCCAATTTTAGTTTTAACATATAATATATTTCTTAATGAAAGGATATACCATATAACATAACAATAAAACAACTGATCAAACTAATTAAAACAAAAAAAATTAATACTTTTAAAATAAAAATTGAAGCCAAATTAATTAATGATAAACTAATTTAAAAATATAAAATATGTTCTAATATATTTAAAAGATCACATTGTATTCAATAATCATATTATCATATATATTGTATTAAAGACAACTCAGAAAAAATAAAATGATATTTAATATTCTATAAGTACAGTTTGACTGTCTTTAAAACATATGTACTAAAAGAGAAAAAAATTGCTTAATCACCCCATGAAATAATAGAAAACAATAGTTTCACAAAATAACTTAATGATAATTATACTATTTATTTTAAAATTATTAGAAAATAGAGATAATATATCGAATCTAAAAACGTTAATTTTGACACACTTTTCTTTTTATGAATTTTATTCAAAATTTAACGAGAGATATAGTATAAGATATTTCATAAATTTTTATGACATGAGCCATATTTTCACATGCATCATCCCTAAAATATTTATATTAAGGGTGATTACAAGATTAGAGAGTAAACGCTAGAGCATATGATAAATTGTGAATACACATTAATTATTCAAAACAATCATTGGTGATTCTTCGGTTACCTTGAAAAACATATTGTCTAGATTCATAAACTCATTAGTATAGTACAAAATTCAGGTTTTAGAAGTTTAGTTTATTGATTGGATGAATTTGAGTCGGTTTGATTTTTTTTCTCACATATCTTATTTTAAAATTAACAAAATCTGATGGAAAGATAATATAAATTCAAATATAGGCCCTGATTGGTGAAGACTTTTAAGACTTTAAAATCATTTAAAAGTTTTAAAAGCATTTTATTTACCAATCAAACTTTAATGACTTTTTTATTTTTTAAAGTTTCTACAGCCACTTTAATTTTTTTCTTCTTTATTTTCTTTCTTTTTTTAAAGCTTCAAAATGACGCTGTAAATCTTTTAAAGCCAACAAGTTTAAAAACTTTTTTTTTCTTTCTCCATCATAATTAAAAACTCNCTTAATGATAATTATACTATTTATTTTAAAATTATTAGAAAATAGAGATAATATATCGAATCTAAAAACGTTAATTTTGACACACTTTTCTTTTTATGAATTTTATTCAAAATTTAACGAGAGATATAGTATAAGATATTTCATAAATTTTTATGACATGAGCCATATTTTCACATGCATCATCCCTAAAATATTTATATTAAGGGTGATTACAAGATTAGAGAGTAAACGCTAGAGCATATGATAAATTGTGAATACACATTAATTATTCAAAACAATCATTGGTGATTCTTCGGTTACCTTGAAAAACATATTGTCTAGATTCATAAACTCATTAGTATAGTACAAAATTCAGGTTTTAGAAGTTTAGTTTATTGATTGGATGAATTTGAGTCGGTTTGATTTTTTTTCTCACATATCTTATTTTAAAATTAACAAAATCTGATGGAAAGATAATATAAATTCAAATATAGGCCCTGATTGGTGAAGACTTTTAAGACTTTAAAATCATTTAAAAGTTTTAAAAGCATTTTATTTACCAATCAAACTTTAATGACTTTTTTATTTTTTAAAGTTTCTACAGCCACTTTAATTTTTTTCTTCTTTATTTTCTTTCTTTTTTTAAAGCTTCAAAATGACGCTGTAAATCTTTTAAAGCCAACAAGTTTAAAAACTTTTTTTTTCTTTCTCCATCATAATTAAAAACTCTATATAATTTTATATATATTTTTATACAAATCTTTTTTTATAGATTAATTATCAGTATTTTTTTTCTCTTTCTTTTGATATCCACTTCTCTTCACAAATTTATTATTTTTATCATCACCTTTGTATTTTCTTATAATTGTGTTTTTAATAAAATTAAAGTCACAGTTTTAAAAGTTTTTTTTAACAATCAGATTTTAACAGTTAAAGTATCTACAGCTAAAGTCTCTACAGCCAAATTTTATACAACTAAATTTTTACAGTCAAAGTCTCTACAGCCACAAATAACAGTTGTTACCAATCAGGGCCATAGTTAACTTAAAAAACATTTAGATGTAAGTTAAAATAAATTAGAAATGTAGTTATGTCAGAAAATAATTGGAATGTATCTATTGTTTTTTATCAATTTTTCTGATTTTGTCTATCTACATCTACACCAATTGACATGTTGGAGAGTTTATTTTTTTGATAATTAATTAAAAGAACATAATGAATAAGAATAGAGACAAGGACTGAGATATAACCCTCATCATAGAAGTATAACACATTTTAAGCATTCATATAGAGTTTCTAATTCACAAGAAACTTGTTTGGAGGCTAACTGAAGAAAATCAAACCGTAGCAACATATTGTGGAGTCAAAAAGAAAATCAAATATTATGATTGAGTTAAAGAATATATAAAGTTGTAAAACAACTCGCAAAAAGATAAATATTTATCCAATTATTTTTCTTTACAATTGAGACTAAAACATAATTTTTATTTATTTATTTTCATGGTTTCTAAGTTTCCATAATAATTTTCTGGTTATAGAGATCTTGTGAATCATGATATAAGTCTTGATCGCATCCATCTATTAAAGCTTTGGAAAAGATGTAGGAAAAGATGAGTTTTATCTGCTAATATTTGTAAACTATTTTCAATACTCAATTTTCATTTTGAATGTCTGATATATGATCTCTACACAAACCTCATGTGTGGTATATAAGACTATCTCCAATATATATTTTATTTTTTACTCTAAAATAGAGCTAAGTTTTTTCCAGTGTATCAATCTAATTTATACTCCAAAATAGAGTTAGTGTAAAAACGCAAAATAGCATATAAAGTATTTCTACCTTTTACTCTATTTTAGAGTAAGATATAGAGCACAGTTATAGCAAATGTTACTCTATAACAGAGCATTGACTTTAAAATAGAATTAGTGTAAAAACGTAAAGCTGCATATAAAGTACTCCTACCATTTTCCTACCAAAAAAAAAGTACTCCTACCATTTACTCTATTTTAGAGTAAGATATAGAGCACGGTTATAGCAAATGTTACTTTATAACAGAGCATTGACTTTAAAATAGAGTGGGCTTGTAGATGCTCTAAAAACCTAACAATTTATCAGAAAACAATAAAATCCAAAACAACAAAACTTTGAAGGATTTAATTATTTCAATCAAAAAAATTTCCTATATGTTTTGTTTGTTTTATTTTGCATCCAAACATTAAAAACCATATATATATATATATATATAAAGGAACACATATTAAACATTTTTTTTTAAAAAAATCATATTAAAAAATCCATTTCAAAAATATATTTCTAAATTTAAGATATATCATAATTAATAAAAATAACTCGCGCATCGCGCGAGCCTATTTCTAGTACATATATATATTAAAGTAAAAATATGCAATATACAGTTAATTATTCTTTTCCTAGTACAAACAGACTGTACAGTTCAGTATTTAGTAAATTCAATTAAAAATGAAAAAATGTGTTACTATATACAATCTCAGGTCTATGGTTGGGGAAGAGGAGAACATGGAAGGCACGGGTTAGGTGACAATGGCAGAGGTGACAGTAGCCAACCTTGTAGGCCAATTTGACCGGAGGGTAGAGGCTGGTCCAAATGAGGATGAATCTGATCTTGCTGAAGCCATTGGCATCAATGTTTGCCGCAAGTTCCCTTTCATTGCGTTTCCATCTTCTATTATGTAAAGTGTTTTCTCTTTCACCTCCTTTTGTAACACTAATAAGAAGAATTGTAAGAATTGATAATCCTTTGTTTTGGAATATAATTAAGCAATTGTTTAAAATTTTTAAATTATGATGATTAAGCAACCTTGATAGGGTTTCTCTAGTAGAAAGGTGATTTTGTTTAAAGTTGTTAGTGGATTATTTTGATTAATTTAATATTAACTATATGATTAGTTTAATTTTAAGCAATTTAATAGAAGTTCTGCGAGTGGAATTTCATATCTTTTTCAAAAAAAAAAGAAAAAAAAAACTCTCATATCAAATCATGTTGTTCTCAAATATCTACTTTTCACCCAAAAAATTATTGGAAAATTGTAAATTTTAATTCACGTTAATATTATTAATTTATTATGACTTCGATAGTTCGATCGTACACTGTTCCAAAAATCCCAAAAATACTATAGTAGCTTCATAAAGTCTCAAGTAATCTACAAAAATATGTTCAAGATTCGTATATTTTATGGAGCCAGGAGAGCTCTAGTACCATAAAACTAAATATCCTTAAGAAATCGTTTTTACATATGGAACCTGCCCTCTATTTAACTCCAACTCTCTCGGTACAAGGATGTGATGTGTTTTGAGGCTGTTACGATTATGATTTTGATTAAGATTTGGCTTCGCTTACCTAAGTTACCTTAATATGAGGTTTCTGTTCAAAATCTTTTGTTCTACTGGTTACATGAAAATTCACCGGCAGCTACCAGGCTTTGTTCTGGCTTTTTAAGCGGTTGGTTATAGTCAGTGGAATCGCGAGTCTCACTCATGAAAGTGTGTTCCTAGGTTGGTCACATTTGCTTTTATGAATGAGTGGGTTATTTACAAGCTTTCCTGTACTTGCCTTGAATGTGGTTTGACATTCTTTGTCATGTTTACTCCTCTATGGAGTCTTATGTTTGATCAGTTACCCCTTTTGGTGGGAACAATGGTAATGTAGGGAAGAAGATCTTCTCCAGTGTGGCTAGGTAATTCACGCTCTCATTTCATTGTGCCATGGGTTGGTGATTCTCCGATATTACTGAAGTTTCCCTATTTGACAGTTTCGTCAGTCATCGTTATGTCAGCTTCATATTTCTACCTTTGAAGACCACCTCAAAAGCAAAGGAAGGATGGTTATGTTTTAGCTATGTTGGATGCTTATTGGGGTTGAGTTTGTGATCTCCCCCCAATCTTCCCAGGGCCGGCGGTCAAAGAAGAAACTATCTCTATATATGAAAAAAGCTAGCTTTATATGGTCGACCAATTTATTGGTCGTTGGCTTTGTTTGTTCGACTTCTAGTAGTCTTTTGTATCCTCTCTGCGTGGATACAACTTTCATTTAAATTTGAATGAAATCTTAGTTTGATCAAAAAGAAAAAAAAAAACTGGATAAGATCAGGAAAACTGGGTTGCATTGGAGCTTATATCACATAGTTAAATTTGTACAACACAATGTGTATGATCTTTCTTGGTCAACATTTTGAATCTAGGAACACATATTTGTCTTTGCGAAAATGATATTGGTGAACATGTTGGTATCGTTGACATGGAACGACATACGCCAAAAACCAAGAACACATTTTATTTTTATTTTTAAAAAATATATAAAAACCCAAAATCATCTATGTCTTAGTTTAAGTAGTTTGTTATAAAAACTGTGTCTGATAGGTTAGGAAACTAAAACTATATCATCATTAGTTGAGTGTTTTCTTTTTTAGCACCGAAGTTCTCGAGTGTTGTTAAAATGAAAGAGTTGAGGACTAAAAAAAACATTAAATATGTGATCAATACAATAAAAACACAATGTTTCTTTCCATAACTTGACACCTCAGCTTCTGTATTGAAGCAGGTGTTGACACTTCAGTAAAAATCAACAACCTATCACATTATAACAATTAATACAGCTCAGCTTTTTTCTTACTTATGTGGACAAAGCAAATAAAAAACGCTTTGTAACACTGCGTTTAATCAATTCCTAAATTTATGTTCATCGTCGCCGTGATGCCCAACAATGGAGTACATAAACCCAGAAAGTTCGATTTGATGGTCGCCGATTCAATGAGGTATGTTTCCCATCTCTCTATTCCTTGTCTTTGTTTGCTGATGATGCCTTCACAAGTTAATTTCTGATGCGTCTTGTAATGAAATCTCAGTTTAGGCAAATCGTAGCTGGTTTTCCATCTCAGTTTTAAATTTGGCACTTATATATGAACACAAAAATTTCAACTTTGTTTTTAGTTCTGCTGTTTTCGAGATGGGCATACCAAAGTAATTGCAGCTGTCTATGGTCCAAGAGAGGTACTTGATTTGACCTATAAACATTTGTACTTTAGTTGTATATAATCCAGTGAATTAAGCGAATTGGTTTATTTCTGTCTGTTTTAATCTTATGTATCTATCTCTGTGCTTCCTCATATTCAAAACAAGAGCCTACAAAAAAAAAAAAGAACGATCATACATTGGTATGTATATGCTTTCTTGAGTTGCCAGAGTTTCTGCATGAGGTTTTTTCTATGTGATAAGTTCCCTTAAATCTTAATTGATAAATAAAGATGAATTGACATCTCTCTTGGCTGATTTTAGTTACTGATAGGTTTCAGCGATGGAAATAGAACACTTTCCTCATCTTCATAACGAAAAGCTCCCCCCTTGTATCATCTATATATAACAAATTGGTGGGTATGCAGTTTCACGTTTTAGTTTTCGCATAGGTTCTATACTATATCTTAAAAGGTTTAGCTATGAAGATTTTTAGGCATAGTTGCCTTTTAGAATTTAACCTCATTATTAAGAAAGGTGAAATTGAGCTCCTATAATATGGAACCCGTTTTATTATAAACAACATACAAAAGTTATCATACAAATAATTAAAATAAAAATAAAACAAAAAACATTCCCGTGGCATAGCGCGGGTACGTACTATCCTAGTATTTTCAATAACTTTCACTCATTTGATTGTGTTTTCTATATACAAATATGTTATTTATTTCGGAACTAACTGAGAGTTTATTAGTGAGTACTTTGGTAATGAAAGATCGGATATATTCAATACCCTATCGCTGGTAACTATAGCTAAAGTGAGAACAACATACGCTTAGGGATGGTGAATGTAATTCATTTCTAAGTACTTCAGTTTATTCGTTTTATGAGAAACATAATGTTAATCATGGGTTTATTGAAGGAGGACAAGAAAAATAAGTAAATGTAACCAATTGGCATCACTGCAAGGTTAATTTTTTGTAGGGAAATCATATTTTTAACATTCATAGTGTCACTAAATAACACTTTAAAACTGAAGAGAATTTCAGTATATGTAAACCACCAAAATAATGTTATTTTACACTTTAACCTTTAAATTAGTTTTCTTGTTTGTGCCGTCGTAAAAGATGACGGAGCAGTAACGTTCTTCAACGCAAAATAGTTCAATTCGGCTGGTTTAATTACTGTTAATTTCAATTTTGATTAATGTAATTTAATTTGTATTAATTTATTACAATTAATATTTTCAAAAAATAAAATTTTACCTTTTTCACTTATTCACCATCTGATTAAGTCGTGGAAAATTGAAGACCGCAACATATGTAGAGGATTCATTGGTTTACAGTGAAAAATCAATCGACTTTAATCAGATTTCAGTGGAGATGCATCTATTAAAAGAATTAACTTGAAGAGAAACAACGGAAAATTTTGTCTATGCGGAAGATGAATAGAGACAATGTATTGAATAAAAAATCTAAAAAATATGTAGTAAAAGAAGATAACTTTTTTTTTAACAAATAATAAACTCGTTAAAATTTAACTAAACCAACATTATAACTATTTCGTGTTGATGGACATTGTTGTTCTCTAATTTTTTATAGCGTAAAAACATGAAAACTAGTTTTTTTTTGACAAAAATGAAGCTTATTTTAAGGTTTAAATTGTTAGTACAGTAAAATTATTTTGGTGAATAGTGCTAGTGTAATTATTTATAGGTTTAAAGTGCTACCAAGTGTTACTAGTGACAATTTGAAAATTAAAAGTGTGATTTTTCCATTATTTATCATTTCATTAGTTATTATTTTTTTTTTTTGAATTATTAAGAGGTTCCGGGCCTAGGGCCGTACATCCCCTCAGACCAGGGACCAAAGCATTTTATATGGTTCCCTTCCAAGCGCCGTCCCTCGAACCGGCGACCTCTAGACTTTGCCATTAGTTATCTTATTTGTATAGTTTCTTTCAATTCTTCTTAGTTCAATTGTATCACTAACAAGATCTCAGAAATCAATTTCTCACTCACCTCTTTTTCTTTTCTTTTCTAATGTACAAACATAGTCTGAATACGTGTTGAAGAATTCTCCGCAGAAACATGATTTGGTATTGAACACTTATACAAAGTTAACTTAACTAATACAAAGATAACATTAAAACATTGAATTAGAATCTTAATCCTTTTAGCAGGAGTTTATTTTTCCCTTAAGATCTCAGAAATCCGTATGGAAAGGTTTGTAGACCTTGAGATCACTGACAATGCCAACTACTGATCCTGCAGCCGCGGCTACAGAAACGACAAGACAGGCCAAACTCAATACTTTTAGACAAACCCACCTTGTGCCCCATCTCTGAACATTTTTCTGTGCAATGTACATCTCGACAGGGAAATAAACCGTTAAAGGCCAAAAACCAACGGCCCCCAAGAGACCGAGTACATCGTTAAAGAAAGGCATTAGCATTGCGATTAACGTTGTAGTCATAACGAAGATCGTCCTCCACACGAGCCTGAATAGATTCAAATTGAAGGGCTTCCCTGGAATAAGTTGGATCTTTATCTCGTTTGTGATGAAACTACTCTCTGGATACCTCCTGGAGGCTTCCTTTTCGACAAACGAAAACAGTGGTTGGCAATAAACTTGGTAAGCACCGACTAGATGGACCACTATGGCGATATTGGCTATGTCAAGCAACCAAAACGGGTTTCTAAACCCTCCAGTAGCGAGGAGATTCCCGGGCGCGGAGTCCCCGAATGCCGCATACCCTACACAGCCACAGAGCATGTAGAAGAGTGTCGTCACTGCCACACTTATTAGAGTCGCTTTTTTCATCGTGTTTTCTTCTGAAGGCGGTGATTTAACCGTGTCCTGCACCATCATCAAATCGCCTCTGTTAAATCATGCATTCTCAAAACAAACACTCACACATAGATAGACTCGAGTAGAACGTACCTGGATTTCGATGAGAATCATCGAGTAAGAGTAGGCGAAAGCAATGTTTCCAAGAGACTGAAAGGTTCTCCAAACTTTCTGTTCCGGTGTCACTGTCCCAATGCTAACTCCAGTAAGAGTACCTTTCACTTCTTTGTTCTCTACCACTTTGGAGATACCGAGGCCAAGCCCGATGGTCGAGTAACCGAAAGACATGACTGTGGCAACAATGGACAGCCACCATAACTGATCAATATCCGGAATCTGAGAAAATATGATTTGTGAAATACCGAATGCAATCATGTAGGGATTGCCATTGACGGGACATGGAGCATCTTCCCCATTAGTCTGTTGACAACTCGTCCGTTGAATCGCTCTGTTTTTTTTTTTTATAATTCAAATCATAATTAATTAGTACAGGTCAAACAATAATTGAACCAAGAAGCAATAGGACAGAATCTGAAACCGTGACAGCGTTTTTGAGCCGTTCTTTAATTGATTTAATAAAACTACATTGACTTTGAGACAGCATTATTGAGTGTGAACCAAACTTAAAAATGACTTGTATGGACTATATTGAACAGCAAAGTGAGACACGCATCTACTTTTTGGACAAGTGTGGAGAATTAAAAAAAGAGTTGTGAAAACAAAGTTGTAACTTACATCATACTTATAGCTGATGCAATAGTGTATCCAATTGCAGTACCAAAGAGATTAAGATATTGCACAATTCCACATATTTTCATCTTCATGCCACCTGAAAAAAATGATACAAGATTCCCCTTTTAATTTAATAAATCTAACCATTAAAAAAAACAGAAATGAATTTTTTTTTTTTTTTTACCGAGGTTGGACTGAATAGCGTCCATGTAAGTATAGTTTCTTTTTCCCGTAACAGAGTCACCAGAGCGGTAACAAGAACATAGGAGGATAGATGTGTAATAAGTGAC
>NC_025701.1:24602340-24604068 GCF_000633955.1 Camelina sativa
GCGTTTTTGAGCCGTCCTTTAATTGATTTAATAAAACTACATTGACTTTGAGACAGCATTATTGAGTGTGAACCAAACTTAAAAAATGACTTGTATGGACTATATTGAACAGCAAAGTGAGACACGCATCTACTTTTTGGACCGAGTGTGAAAGAATAAAAAAAAAGAGTTGTGAAAACAAAGTTGTAACTTACATCATACTTGTAGCTGATGCAATAGTGTATCCAATTGCAGTACCAAAGAGATTAAGATATTGCACAATTCCACATATTTTCATCTTAATGCCACCTGAAAAAAAAAATGATACAAGATTCAGCTTTTGATGAATCTAACCATTAAAAAAACAGACAACAAAATGATTTTTTTTGTTTTTTTTTTTTTTACCGAGGTTGGACTGAATAGCGTCCATGTAAGTATAGTTTCTTTTTCCCGTAACAGAGTCACCAGAGCGGTAACAAGAACATAGGAGGATAGATGTGTAATAAGTGACGAGAGAGAAGAGTAACATAGTCACTGGACCACCAACCCAACCGATCTGAGCAACAGCCCATGCTAAAGACAACACTCCTGACCCTATTACGGCTGTTATTATGTGTGCACTTGCTGTCCACACCGTCCCTAGATTCCAATCACAACCAAATCACCATCAATTTCCCCAACCAAACTTTCGAGGAAAAAAAAAAAAAAAGGTCAACTCTCATGGGTCTGATTTGTATTCCACACAAATCATGTTATTTCACAATTCCAGTGCGGGATTTGGCAAATGTCCACAAAAGCTACGCCTTTTAAAAACCTATGATGGTATGGTTCATCAAAAGTCACAAAGTCCAAAAGAAAAAAGGTTTGCAAAAACTTTCTTATTGTTAAAAACTTAAAAGACTCATTGTGAAGTTAAGGAGTAAAGAACCATGGTTTAAGTCTTTTTGGTTTAGTCACTGTATGTGTTTCAAAAAGTTTAACAGACTCTAGTTTCGATTGAAATCCCGAACCCAAACTTTACGAGGTTTGGGTTTCGGTTATAAAAAAAAGTTTGGACAGACTACTTTTTTGAGAAAACTATTTTCAAGAAAACATAAATCCGGTAATTCTGGTAACAGCTTTTACTTAGCTCTATTAAAAACAAAACTTCGAAGAAAAAAAAATGGTACCGGTTCGCTTGGGACGACCATCATCATCGAATAAATCGGAGCTATTTCTTGGAAGAACATCCAAATCTTGAACATTCTTGACGACCATCTTCTACTTCTTCTTCTTCTTCTTCACAAGAAACCCCAACACTAATTCCCAATAAAAATCCAAAATTTTAATTTACCGACAACCAAAAAGAAACGGTTTCAAAAAAGGTTTTAGCTGTTTTGTTTCTCTTTCTTGTTCTGGTTTAGATCTTGAAATCTTTTAGACCAGAAGTGAAATGAAAGGAATCAACGATTTTAAAGGGAGATTTTTTTCTTTTCTTTTTTCCAAATAAAATCAACGGTCACAAGAGACGGATGTTTTTTCTGCGGAGGATCCAAGATTCTGTGATTGGAGGAGAAGAGAGTGAAGCATAAAATTGAAAGAGATGATGGAGTCGTGCGATTATAAATGCACCATCATAATAATAATAACTACTAACCCAAGCTTCGCTATTTCCACTAATTTATAAGCTCCGTGGAAGACAGAGACATCCCAACTTGTACAAGGAAGAAGCTAAAGAAACCGCCGCATGTGCCTTTTTTTTTTTTTTTT
>NC_025701.1:24604726-24620111 GCF_000633955.1 Camelina sativa
TTTTTTTTTTTTTTTTTTTTTTGTTTTCTGAAGCTATATTTTCTTTGTGAGGACTAGGAAATATACTTTAGTTTTTATGAAAAAAAGTTTATATGTTCAACAAAACTTTACATTTTTTTTTGTCTATAAACCCTTTATTTTAATATTTTAATCTCAAATCGTACAAACTCCAGAAAAGCTAAAACATCAACATAAATGTTATCTTTGACCTTTTAAAACATTAACATTTAATTCTAAATTATATGAAAATATTTTATGTCCTTAATTTAAACTATATTTGAGTAAACTAATGTAATTTTGAAAGGTATCATTAGTTCATTACAGATAGTGTACTTTTTTTAATACATTTTAGAAACTCTTTTTTTTTTGCTGAAAAAAAAATACTTTTGGATTTCTTTCCTTCTACCATTTCCTCTCTTGTTGTTTTCTTCATATATGATTTTTTTTTCTTTAAAAATGAAAGAGAGGAAACTACTACAGTTTTTTTTTTTGGTCATCTGATAATATTATAGAACATAAAAAGATACATTGTGAATTACAACTTATGCCGGCGGAAAACAAAGATATTCCCGGAGTCTACAGCCCAAAAGAGGGAAACTAAGCCGGCAAACAAAGAGAAGTTCCCGGAAACTAAACCTTATCCAAAGGAGACAAAGAAAACTACAAATGCAAGCAGATAGTACCAAGACCAAAATCGAAAGAGGACAATTCCTAAACATAAAAGCAGAAGTTTTAGGCAGACCTTAAAAAAAGGATAGCACCAAAAGAAAAGAGAGACTTCTTCTCCTGAAACACCAGCAAATGCGATTTATCACGAAAGCCCACGGCCAAATCGTAGAATAACATCTACCTTCTCCTATCACAAAGAGAGCCAATCTCTCAAAAACAAGGACAACATAACCCGGCAAGTAAAGAGCCTCATAGAAGGACATAGAGCCTCGAACACACTTCCAGATGCGACGACGACGACTGAAACGTCTCTTAACGTCTGACTAGAGTCCGCCAAAAAGCTAACTGATCTACACCAATCACGAAAGCAGAGACAAGGAGCAAGGAACAACTTATCGAAAAAACACCAATCACAGGAACGAGACTGACGAAGGATCAAGCTAGCTAACACACACCGTGAATGCCAAGGAGAAGAATCTCTCTAATCTTTGAAGACTACCACAACCAATCACTTAAACACGAAACTTCTACTAAGAAAGAAATCGAACCTGCAAGGAGTATAAGCTGAACCGAAGAGACAATGAACGGGAGGAAAGGCAACGGCTGGACGGAACTTACAAAGATCCACTACACAGCCAAACCACAACTGCAGCTTCGAAACGTAGATAAGAACAAGAGTAACTACAACATCTGAGACAGGAACAAGCAAACGACAATGGCATTTATTCTTCAAACCAACCGTAGATCTATAATCCGGCATCATCATCTTTACTTGTAATCAGTGATCTTCACAGATAAGGCTGCTCAAACTGCTTCCTCAACACAATCACAAAGTCTGAACACGAAACAAACAAATACTCCCCAATCGAAGGCCAACACCACTGCAACCAAAACTAAACACCTAAACCAAGCTAAGAGACGGAGGAGAAAGATGGGAGGATTAGCTTACACAATCAGAAGACCACAAAAGCCCAAGGTCACAGAAACGAGAAGCACCAAAGGAGACTTCTCCTGAAACCGCTGGGGGAGGAAGAGCAGCTCTCCAACGAACGCCTACCAAACCTCACCGTGAAGACCAACTAAGGATTGACTCACTAACATCCCCATCAAACTACCAGATCTCACTGATGCGAAACAAAAACATGAATAAACGAAACACAAAGAAACAGAGGCCCTCTCACGGTTTCGGCGAAGAGCGCCGATCACCGGAGAGGGCAAACGGAGATCTAAGTCAATATCAGGTTTTGTGGGAGGAAACTACTACAGTTATTTGAACATTTAATTTACTATCTCTTAACTTGAAAACAAATCTGATTTATCAAATATGATTTTGTTGGAGAAAACATACTTTGTTTGAAACATACTAGGATTTAATCCGTGGTACACCACGGGACAACTATTTTATATAATTTTTTTAAAAAAGTAAATAGAGTGAGTTTCTATGATTTTTAATATTGATATTACATTTTTGTATATATATTTTGGTGTTTTTTTAATAGCTCATAGTAGTATTTATTGTTGAATTTGAGAAAACTATAATTATTTGAATATTTAAGGCAATAGGATATCTAACATTTAATGGTGGTGTATAATTTTGATTTTTTCTTGCAGGAAAATCTTACCCAAAAAATAACATTAATTTTTTTTTTAATTTGAACTATATTTCTCAAATTCTGAGTCTATTTGCAAGATTGATATGACCTTTCTTTATAGTATGTTTGGTACTTTGTGAATCATCTTGTATTGTTATAACAGATCAATTAATCATAGAACAGTATTTACAATCAAATTTTTTGATGATATACAAGTTTTCATTAGTCAAGTCCTCCATTAGCAATTTTGGTCCCTTTTTTGTATATTAGTAAGCTGTAAATAAGAGATATATTAGTAAGCTGCAAATTAGTGTATTTCTTTTTTTTTTTGATCAAAACAAATTAGTGTATTCAACTTGACATTTTAAGTGATTTGTGTAAAATTTACAAATTCTATGTTATTCAATCATGGATTTTAAAAAGTCCATTAAAATCCATTGTTATTGAACTGATGATTTAAAAATCTGCTTTAAAATCCAAGGTTATTCAAAACAGTTTGTGGATTTGGATTTTAATTAATTTTAGGGATTCTGGAGGATTTGAGAGGATTTGTTTAGTTAAAAATACAGAAATCTAAATCTCATATTTTTAGGTGGGATTTGAAAATTTTTTACTATAAATCATACCAACTTCCCTAAAATCTCTTAAAATTCCAAATTTCTTAAATCCTATAAAATCCTCCAAAATCATGGTTTCAATATACCCCCTAAATCTCTTATTTACAGCTAAGGGGTTAGTACATACCCCTTTCACTTCCTGGATGATTTGCTGAAGAGAAGTGTTGATGGTTTGGAGGTGTATATTTTTGTTCTTATCTCCTTGTGGGAAAACGGCCTATTCCCCCACAAACTATGTTACTTTATCGCATTTATACATGAAACTTTTATGTGTGCTTAGAACTACATGAACTTTTATAAAATTTGAATTTCATACATAAACTAAACAAATCCGGCCTAAACCCACAAATTTCTAAACGCTGTTAATATTCCGTTAATACTATGCTGACTAGGATGCCATGTGGATAATAAGGGAAAAAAATTACATAACATCTGTAAACTGGGTATTCGAACTGTTGACAATGAAGACAGGATAACATATACTAAACCAAATGAGCCACCTCGACTTACGACATTATTGAAAACAAATAAACTTATATAAACAATTTTATAGTGACTTTGTTTTCCCACATATCGCTAACGATGACCTCCATCGCTAACGAGCTTCCAAGTTCCAACGACGACGGTTCCTTAGCGTCAACCTCTGAATCCCTTGGCAAATTCGATATTTCTGGAATTCTCACTCAGTCACTATGTTTGTAACTTTATCCGCGCGAAAGTAGCAGAGACTGAGAGAGAAATGATTGAGCTACGGATTGGTGCGTGAGTGTGAAAGTTGCTTTTATTCGGATAAATGAAAACGTAAATTTGAGTTATTTTTATTAATATTTGTGCAAAAATAATGAAAATAGAGATGAAAACCTAAATAATAGAAGAAGAAAACGCAGGACCCATGGAGGCGGCTAGGGTTTTACTGTGGAAGAAGATAATGCTAGTGAAATGACAATTTTGTCCTTCTCATTTAAGTGAAAATAAAACTTATGGTCCTCCGTTTGGTTCGAACCTTGGGCTGGACCAGATTTAAAACATCACCGACCACTACACCAAGTTTAACTTCTGATGTAAAAGCTAACTTTAATAGTATATAGTCTATCTATTTGTCTTATTATCCACGTTGCAGCCTAGTCAGCATAGTATTAACGGGATAGTAAACGGCGTTTGGAGATTTGTGGGTTTAGGCCGGATTTTTTTAGATTGTGTATGAAATTCAAATTTAATAAAAGTTTATGTAGTTCTAAGCACATATAAAAGTTTCATGTATAAATGCGATAAAGTAACATAGTTTGTGGGGGAATAGGCCGTTTTCCCATCTCCTTGTACCTTCTAATCATAATTTCGTTAGCTGCCTGAAAATATCAAAAACCTATTCAATAAACGTACCCTATAGTCGACGGCAATCTCTGTCTCTCATCACCATACAAAAAATTTCTCTATCATATAGTAACGAAAGGAACTGTAGATTATAAATATTAAAGTCTATTAAACTCGCTTTAGTCTCTTAATTTGAAATCAAGCTTGTTGGCTTGCTGTTAAACTCTAGCATTTGCGTCTCCCAATATTAACGATTTGGCCAAGCACATCTAGAAAAAAGAACAAAATTAATTAGTTTATAGCATAGCAAAAAATAATAATCTTTATATATATTATACTATTGTAGATATCAGTATGATTTGGAGCATTTTAGGTCATCTATTTACAGTTTCACATGTTATTTATAGAGTTCCTTTGTGACTATAGAATTAGGTGTGGTATCGAATCGAATATTTAGTATGTAGGTAAGGAATATCCCATTAAAGTGTCGTGTAGGTGTACTAATTAGTTTCTATTGTTGTATTTTAGCAATTTTATGAATATATATTAGAAAAAAACATATACTATTATGATTTAATGGCGTTATATTAGCACTAAATCGTCATATTCCTTCTCATCTAAAAAAATCCTACCAAAACTGGATTTATAGCTTGAAACGATATAATTGTTATATGGTTTTGTGGAGTCCGATTGAATATATCTTGCAAATCTAGAGTTCATATCTTTCATTATTTCTAGAACGCACATTAATTTTCATTTCCTGATTTTTTGTATGTTTAGACACATATATAGAAAATAAATATGCAATTAATAAGGGATTTATGTAGAAATAAATATTTTCTATAGAAAATATTGATTTTGTCGATTAACTATATTTAACTTAATGTTTTGTTATGCAAATATGTAGGGATCAATTTTGTAAATAAGGTTTTAAATAAGTTAAACTTCAAGGGTAGAAACCAAAATGTACTTCAAAAATGTATATATATATATATATATATATATATATATGAACTGTTATGGTTAAGAAATCAAAGATGTAACATCCACAAACCGGAATCCTGGTTTAGGGGATGCATCGATCGATGCACTAGTGGTGTCGTTCGATGCAAGGCTGGTTTGGTCGGGAAGCGAATAAGCTAAACGTGCGTTTTGGATTGGGGGAAAACCATTAACTCGTTTTGTCTTCATTCGATGAGATTGGCCGTTTTTGAGAGAAAAGAAAAGAGAGAAAGAGTTCTAAGTGTTCTTGGTGAGACTTTGGGAGTTTGTGGCCGTTCCTGTAGAGATTTGTAGCTGGGATCGTTGTAGGAGCTTCCTAGGAGCGTTGTTTTGCTTGTTTGAGGTTCAGAATCTTCTTGGCAAAGGTGAGTGCATGACCATGGCTTATCTAAGCTTAAGATTTATCTGATCTGCTTGTTTATGTGTTGTTTGGCTTGTTAGAACATTATTTGAGGCTTTGTGAAGCTTTCTTGTGGCTTGGGATCGAGTTTGATGGTTGTAGAAATGAGGAGCCGGCAAGAAGCTTTGTGAAGCGTCGGTCGTTGCAAATGCGAGGACGGCGCAATTTGACCTAGAAGCGTCAGTCGATGCCATGTGGAAGCGTCGGTCGATGCAACTAGGGTTTTTCGTGAACTGTCGAGCATGCGTCGGTCGATGCATGGTTAGTGTCGGTTGATGCAGGCTAGCTTTGCATCGGTCGACGCAAGCTTGTGTCGGTCGATGCATCCCCTGTTGGTGTCGGTCGATGCATGGTTGGTGTCGGTCGATGCAGTTCCTGGTTTGTTTGTTGATTGTTGTTTGATGGTTAGAGTATCTCAATTACTTGTGTGTATAGTCCAGTTGATGAGAGGATTGCCTCACTGAATGTTTATAAAATACTCATGCATCTCAATTTGTGTTTGTGGTGCAGGTAAAGGTAAATAGTGATCGTGGAATCAAGACAATAAAGAGGAGGATGTTCTAGTGGTTCGCTTGGTTGCTTTCTGGCTTCTGTTAGGTTGCTAGAGCTGAGTCCTAGAGTGTTCCTTAGGATTGCTGGTTATTTTTTTTTATGTTGATTGAATTAGTAGACTATTTGTTATAATTTTTTATATTGATTATTGGATTCTTGATTATTCATTGGTATTGCTTATTTCCGCCGTTTGATGTGTTGTGGTTAGGTGGCTAGTATATATGGGACCACTAGTTTTAGATATTTATTATTAGTATTATTATTATTTTTTATTTTTTATTATTAAAAAAACGGGTACGGTCGTTTCAAAAGAAAAGAAAATCATATATCTTATTTTGAGGGGATCAGATGATCTAAAAAAATATTATTATTGTGATAGATATAAAAATTTAGCATATTCACTATACCTGAAAACTTAGCATAATCAAAGGATTTACCAAAATAATAAGGTCAAGTTCCTCCAAACTAGATAGATTTTCCAAGTTATTGTGAATTTTATGCTCAAGTGGCCAAAATAGCATAATCAAAATGATTTGTTAAAATTCTTCGAATTAGATTTTTGCCGATTCAACTATTCATTCTATAGGGTATGTATGGTTGATTATTGCTCCTTAAATTCGTTAAGTTTTTGTTGTTGTTGTTGTCATTCCTGTTTAACATAGATGTAATTAATATGCAAATTAAATCTCACCAGATTTTATGTCGGGAAGTTAAAGCTAATATGAAAATGAAAAAACATCTAATAAATATTTAAAAATGAAATTAACTGTTTTAACAAGAAAACGAAATTTTGCGGTTCTGGAAGGAAAACATAGTATTTGTGATTTTGACGGGACAACGAGATTTTACGATTTTTGTAGGAAAACATAATTTTGCGTTTTTAGCGGTAAAACATAATTTTGTATTTTTGCGTTTTTGAAGAGAAAACATAGTTTTTGCGGTTTTGGCTGAAAAATGAGATTTTACAATTTTAGCGGAAAAATATAGTTTCGTGTTTTGCGTTTTTGACGGAAAAACATAATTTTGTCCTCAACTTTAATATCACATTTTAAGTATATACAGTAAAACCATTATAAATTAATACTGGCAACAAATTATAAACATTATAAAATAATAAATATTTTAGTTCTGACAAAATAAGATAATACTTTTTTAAAAATCTTTTATGTAAATTTATTTGTATTGTAAATTATAATGTTGTAGTAATATACGTTAGGGACATTTGCAAAAAACACCTTTTATATTTTTTTGCAAAAATACTCTCTTTTGTTGTCCATTTTACATAATACATTTTTTTATATACAAAATGACTAAATTCTAAACCCTAAACTCCAAATACTAAACCCTACCCCCTTAAAACTATACCCTAAATGTAAAATAAAGAAATTGAACCTAAAAAAACTTCTAAAAGTTAATTTAACATATTATAATTATGTAAAAGATGACCAAAATGAAAATGACCAAAGATGAGTGTTTTTTAAAAAGGTATCTACAAAAAAAGTATTTATCACAATTCTCTATACTTTATCTCTGTCCTAAAATAACTAAACATTTCTGTACAATTTTTAATTTTTAAATATGCAAAATTTTAATTCGATAATCTAATAAATTATTAAAATACAACAGTTGAGATCATTAATCATAAATTTGAATTGATGTTGTTGGTATAAGTGAATCCACTTACAGTTTGATAATTTATTTGTCAATTTTTTTTCTAAATATTGAAATATCAAGTCCAAAAGTAACAACATATGACATCTAATACACTAATCTTATTTTCTTAAAAAAATAGAAATTTATTTTTCAATAATTCTAGAAATTAAAACATGTATCTGTTTAAATAATTATTATTAATTATGTTATAAATATTAATTTGTAACTAAATTAATATTACTATAAATTAGTCAAATATTATGATTCATACATTATTAATTTATACATAGAGATTTTACTGTACTAAACATTATTTACTTATTTTTTTCAGATTCTATTGTATTGGTTTATTTTTGTTGTCAACATAAAATATTGCACGACACAAAATGTAACGCCCACGAACCAGAAATCCGGTTTGTGCACGATCGACATCATGGAGTGCATCGATCGATGCAACTACGCGGATTGTGTTCGGCTTTGTTCTATTTTCTTTGGTTTAATGCAGTTTAGTTGATGAAAACCTAGAGCTTGAGTATATAAGGCCAAAACTCGACGCTACTTAGAGTTTTACCACTTTTGTCGTTTATGGAAAAAGAGAAAGAAGAGAAAATTTCTAAAAAGTTCTTTAGAGGTTTTTGTAAGTTTCCAGAGATTTCTAAGTCGTTTTTTGGTGTTTTGGGAGCTTGGAGAAGAAGATCTGAGTGTGGGTGTCGAGTAGAGATCTTGGGAAGCCTTGGATCTCGTTGTTCTTCGTCAGATATGCTTGTTTTAGAGGTGAGTGCATGACCATGGCTTATCTAGAGCATGATATATCTGAATTTCCTGTGTTTCTCTATGATTTGGTGGATTGATTCCTTGTTTGTTGTGTTTTTCGTGTTTTCTATAGCTTGGTTTGCTATTGTGATGCTCTTAGTCGAATGGTGGTGTTGGAGGACGAGTTTTGTTTGATGTCGGCGTCTGGAGTCAACACTAGGGCAACTACATCGATCTATGCCAGGAGGGCGTCGATTGACGCAATCGTGATGGTTTGCGAGCAATCGATGCGAGGAGTGCATCGGTCGACGCGTGGTGTACTGTATCGGTTGATTCAGGGAAGTTGCATCGGTCGACACAAGGCGTGTGTCGGTCGACACCGGTTCACAGCAGACGAATGATATGTGTGTTTTGTGGTTTGGTCTGATTGTGACTTGTTTGTGATTGTTGTTTGTGCTTTGAGATCTTATTGCTTGTGTGTATGACCCAATAGATGAGAGAATTGTCTTACTAAGTATTTTTGGTGATACTTATGCCTCTTTCTTGTGTTACGGTGCAGGTAAAGACAAAGTGTTATCATGGAATCAAGGGGATGAAGAGGAGGATGTTCTAAAGGCTCGATAGTTTGGTGGTCTGGCTTTTGTAAAATTGCTTGAGTTGGGTCATTGAACACTTTTAGAATGTTGGTTGATTGCTCTTTGATATTATTGGATTATAAATTGTTAGACTTTGTTACATTCTTTATTGGAGTTATTTATATGTTTATTGGTATTGTTTATATTATATGTGGTTGCTGGTTATTGTTAGAATGTTAGTGAGTATGAGAGCACTAGTTCAATGTCATGTTAAAAAAAAAATGGAATGAGTTGTTTCACAAAATAATAATAACTTTTCTTGAAGTATGGTATTACAACTTAGTGTTTTATTACCAGATATTTGATACCACTTTTGTAAGATTTTTGAACCGTCCTAGGACTAAGAACGAATCAAAGCGTTACTTGTGATGCTTGTATACGATCTGACCGAGTTTACTAGAGCAAATCCAATATCATTCATTTCTAACAGGACCTAAGACTTTTCAACGTTTTAATAAATAAAATGAGATTTTATTGAAAAGCTTTTGTGTTCTACTCGATATTAGTCTTGTCCATATATTTTCAGTATAGAAAAACAATATTTTTTTAATTTTTTTACTTTTCGCTAAGCCTTATCTAAGACAATTTTTGAACATATTTCTTCAAATTGATGAAAAAGACAAAAATGCCTTTTAAATTTCAAGATCTACATGTAGATATACGAGATATTAAAGTAGACTTACATAAATTTGTTCGTTGTTTGGTATTCAATTTTTTTTTCTTTTTTTTTTTTGGTGTTCAAATTTTATAAATACATATATAACATATATCAAACTAAACCACAATCCTAATATGTCCATATTAGTTATGTTAGTCAATGTTTGTGGTTTGATTTTACAATTTATTGCTTAGCTTTTCAAGCAATCTATGATTATATTTAACTTGGTATATAATATATCAAATGGAACACCAAACATAACTCAATTTGTGTGTTTTTTTTAATTAATATATTGTGTTCATACATATAAATTTTAAATTTGGCTACGGATAATTCGTTTTGTCCTAACTATTTTCACAAAATCTGAAAATTGATATTATTTAGACCAAAAAAGGAAACAAGTTCATGAAAATGAAAAATTTATCTTAGTGTATTAAATAATTTATTAAAAAGCAACGATAAAATTATTAATCTAAATAATAGCTTTGGGTTTTATTTATTAAATCCACCAACAAGTCTACCTTTTCAATTGTCAACTATACGATGGATGGTAATACAAACACGACGCTATATCTTTTATGTTCGTTCACACACATGTCATGGTTTAACAACTTTGCCTAATTTTAAATAACATAATAGATATATTATAATGAACTACAATGTGTCATTGGTGTGTTAAAAAAAAAACAAAAAACAAAAAAAACAACAACAAAAATGTGTCGTGAGAATTTATTAATATGATGGGTGATTTTTGGAAAGAACGTGAATGGCGTACGACCATCAAAAGTTGGTCAGTAAAGTCCCTTTGAATGTCGACTTACTCTCACTTACCATCGGAGCTACGCTCGAAACAGTTGACATTTTCAATTTCCACCATTGAAAACAAGTCAAAGTTAGAAAAGATGATGCTCACACACAAGTCACAACACATTATAATAATCCTAAAAAGAATAGGCTAATTGATCATAAATATTTTAAAAGGGCAAAAGGCATTCCAAAATAAATAATAATAATTGTAATGATGGGCAAAAAGCTTCATACTAAAAGTATACGTAAAAAATCTTAGGAATACGTTTTCAGAATCAAGTCATGCATATTTATTCGTTTCTCAAGTCAGCATTTCGATCTTAGCGTAACCATACCAATTGATACAATTTTTAACTAGGACAAAGCTCTTTTGCCACATCCCAGTGGTCAAGTTGCCAAGCCATGTAGGTTTAATTTAAGATTTATTCTTGTAGATATACACCGCTAGATGCAAATCTAACAAAAATCTTCGAAAATTATATATTGAAGAAAAAGTACTAAACTAAAAATATTTCACAAAAAGAATGGTATTGTCAACATAAAAGTAGTATTGTATAATTTAACTATATAAAGAGAGGTTAATGTGGTAAAAAAGCTCTATTCTTTTTTGTATATGGGTCATATATATATATATATGTATATATATACACATATATATATATATATATATGTATATATATACACATATATATATATATATTTAAATTTAAATTACATTTACATCTAATTGGATATAGATTTTGTATAATTAAAATGTATTAAGAAATATATAAAGGGGAAAAACCCGAAAAATATGCAATCTAATTTTTTTTGCCCGTTTAATTCTTCTAGTTATTAAATTTCCTAAAAAATACTTGGTTTAATTTTTGTTGTTTTTAAAAAACTTCATTTTATTAATAATGGTAGATCCATACTTACGACATAACGACTGTTAATTCTAATGACGGAGATGTTAACTAGAGTTAAAATATAACCCCACATGGTTAATTAGAGAGAACTAAAGACACTGTTACCCTTTTTTTCTTCCCCCAAATCGATTTCGAGTTTTAGAACTCTAGAAGGGTGAATAAATTTAAGTGATTTAAGATTGAGATACATCTGATATTGGTTGTAAATTATCTATGATTCAATAATGCAATCAAGTATCAACCGTTACTTCGAATTTATCGAATAATAGATTTTAGAATAATTTTTTTTTTACTAAAAAATAGGAAACTTTTTTTTATATATTCAAAGAATTGAAACTTTTACAAGTATAGGTTTAAAACAAAAACAAAATTGATGATAACAAAAAATTAGTATACTACAGCACAAGTGGTGGTCTACAACATTTAGAGGCAGCCAAACAATCTCCTCCACAACTCACAACGGTTAGCTCCTCCTATCATTTTCAAGATCGTCGATAGGGAGCTTCGCAATATCATCACCTCTAGAAGGCCTAACTAGGAAGCATTGGCGAAAGCTAATGATTCTTTGGATCTGTTAATTCTCTCAAATCTTTCTTATTGTAACCTTGTTTTTACTTTCTTTTGCCAAGGCTACTCTTGTCACTACAAAAAAGACGCTGGATAACGTCGGTATATTAACGTCAGTTGATAAACCGACTTAAAATTTTCGATTAGGAAGGAATTTTGCGTCACTTAAGAAACCGACATTTTGTTTTGTGTCATTTATCTAAAAGATTAAAAAAAATGATTTCTTCCATTAACATAATTTTAATTTTATGAGCTTTCGATTGTTTCTCATCTCTTCCATTTACGAGTTCTTCGTCTATGCTTCTCCTCGCTATGGTATATGGAGCTCTGATTTCAATCAATTTGGATTCAAGCTCAGAGGCGGAGAAGTAGATCTAAAATTGATGCTCTCTGTGACGGATCAAGCATCCTCTCATCTCGAATCCGCCAACTCAGGTATCGATTCTAACTTGGAACTTGATCGGAGATGTTCTTTGTTAGGTTTTCGAACATTGATTAGAATCGTGATAGTTTATGCGGAAAATTGAAATGTTAGTGTTTGAATGTATCGATCCATTTTGTTGGCTCTCAATTGGTACAGAGGAACTGGCGAGAGATTAAGTCACAGATTGACCTGATTCTAAGAGAAGCTTGGTTGCTCAATTTTCACTGTCAATATCGATTTAGAAAAAGGAGTTGATTTAAGCCAAGACTGCCTCAAGTTTTTGTTTTCCACGACTTCAATAAGTTGAGACTTGAGGATCTTCAAGGAGCATCGTGGACTTGTTCCAATGTTTTAATTTGGTTGATTTACCCTCTAGTTTTGGCAATGATGTTTTTGGTTGCTCATCAAGAAGAGCAACTACGTATATGTTTTGTTTTACATGTCACAGGGGCAGATGAGTTATAGCATAAGCTACAATAGGTGTGAATAACAAGAGATTGTAGCTTTTTCTTTAATCAAGATACTAGTATATGGTTTTGAGATTGTTTACAAAGTGTGAGAAGAGATTGCAGAATGTTAACTTAGGGCCTTAGACTGTTGGAGAATAAGTCAATTTTTAGTTTGGAAAAAGGTGTGGACGATTGATCAGGATTGGCAACTGATGCAAGAGGTAGAGATGTTACAGTTGGATTAGTACTACTTCCGGTTTCTTTTCCAAAATATGGTTGATCCTGAAGAGGTAATGGCTATTCCCTGTAGTAATCTTTAAACTGCCAAAATCTGAACAATTTATCTAGCCATTGGAGTTATATGATAAGTCTTTGGTTTTGTATTTCAGCTTCCTCTAAATGATGAACTGATTTTTTTGCTTGACTTCATTTGTTCAGCTGAATTTGGAATTATCTTGTGCAAGAGCAGGAAGGGAGATATAGAGGTTAACAACATGTTTCATCCAGCAGCATTTGACACTCTTCATCTATTGTATCAAACGACCATGTAAGAATCACATCACATCATTTTCATTATAGTATACTAATTAATTTTTATAATATTTATATAAGTCTGGTATTTGTATATGATTCCAGGCCAGAACAAAAGCAAATAACCGAAGAGGAGAATAGCGAGATACATGGATAATAAGATGGCATATGTGTGTAACTGTTAAAGTGACATTTATATTTTATGTAAAACAGATTTATTTAATTAAGGGAGCTTTTATTTGAGTTCTTTTTGAAATTTGAGTTATTTTTTCAAATAACATTTAGATTTGAGTTATATATACTGATGAGCATAAACAATCTGGAGAAGAAACAAAAAAAACAAATACACGTCGGTTTACAAGTGAGAACACGTCGGAAGAAAATCGTTGCTAAGATTACTAAAACCGACGCTAATTAATCCGACGTAAAAGTAAGCGTCATTTTATAAACTGAAGTTAATATACTTAACGTCGTAATGTTACGACGGTTTTTAAACCGATGTTATTACTTTAAAGTCAGTTTGAAAATGACGTTAAAGTCACTAATGACCGACGTCAAATACCGTTTTTGTTGTAGTGTGTGTAGGAATTACTAACTTTCATTAATATGATATTTACATGTTTAGCAAAAAACAAAATAGTAGACTGCATAATTTCTATATATAGTTTAGCAAGTTGGACAGTTTTCTGATTTAGCTTTGATTGGATAGCTTAATATTGCGAATTGGAGGTTTGTGAACAATATTACAAAAGAAGAATTAGGTATGTTCTTATCGGTAGGCAAGAGGCATCAATTCCCAATACTTCTCGTAAATAATAGAATAAGTAAAACATAAATCAAGAACTAGGTTTTTTATATCGTATTTTAATTAATTCAAACGGTATAATCTTTGTAATCATAATTTATACTAATTAAGGTCAACTGAACATGTAAACAATATATTATAATCTATTGTGGATTTAATTATTACCATAACCGTTTTACCGTATGAGTTAAATTGTTGTAAGAAGTAAGAACTAAAACTACTTCTACTTTGTTAATATGTGAATAATGTAATGGAGAGATACGTTTTCAATGCAAACATAGATATACTCTGATGGCCATCCATATCAGCAAGAAAGGTTCCGCTCAGTCGAGGACCATCCAAAACATTCTTCCAAATAAACATCATTTATATTCGTATGCGGCTATACTGTATCCACTAGTTTTGAAAAGATATGCTCGTCTATTTTTAATACTAAACTATATATTGTATTATTACTATGAAAATATGCATTAGAGATTGTCATCAACCGTTGCATGCCGGTATTACAAATTGAAAATAGTAATTAAGATTACGTTTGAGATATTGGCATAGGTTAGACTTATTTAAATTTCATCTAGTCGTTTTTTTTTGGTGCAACTTTAAATTTTATACTAGTAATCGACAAATTCCAACCTATAATCTAGTCCTTACTATATAAAGTAATACGATTTGTCAGAGTCAAACTTCGATGGAAAAAAATCTGAATGCATTTCATTTCATATTTATTATAAAAAGCTATCGATTATCTTCAGTCTTCACGTGCAAGTAAAGAATGTATAAAGATTACACTAGTTCTATAACAGAAATGCTTACCGGTTAGTTTTTTATTTAACTGTTTCTTTTTTTGTTGAATTCATTATTAGTCATCAGTTTTGTTTTCTTTGATGATAATTCAGTTACTTAAAAGAGAGAATAATTTGGAACTGTATTTTTCGTGAGAATAAATATATATATAAAAGATTTTTTGCACCGAATTAGTCCATTAACAACTTGTGTTATTGGTTTCTTGTTTTTCTTTTTTTTTTTTTTTTTTTTTTTTTTTTTTTTTTTTT
>NC_025701.1:24620202-24629618 GCF_000633955.1 Camelina sativa
TTTTTGTTTTTTTTTTTTTTTTTTTTTTTTTTTTTTTTTTTTTTTTTTTTTTTTTGCCAAGAAACGAGTATTATAGGTTGTATACTATGTAAAACCAATCTCTTCATTTAACAAAATAAAGATTTTGGGAATCTATTCCATTTATCTAGAGAGTGACTCGTGCTACCGCCCGAGTTTAATACTACATAGTGTTTTTAGCATTTTTTTGAATTTAAGAGTTTAGTTTTGAGATATTTTCTATTATAATTTGTTTACTATTTTGTTTAAAATAAAATTTTATATTATTAATTAACATTTGTCATATTTCTAACATTTTGCTCGATATAACATTTAAAAGATTTGAAAAATGTATGGATTCAAGTATAAGATGGTAATGTATGAAACTAAAGGTTTTAAAATAATTTTAAATGAAGATATCTTCATAGTTTTAATATTAAAATGGTTTGATAATATTAATTAATAATAAGAATTAATATGCCAACATCCAAAAAATAAGGGGAAAAGAGCATTATGCTTGCCACATTCTTATAGTTTCGCAATGATTTTAAAATGGTAATGTATGAAACTAAAGGTTTTAAAATAATTTTAAATAAAGATATCTTCATAGTTTTAATATCACAATGATTTAGCCCATTGTTGTACCTACGATCTGCCATCTCGGGCAATAAGCAAAAGAGCCCATGCCGGGCTTGTCTAATGGGCCAAGAAGGTATTACTGATCGGCCCATCAGGCCTGGAGGAAGGAAGTGAGCGCGGAGGTGATCCGTGTTGGTCAGCTCGCAACTCGGGCCCGGTCAAAGATTCCCGCATTCAAGCGGATTAATTGGGTCGCGCAAATCGTGCCCTATTAATTATGTATTAATTAGATAATAAATTGGTTGGTATAAATATGTAAGGAAGGGGTCTTTTGTAAGGGGTCAAAAAGATTTTCCAAAAGCAGTAATACAAATTCAAATTCTCCAAACTCTCTCAATTCAGTTCGGAATTATAAACGGCGATAAGCTCCTCCACATTCGAATTACTTCGGAAGGAGAAACTAGATTTCAGTTCTCACACCCATTCTTTTTAATTGCTGCCTTTTGATTGATTAAAGACTATCAAATTACTGATAAATAATCTTTTACTATAATAATAAGATTTATGCAATTACATTCTATATTTAATTTTGAATTTAAAGTCTTATATTTACAATAATTGTAGCATAAAAAAAAACTAAAGATTTGCCTAAAATTTATCAATTATGTTGTATCTCATTTGCAACATAAAAGATATATATTTTTTTATCTTTTTAATATGTCTTTTGAGTTTTTTTTTTAATTATCTTCATAGATTGCATCATCCAATGTGTACTACATTTAGTATTTTCAAGACAAAATTATCAGACATGCTATTGCCTTCACACCACATCCAATACAGAAAAAAACAAAATATATATTATTGACTATATTAACAATAAATTGAGTTCCTAGTTAAAATTAAAATCAATGGTTACATTATCCACAATAAATAGCATTAAAAAGTTTTGTCTCCAAATTTAGCACACCATCTCTAAAATTCCAAAGATAGCACCATATTTAAAAATTAAACTTTCAAAACTAAATCATAAACTCTAATTACTAAACTTTACCTCCTTAATTAAATCTTTACCCTAAATGTAAAATAGAGAATCCAAACCTAAAAAAAAAAATTCTTAAAACTAATTTAATTATTATAATTATATTAAATTGTGCTATTTTTAGAAATTTACGGTGTGTGTTAAAGTTATCCATAAACCTTATTTTGGTTCTTTTTTTAGGGCATTTCTTTTTTTTTAAATCATTTTTCTGTTCTATTTGTGATGTTTAATAATTTATGAGTTTTAGAAGTAAGTTGTTTTTTTTGTCAACCATTGGGCCACAACAAGTTGGCAAATTAGCCAAATCCCTATATTCGTAGGGAGCATGACTTGATCCCTGGTGTGATGGTGACTTGGGCATTAAAGACTTACCATTGGCCACTGCACTAAGGTCACTCCACTAGAATTAAGTTGTTTAAAAATTGTAAATTTGGGAAGTATCTTTAGTCATGTAGTTAACGGTCCACATCTACAACTTTCACACTAAAGTTCGACTCCATTAAATCGCGTTATCCCATGTAGTAGGGATTGACTATAAATAGAATCTTGTCAATCCATAGATGTAAAAAAAAATTCAATCTTAAATATACACCATGCATTCACTTTCCTCACTAATGATGGTTTTATTTGTTATTAAGTTTCTGTTACTCATATCTAAGTATCTAACAATAAATATGTATCAACTAATTGTGTTGATGAGGTATTTTGTTACAACATTTTTTTTCAGTTTTAGTGTTATTAACGATATGTCCAAGCAGTAAAATAAAGCTGTTAAATTAAATATATGGCGATGTTCAGATATTAAAACAATAAATAGACATCTCAGAAAAGTTTTTGTGAAGTTTAAATATAGTTTTTATTAGGAAATCGATGAGATATTATCGAGTCCGAATACTTTCGTGGAGTAGTATTGTGGGTTGTTAAAAAAACAAATCCAAAATACATTCCAAAAAAAATCTTATTCCGATAAGGAGGATTCACAGTTAAAGACATATAATAGAATCAGTTCCAAATTCCATTACATCCCACAAATTTGGTCCACAATAGAATACGGTCTCGGTCAATCTCATTCTCATTGATCACCACGTGCTATTAATTTTTAATAATTTACAATATACACAAACATATATATATACCAAGACTAAGGCTAATCCAAAAGCTGGCATCAAGTGTCATTTAAAAGCTCCCAGGCCCGAGTATCGAGGAAGCAAGTAAAAGGATGGTAACTCCTTTTATCCAGATCTCAATCACCAACAAGTACTAGGTCTACCTTTTTACCCGCTAGTCCGAAGCATGAAGAATTTGAATTTTGGAATACTGGCTGAGAGATCCGGCAACCACACTCCTCAATCTGCCTTAAGCCTCTCCTCCGATCTAAGGATTCTCGTGGTGCAATACTAAGTCTGGTAAACTCTCTTTCTCTTTACATCTTTCTAACCCTTGGAACCTTTTTAAACCTTGTAAACCAGTGTGAAAAGTCTTGACCACCATATTAGCAAACCTGTTTTACAACCTCCGAAGTTACAACCTTTAACCGGAAAAAGAAACCCCACAAACCTGATAGTCAGTATGAGCCGAAACATACCTTACCGCCTCAAAGGGAAAGAGATAGAACAGGGTTTCTCTCCACCACCCCGGAAACGCATCAGAGCTCTAGATCTAGATACGACCGAACTCATTGAAGCCAATGCTCTCACTTTAATGGGACGCCTTACCAATCCGTCGGTGCAACGCCTATGGTCACTCTTCCCTTTCCTATCCAACCGCTGGAATCTACGGGGAACAGCAACAGGAGCGGACCTTGGTAAAGGATGTTTCCAGTTCGTCTTTGAGTATGAGGAGGATATGCAAAAATTCCTGGATAATAGACCATACTTCTTTGATCAATGGATGGTTATACTTCAAAAATGGGAGCCAGTAATTTCAGAAACTTTCCCGGCTATGATACCTTTCTGGGTCGAACTACAGGGCTTACCCAAGCACTTCTGGCAACCAGCCATGTTAAAAACAGTGGCAGAGGAACTTGGCGAATTCATGGACATGGAAATTACTCCTGCAGCAGTAAAAGTTAAAGTCCTTGTCAATGGTCTACAACCACTCACGAAAGAAACTGTAGTAGAGTTTGCAGATGGCAAGGAAGCGATAGTCTACCTAGATTATAAAAGTCTCAAAAATCACTGCCTCCACTGCCACAGACTCACTCATGAGCAGAAGGACTGCCCAGGACTCGCCCGTCCAAGAGAAAATAGGTCGCACTCTGCAACACTTTCGGAACCAACAGCCTCTAAACCTGTCTCAAGAAATTATTATACTCCCCAAGACAACTTTACAGCACCAAGATCAACAGTAGGAGCTTTTGAACCTCGTACCTCAACTGACTTTGAGTATAATCCCAGGAAGAGGAAGACGGCGTACCAAGAGGATAGGTCCTATTCCCAGGTGGAAACTAGATCAAACAATCACCCTCACGTTACTCACCGCAGATCACCTGTCAGATCTCCAGAACATCAAGTGAGAACTTACAAACGAGATGACAGACAAAACTGGTCTCATCAAGGAAACGAAAGTTACCTGAGACGACATAATCTGGAATGGAGAGAAAAGGTTGCTTCCCCTGCCCTATCCAACCAGGAGTTATCTTCATCATCCAGAGCTCGTCGACCCCCTCTCGAAAGATCAGCTACTAGCCCTGAACCAACAACACCGCCACCAACACAAGTATTATCGAGAGAACAAGTGTTGAATGATCTAAGAGAAGTCACAATCCAATACACTTCATGTGTTGATCAAACTGAAAGCGCGGCTAGGAAAATGAGAGTCATACAAGGTGAGAGCAGAAACCTTATGGCTAATACAGCTGATAACATTCTCGCAGCATCCGCAAGCTCAATACAAGTTCCTATCCAGGCTGCTTCCCCAATGCTAACCGATAGTGTATCTCCAAGAGACTCACCCTCAGTGGATCTACCTCGACCAAGAGCACTCACGGAAGAACAACAACGAAGGGGGAGAGGAAGACCACCGTTAGCAAAGGGCTCAACAAAAGTTAACACTACTTTGATGGGAGCAAAGTCGCAGAAGAGAAATCTTACCTTAGGTTCCCTAAAGAAGTCATCAAAAGCCCATGGGGGAAGATCCGAAACAACTGGAGGAAGGTCCGAACCATCGGGGAGAACTGGTAGAAGCAAAGAAACTAAAGGTAGAGGTCAGAGTTGTGAAGTTGGACCCTCAAGGACCGGAAAAACTAAACAAACAAAGGCTCCAAATCCCAAGATTACCTTAATACCGGCAAGCAAAAAGAAAGGGGTGGATTTTCAGAATCCGCCAGCTCCTCTTCCTTAAGAGTTCTGAGCTGGAACTGTTGTGGGCTGAGGAATCCCATGACAGGACAGCGACTTAGGGAAATCAAGAGAAAGATTTCCCCAGATATCCTATTCCTCATGGAGACACGCAACACTTCTGAGTTCGTACTCCAACACCTAGAGTGGATGAACTACTCCTCTTCTTATCTAGTCCCCCCCTCTGAAACAACTGATGGAGGACTTGCCCTGTTCTGGAAACCAAGTGTAAAAGTAGAAGTTATTCAATCGTGTGCAAATTTTGTTGACACAATCATCACTGCAAAAGGAAAAACTTTTTACTCTACCTTTATTTATGGAGAACCAGACCAAGGCAAACGCCATATTATATGGAATAAGATCCAGGATTTTGCAACCTGTAGAAGTGGCCCCTGGTTTCTTACCGGAGACTTTAATGACATCATTAATGATGCGGAAAAAGTTGGTGGTCCGCAGAGATCAGAGAGCTCATTTACTGCTTTGAGAACATTTATGTCTACATGTGACCTCTATGATTTAAAACACACAGGTAATTACCTATCCTGGAGGGGGAAAAGACATACGCACATGGTCAGGTGTCGACTGGATAGGGCCATGTCAAACAGTGAATGGGTGGTTGAATACCCATCTGGCCGCAGTGAATACTTGAGGTTTGAGGGATCGGATCATCGCCCCCTGGTAACATCCTTTGACCCTGTTAAAAAAAGAACAAAAGGGTTATTCAGGTATTATAGGCGCCTTAGAGATAATGAGGAAGTACGACATATGGTTTGTGATGCCTGATCTTCCCTACCAACGGGCACAGTGAATGAACGTATTGGTGCTTGTCGCCACGCAATTATTACCTGGAGCAAGGAGCAACATGAAAATAGTCAGAAGGAGATCAATGAACTAAGGTTAAGGCTGGAGGACAGCATGAACATGAATACAGATAATCACGAGGAGATCTCGCTTATAAACAAAAAACTCCTAGTAGCCTATAAGAAAGAAGAGGCGTTCTGGCAGCAACGCAGCAGACAGCTGTGGCTAACGTTGGGGGATAAGAACACTGGATATTTTCATGCTGCAACAAAAGGAAGACGAGCAGTCAATAATATCTCAGTCATGGAGTCAGCTGAAGGAGCCCCAGTTTTTGAGGAAAAAGAGATTGTTAAGGCAATTACTGACTATTTTCAACAAATCTTTACCTCTCAGGATGGATCTAGTTTGAATGTTGTACTAGATGCGCTAAAACCTCGCATAACTCCACAAGTTAATGAAGTGCTGATCCGAATACCAACAACAGAAGAGATCCACCAAGCTTGCTTTGAGATCCATCCGGACAAAGCTCCAGGCCCTGATGGTTTCTCAGCCAGCTTTTTTCAGTCAAACTGGAGCACGGTGGGAATGGAGATAACAGCTGAGATCCAAGCTTTTTTCATTTCAGGCTCGCTACCTAGGCATATAAACCATACACATGTCAGGCTTATACCAAGAATCCAAAGTCCACAAAAGGTCTCGGACTATAGACCAATAGCTCTGTGTTCAGTGTACTACAAAATCATATCCAAAATCCTGACAAAGAGACTACAACCTTTTCTGCATACCTGTATCTCTGAGAACCAGTCTGCTTTCATCCCAAACAGAGCAATCTCGGATAACGTACTCATCACCCATGAAACACTCCACTATCTGAAAACTTCAAACGCAAAAGAGAGAGTCTCCATGGCGGTAAAAACCGATATGAGTAAAGCGTATGACAGACTTGAATGGAATTTCATTGAAGCAGTCATGGAGAGGTTAGGCTTTCACAGAAACTGGATACTTTGGATCATGTGATGTATCACGTCAGTCTCATATTCATACCTTATAAATGGTCAAGCCCTGGGATTAGTAGTACCAACCAGAGGTATCAGACAGGGCGACCCTTTGTCCCCCTACGTCTTCATCCTTTGCAGCGAAGTCCTTTCCGGATTATGTAACCAAGCGCAGGAACAAGGCAGTCTCCCTGGAATCCGAGTGGCAAAAGCAAGCCCAAGAGTTAACCACCTACTTTTTGCGGATGATACTATGTTCTTCTGCAGATCTGACCACAAAAGCTGCCTGGCTCTGAAAGGAATCATGCAGAAATACGAACAGGCATCAGGTCAGAAGATTAACATTGATAAATCAGCAATCACCTTTGCAAAACATACAAAAGAAGAAGTGAAATGCAGAGTGAAAAGGGACCTTGGAATCACCAAAGAAGGAGGGCAGGGTAAATACCTGGGACTCCCTGAACTGTTTGGACGCAAGAAAAAGGACCTCTTCTCGCAAATTGTGGATCGTATCAAGCAACGGGCCATTAGTTGGTCCTCTTGCTTCCTCTCGTCAGCAGGAAAAATGACTCTCCTCAAATCAGTACTAGCCTCAATGCCCACTTATACTATGACGTGCTTAAAACTACCTAATGGTCTGTATAATAGAATTCAGTCAACCCTTACGAGATTCTGGTGGGACTCAAACGCGGGAAAGAAGAGCATGTGCTGGGTAGCCTGGAGGAGAATGACCAGATCGTTCAGACAAGGGGATTTGGGCTTCAGAGATATTAAGACTTTCAATGACGCCCTATTGGCAAAACTCAGCTGGCGCTTACTAAAAAACCCTGACTGCTTGCTGTCCAGAGTTCTGAGGGGAAAATACTGTCAAACTACATATTTTCTGAACTGCAATGCCTCCTCAACAGCTTCCCACGGCTGGAGAGGAATCTGCCTTGGTAAAGATCTGCTAAAACGAAAACTAGGCAGATTAATAGGTAATGGGGAAACGACCCCGGTCTGGTACACTCCCTGGATGTCAATATCCGAACCTTTAAGTCCGATGGGACCTCCCACACAAGCCACATATTCACTAAAAGTGGCGGATCTTCTCTTACCTAATTCGGGGGAATGGAACTTACCACTGATCAGAGAAACTCTACCAGAGTATGAGAGGGAGAACCTGAAAATTAAACCAAGCACAACTGGAGCAGCGGATTCATGGGCCTGGCTACCAACAGCTTCTGGAACCTATACGGCAAAGTTAATATACTACGAAACGCTAACCCAACGAGAAAGAGGTGATCTCCCCTTCTTACCTCCCCCAGCCAATGACTTCAACTGGCGATCGGCGATCTGGAGCCTGAAAGTCTCCCCCAAAGTGAAGATGTTCCTTTGGAAACTAGCTCAAGAGGCTCTCCCTGTGGGAAGTAAGCTTGTGCAAAAACATGTCACCTTGAGTCCAGACTGCCCCCACTGTGGAGAGGAGGAAACAGCCCTGCATCTCTTTTTCCACTGCCCTTTCGCGTCTCGTGTTTGGAAGCTAGCCCCGGTAGTCACACCCTTTGGGACAGCAACTGTCATTTCAGTCAAAGAAGGGATCTCCAAAGGTAACTGACTGTTATGCCTCCCCCCTACAGGCTTATGGCTAAGCCCTATGGCTCCGTGGATCCTCTGGTCTATCTGGACTACACGAAATCGTCTGCTGTTCAACAAAGAAAAATGTCAACCCTCAGATACCTTATCCATGGCAATACTACGAGGACGGGAATGGCAAGAAGCTCAAGGAAGGAATACAAAAAAACCTACCAGACCTCGCTTCCCTCAAACAATTTCCAACCGAGGTTCGGCTACTTTAGCTCAGTCAGATGCAGCTTGGCGAGTACCGGGGCAAGCCGGTTTTGGATGGAGCTTTCTCGATCAGAACAATAGCACAATCCTGGAAGGTACAGCCTCTTCGCCACAGGTCAATTCACCGTTGATGGCCGAAGCCTTGACAACTCTGGCGACAGTAAGAGTTGCAATCGCTTCGGGCTTCACAAACGTTTTCTTCGCTTCAGACTCGTTGAACCTTGTCAAAGCTCTTAATCAGGAGATCCAATCTAAGGAGCTCCATGGGATTCTACATGATATCCTATCACTATCTGCAAATCTTCTGTATTTTTCTTTCAATTTCATACCCAGAGATCTTAATCAAAGAGCTGATGCTCTCGCAAAAGAAGCTCTGGTTTGTACGGAAACCTAATTTGGAAATGAAAAGTCGCGTATTTGACCAAAAAAAAAAAAATACCAAGACTATCTACATTCAATTTAAAAAATATACTAGTAAGAAAGTAATGTGGCTAAGTATTTATAAAAAATTATAGTATGTATCATAATAATTTTCTTTTAAACTACTAATGAAAATTATAAAATGAAGAAAATTAGTTTGTCAACTAAAAAGTTTCATTTAATTAAATCTATAAATGTATTATACAAAACTATAGATTTACATTTTTGAAGTAAACAATTTTATCGTTTTAAAAAGTATTTCAACTTTTATTTTAAAAATCTCTTAGCTTAATAAAGCATAAAATATCTTATGCAATAGTTAAATATTAAGACCAAGACCACTGGATGTTGGTCAAACAAATATTTTTATTAAAAAAAATAATACAAGGAAGAGAAAGAAAAAAAAAAAAAAAAAAA
>NC_025701.1:24630166-24638564 GCF_000633955.1 Camelina sativa
AAAAAAAAAAAAAAAAAAAAAAAAAGGAGAAACGTTCCTTACTTGAACAACTTGAAAAACGTTTCCCAAAAGAAATGAGACAAGTGTCACTTATTTAATAGAACAAATATTAAAAAAAATAAAAAAAATTGTGAGAAACGTTAACCGTTGCTCCACTAAAGATGCCCTAAGATAATCTTATTATGTAGTTAAATATTTGTGTTCTAGTTGTTCAATATGACATACAATATTTGTTCAGTATTTTGGAGAATTACAAACTTTTAATTACTAAAACTTTAAATTAACAAAGTTAAGACTATAATATCTTGTTAATTTATATAATTATTAATTTATCAATATAATTTGAAAATTATTGACTATTGTATGTCATATTGACAAAACACCTTTATTAACTATTGTATGTCATAAAAATAATGTACACGAACATTATGCAAGAAAATTAGTCATTAATTTATCAATAGTGTTTTGTCAATGACATATTTCCGGATTTTGTCAACGCAAGAAAATTATTGACTACACTATCAACACGTTCGTGTACAAAAAATAATAATGCATTAGTCTTCAATTTCTAAGTCTACAAAAATGGAGAATGGTGAATTTTTTTTGTTTTTTGTCAACACGTTTTTTATAAATCTTAACCAACACAACAATACTACACCTTTTTCTCTACATAATTGCAGTTACCTAATTATGAACCACGATTGTGCTAATTCATCGATTAGTCATAAAATATATCAAAGAAAAAAATGCATTTCACGTTTACATTTTTCATTTGATAACTTTCCTACTTTTTACCCATCAACTCATATAATTTTATCAACTAATTTATTTCTCATCTTAGGTAAGCAGCATCATCATCCTCCACTTTATAGAGAGCAAGATAATATAACTAATCAGCATAAGAACTATAGTCGAGTGAAGTGAGATCGTAGACATCTAATTTTATAAAAGGCCCAACAACAGCAAGAATCATATACAAAACCATCCAACGCAACATTGGAAATAAAGTTTAAACTTGTGAGGATTTAGCTGTTGTTGAAGAACTCGTGCGGGATTATGGATGGATAGAACTTCTTTGCCACAAACTTGTACTGCAAAATAACAAAACCACAATCGTTATTAGACATAAAACAACTAAGCCATCATTTCTTGATTCCTCTTACACAATCAAACTTACTTTGTGTTGGCTGTACTTCTCTCTCACAGCAGGTAGAGTAGAGCCGTGAGCAGTACTACACAATCGTTGAAGATCTTTCACACATCCTCTCAACTCCAAGGCTTTATATTGCGTATAGTGTTGCAATGTCGTATTCTGATCCAACCAAGAAACAACAACAAACTCATTTTACTAACATGTACCCGAAGGAGCATGTATCCGAAGGAGCCATCGAGCTGGAAGAACAAGTCTGAATCCCAACACGATCGAGGAGGATCCAAGAGCAGGAAGAACAACTCGAAGATCTACCCGAGGAGTAACCCGACCTCATCCTCGTGTACCCCATCGAGTAGACCCTCGGGCAGGACTGGGAAGCTAGGTCAAAGGGGTTTCCATATATAAATCCCTCCTCTCCTTCCTCGCAAACAAGCACGCCGCAGACCCTCAAACCAGAGAGCGAGAGCTTCTATGAGAGAACTGAGCGACTCAAAACACTTTTCCCCTTTTGTTAGATTTTATTTCATAACTTTTTATCATTTCTTTAGATTTCTATCTTATATTCTTACTTCTCTACTCTACCGTTTATTATAATGCAATTTTCGTTTATATATGCTTTTATGTTTCTTGCTATGATTTTCGTGTAGTGTAGTAAAGTTTCTAGGGATGGGATAGATGATTTTGTGTTCTTGATCGGTTAGGATGTCTTAGTTTGATTGTATATGTTTAATAGATTTCCTTCTAGATTGGTGTTCTTAATGATGTCAACAAACCGAGAGGCTGAGATTAGATCTAATGTGTTTTACCACCGAGAGGTGTAGATGAGATGCTTGAATCTACCAATGCTAGAGGTTTATCCACTTAGCCTAAGAGATTAGATGAGTAAGGGGTTTACTGACAATAATGAATCGGATCATAATGCATGCTTGGTCATGTTTCTCCAACGAGAGTTGGGTAGGGGAGTGATCAAGGTTGATTGTTTCTATCACGAGAGTGTTTTAACAAGATTTTAGAGATTCATTGTCTAGGAAATATTTTCTTGAGGCATGTAAGACATCTGTACTGGTCAGGAATACTTAGGATTCGATTACCCCATCCTTAGAAGCTTTCATATCTTAATTGCTTACATTTTCATTCATCACTCGATCCCTTACCCAAACAGGTACACGATCACCTGCTTCGAGTAACCCCTCGAGTTGTTCATACTTCATTTGCTAACTCGATCATCCCACCTGATCCTGTACTCAAATGCTTGCATCGAGTGCTTAGGTCGTGTGGTTTCTTTGTTTATATTATTTTCTTTCATTATTTTAGGATTGTTAGACAAAACCATTTATTGCTTGGCTTGACTTGCATTGTTCTGATTGCATCCTTCTTGCTAGCATAAACAACTATTTGGATTGATAACCCTTTGTACTACAACTGCATAAGGAATTGATACCTTGGGTGAAAATCCATTTATCAATTTGGCGTCATTGCCATTTGGTTGTATTTATTTTGCTACATTTAGGATTTCAGCACTCGCTAGATCAAGTTATTTTATTTAATTGGTTCAGAATCTGACTTGTTTGCTTTCGTTTTTGTTTGTTTTGAATCTCAGGTACAACCCGAGCACCCACCCGACTCGTCATTCGATCACATGGATCTGGTTGACCCTCATGTACACACTCGGTCATCTACTTGTGCATGCAAACACGATCAAGAGGTAGCCAAAACTTGAGTCCTTTCATAGACAACATCGACAGACCAAGGCTACTCAGACAACAACAAGTTCACCAACCGCAACCAGTAATCATTGAGGAGACAATGAACAATCAGAACGGTCCACCAGCTCCTCAAGCAAGGACCAACATTGGAGCACGAGATGCTCCATCTACTCACACTCAAAGGAATGGTATTGTGCCACCTGCTGTCCAGAACAACAATTTTGAGATCAAGAGTAGTCTCATCCAGATGATACAGAGTAACATGTTTCATGGATTGCCAATGGAGGATCCATTGGATCATCTGGATGAATTTGATAGGCTCTGTAGCCTCACCAAGAAAAAGGAGTTAGTGAGGATGGATTCAAACTCCGACTATTCCCATTCTCTTTGGGAGACAAAGCGCACATCTGGGTGAAATCACTCCCCAATGAGTCCATCACCACTTGGGAAGCGTGCAAGAAGGCATTCCTGGCCAAATTCTTCTCTAACTCCAGAACCGCAAGGCTGCGAAATACATTTTCAGCTTTGTTCAGAAGAACAATGAGACTTTCAGTGAAGCTTGGGAACGTTTCAATGGATACACTACCAGATGTCCTCATCATGGCTTTAGTAATGCTTTATTGCTGAGTACACTTTAAAGAGGAGTGGTCCTCAAGATACAGATGTTGCTGGACACCGCAAGCAATGGTAACTTCCTCAACAAGGATGTTGATGAAGGTTGGGACCTAGTGGAGAACTTGGCTCAATCTGATGGGAATTACAATGAGGAGTATGATCGCAATGTGCGATCTACTGGAGAGGAAGAAGATGCCAAGTACAAGAGGGACATGAAAGCCCTCAATGACAAGCTCGATAAACAACTCAGCCAACAGCAGCAATATAAGAGGAAGAACAATTTTTACAACAAGATGGGGACACTGTACAACTAGAGGATGTTAACTACATCAACAACCAAGGAGGTTACAACAGAGGGTACAACAATTACAAGCCGAATCCGAATTTGTCCTGCCAGAACCCAAATGTTGCCAATCCTCAAGACCAAACCTACCCATCTGCAGTCCAAGGGAACCAGGTCCAACAGAAGCATTTTGTCCAGTACAATCAAGGCTATGCTCCTAAGCAGCAGTATTCTGGCAATTACCACCAACCTACTGCACCACCTGGATTCCAACAACAACAAAGCACGCAGAACCAATCACAAGAAGCTGACCTATGCGGCCTATTTCAGCAAATGATTCAGAATCAGGCATCAACTGCTATGGACACCGCAAAACATTTTGCGGAAATGAGCAACAAGATCGATTCTGGATACAATGATTTGAACGCCAAGTATGATCACCTCAACACTAAGCTGAGGTACCTAGAAGGCCACCACAACAACCAACCAGCTCCAAAGATCAACCAACTCCCAGGTAAAGCTGTTCAAAACCCTAAGGATTATGCCACTACCCAAGCCATCTTCCTTGATGATGACTATGAGGATTACCTCACCGAGAACAGTGATGTTCAAGATAGGGAGGATATGGACCACTATGGGTTAAACGAGGCCAAGTACTACATATCCGAGCATGAACCCGAGCCTTCATCCGAGGAAACTGATCGAGTTGATGATCGAGCAATGGTTCGAGAATCACAAATTAAAGAACAACCCAAGGCGGAACCCCATTACCTACCCGGCGAGGGAGATCGGATGATACATCGAGTAGATGTTGAGATGAGGGATCAACCTCAACTACCTGTAGCAGCGGAAGGGGAACTAGAGGAAAGGTTCAATGCTGCATTTGACATCCAGCTGGAGGCGCTTGCAGAGCATATGGCCAAGCGTAAGGCTCCACCACCTAAGCTTTTGCCACCAGACGAACTTCAAGAGGAATCTGCCAAGGAGGCAGCTTGGCTGGAGAATGAGGTTAAGGAGGCTGTCAAGGAGATTGGGTTTGAGATTCTCAGGAGTGGAGTGTGCTTAGATCCTGAGCTGCGAATCGAGGAAAAATTAGAGGATCCTGGTTCTTTTACTTTGCCATGCTCAATAGGACTTCGGATTTTCAAGAATTGATTGTGCGACCTTAGAGCTTCAGTTAGCATTATGCCACTGTCAATTGCCAACAAGATGGGGTTCACCAACTTTAAACCAAGTAGTCTGTATTTGGTTCTAGCTGAAAGAACAGTCAGATATCATATTGGGATCCTAGAAAACTTGCCACTCAGGACTGGAAGAGTGGAGGTCCCTACTGATTTCATGATCCTTGATATGGATAAAGAACCAGACGATCCACTGATCCTAGGAAGACCATTCTTGGCAACAGTAGGTGCTGTGATTGAGGTGAAGCAAGGCAAGATGAGAATTGAGCATTGGGAGCACTTCAAGAGGGAGTTTGATGTGAAGAAGGGAATTAAGAGGCCAACCATTGATGGTCAAGCTTTTTCCACTAAGACAAAGAAGAGAAAAGTCAAACATCTTGAAAAAGTCAACACCACATTTGCTTTGGAACCTGGACAAGACCTGGAGAATCAATTGAACCAGCTTGGTACAGTGGAGAGGATTTCCAGAATCTCTCCCTCCTAGATCCCATGCTTAAAGAGCATGAAGAGTCAAGCTCAGTGACTTAAAACAAGCTCACTTGGGAGGAAGTCCCAAAGGCATCCTTTATTTTATTTTAATTCTGATTTATTTGTTTTATCTTACTTGCTATTTTTGCATATTTATTTATAAAAAAACAAAAAATGAAAAAAGGAAAATTTGGGGAACCCGAGGCTCAACCCGACACCGTACTCGACGTGTCTGATCGTATCCCTGCTCGGGTGGCGAGTGGAGTCCGAATTCCACAAGCAAAGCCCACTCTCGGTGAAGCCCAAACCACTAACCCTACCTTATTTAAGGGTTTCGAACCGTTCTCCCTCAGCAGCACCGATAAGTCTTTCTACCCTAGAGCTTTTTGTTTTCCTACTTTCTATTCTCTCTCAAACTCGAGTGATCTTTGATTTTCTTTGGGAACTAACCCTATTAATCTCGAAGTTTAGCCTTTTTCTTCTCAAGGACTTGACAATGGAACCACACACAAAAACCTACCAATGGAAGGGACGAAGATCAACATCCGCTGCTGCTACAACCGGACGTGATGCCGTCGAACCTCAAGAATCCCAAGGAAGAGGAAACGTTCCGCATTCCCAACAGCTGGCTGGACGTTTTGCTTCCCCAACCCGACGCTCAACCCGATCCGCCACTCGATCCGGTGCTCGAGTAACCGATCGTGTAGACCATCGAGTTCGCTCACTAAGTCTGATGGCGAGTGTTGTTCGCCGATCTCCTCAACGTAGGGACCTGTCTGCGTCCGAGAGAACTGTTACCAACCTCATGGAGGTCGATTCTGATGCTGGTGGAGAAGAGCAAGGGGAGATCCAAATGTTGCGGCTAAGGAGTCGAGCCGCGGTTGCAAGAGGAAAGATACCAGCCTCCGAGAAGGCTGAGACGGTAGCTGAGAGAGCAGATGAGGAAGAGGATCGAGATACAGAGGAGGAGAACCGTGAGCGAGAGGAGAAATAGAGAGAAAGAACACGCCAAGCCTCGCGGAGGCTGAAGCAGAAGGACGTGGAGACTCCGGCAAAACTCTTCAAGGTTTTCAGGAAGATGAGCTTCGTTGGTACCTGTTACCCTCACCGAGAGACGATGAAGCAGTTGGGCATCGCTAGAGATGTCGAGTTTCTGTTCGACATGTGCCACCTGGGCCATATGATGCGAGCCCAACTTGAAGCTTATGAAGAGGAGACGGTCCATTTTCTCTCTACACTTCAGCTGCACTACTTTGAGGACCACCCGACCCTACCTTCTCCGTGAGAAACAAAGAGTACCAGCTCACTTTCAAGGAGATGGAGAAGTTGTACGGTTTCAAAGCTGGGAGTGGAGAAGGAATGGAGGTTAGCAAGGAGGAAATGAGGTCCCTATGGCTGAAAATATGAGACAAGCTCCCCTACAAGTCCACAAGCTCCAAATCCGCTCAAATAAGGAGCCCTGTCTTGAGGTATTTTCACAAGTCCCTTGCATGCACTCTTTTTGCTAGAAAGGAGACTGGGAATGTGAATAATCACGAGCTCCAGCTGCTGGACATTGCACTGTGTGGAGTTTTGGACAATGCTAGGGATGGTACACTGCTAGTTGGAGATGTTGCGGATACTAACATGGTCTTTGTGCTGCTCGATTAGTTCCTCTACCTCAAGTCATGGGCTATTAAGAGAAGAGAAGGAGGCGGAGAGATCTCCATTGGAGGACTGGTCACACCGATCTTGGTGGCTTACGATGTCCTCTTGAAGGGAGTGGTACACGATCCGAGATGGCTGGACGTAGACTACCTCGTGCTGGCGAAATTTTTAGCCTATGAGAGGCCTAACGACATGATGCTCTTCAAGTTCGTCCATCCAACCGCCGGAGCCGCCCAAATGATCCTACCCAATGTAGTGTGCACCAAGGTCCGGCTGGGAGACAACAACGACTTTGCACCGCCTTTGGAGGAGCTGTACAATCCGGAGGAGGAATTCGAAGCTGAGAAGAGAGAGGCAACCGGGCAAAGACAGGGAGATAGCTCGGAAGATTTTGACTTTGAGGAGTATGTTTGCTCTCAAAAGCAACCCGTTGGAGTGAGGGAAGCCCAGAAAAGGATCGGATGGCTGAAGAGGATGAACAAATTTTTGGTGAGAAAGGTGAAAGATCTTACCGGCTCGTTGAAGACTATGGGAGGTCAGATTAAGGAGCTGCAACACAAGGCAAGCTGTGCCTCAGCCCCTACCTCGGCATATGCACCAACATGGATGGGGAGAAGCGGACCGCTAGGAGGAATTTGAGGACTGGCACCTCCGGAACCTCACAGAGCATCATCCTACGAGCCCCAAGCTGAGGAGAACATCACACGACCTGAAGTATCGCGGAGAAGCCATTCAGACGCCTATCTGATGCCTAACCCGATGGGATACACGATGCCCTATCCGATGCACCCATCGAGCACACAATCGGGTGATTACTCAGGATTCTTCCCTCCGCCTTACTAGATGCCATACACGATGCCATATTTGACGCACCCCGCGAGTGGCTACACGGGTGATCACTCTGGACCTCTTCCACCATACCCATCATATTACCCGATGAGCTACGCGATACCCCCCTCGATCAACCCATCGGATGCTGGTCCGAGTAAGTCGTCCGTGCATATCACCGAGCTCTCTGACGAGCAAACCCTGACACCTGCTGAAGCCGGTGACGACCCTGGCTACACGTTGGCGAGTATGGAGGCTGCTGCAACCTCCTTCTTCACCAACCCATGAGGTACCAAATTCATCCAACTATTGTAAATAACATTGCATTTAGTTTTTATTTCATTTTGTGTGATTCTTGGATTTTTTTTTCCGACTTTTATTTACACAGAGACTGTGTAATTTAAGTTTGGGGGAGGGTCCTAGAATATATTTAACATTGTGTTTCATTTTCTTAATTTTCTTATTTCTAATCTTTGCATGCTAGTTTTATTTATTTGAGTCTACATCTATTTGCATT
>NC_025701.1:24639227-24650051 GCF_000633955.1 Camelina sativa
AGGGGACAATGATTAAAACTACCTTGTTTAAAATCAAACCTTACAATTGAAGTTATAGCCATTAATCACAGTTCATTGTTGCTAGATCAATCTTTGGAAAAAAATGAAAAATCTTTGCTTAGAAACTTATGTCTTTTGAATGCTTCCTCCACTTGTTTGAACATTGGAACATCTCTATATTATTAGATTTAATTTGAAATTAAATTGTCTTGCTTATGGAATTTGAATACTTGCTCATGATAACTCTAAATTCGGGTTAGCACTCCATTTTTACCAATCTTTTTCGTTTAACCCGATTCATTTTTCCTACCCATGAACCCAAACCTTTCTTTCAAACCCTGTTGTGAATTGTTGAGTGATGCCTTTTTCATTGTGCTATAGGTTGTGAAACCTTGAGAGTATTGAGAACGACAAAGAATTGCCTCTTGATTTAGCTAAGTTAGAATTTTAACTAGCTGATAGACTCGGTTTTGAAAGATAGGTGGTTAGCATCTTTATTTGGGTTGGGTTGAGGAATAAAAAAAAAGGGAAAAGAAGTCCCTAAGGTTAAAATCAATTAGCTCTAAGTATCTAAGTAAAAAAAAAAAAAAAGATCTTGCTATAGTCTCCTAGAAAAAAAAAAAAAAAGAGCTAGAAGTTTAAAGTTTAAACCTTAGGGAGTAAAAAAAAGAGTTAAAATCAAGGATGTGGGTAGTTTAATTCTAGGGGTTTGATAAAAAAAAATGAATGAGAAAAGGGTAGATTATCAAGAGTTAAGCTTTGTATGCCCAAATTGTTCTCAATCTAAGATAGTTTTCACAACTGTCTAGCATTACTTCTTTTGAGGGAAAACCACCCAAAGAATTTGTTTGAAACCACCTTACCAAAAAGCCTTACCCTTGAAACCAATTGAGCTTGATTCACCTTCCATTTGCAAGAATTCGCCAAACACTTAATTGAATGTGAAAGAGATGTTCTTTACTTTTAGTTGGAGGTTGAACTAGATCGATGCATGGTGATGAGCATAGAAAAATATTTGTAAGTATGTTGAATGATCTTAGGACCATTAAACTATCTTCAAGGACTACAGATTGAATCCTTCGCTTAGCATATAAAGGTTATGAGTCCCCGTTTTTAAACCGCACCCTCCTACTTCCTTGCTAGAGGACTAGCAAGATTTAAGTTTGGGGGTTTGATAACTCTCTAATTTACATGTTTTTAGCATCCTTTTTTTGTCCATATTTTGTATTGTTCATACCCTTAACTTAGCATTTTAGGTCATTAATTGTAGGAATTCACTTTTAGGCCATTTAGGGTGTTGCATTTTTGCATTTGCATATTTTAGATGAAAACAGGTGCTTAAGAGCCTAAAATGGAGAAAAACAAGGACAAACCCGAGCATGTATCCGAAGGAGTCATCGAGCTGGAAGAACAAGTCCGAACCCCAACACGATCGAGGAGGATCCAAGAGCAGGAAGAACAACTCGAAAATCTACCAGAGGAGTAACCCGACCTCATCCTTGTGTACCCCATCGAGAAGACCCTCGGGCAGGACTGGAAAGCTAGGTAAAAGGGGTTTCCATATATAAACCCCTCCTCTCCTTCCTCGCAAACAAGCACGCTGCAGACCCTCAAACCAGAGAGCGAGAGCTTCTGTGAGAGAACTGAGCGACTCAAAACACTTTTCTCCTTTTGTTAGATTTTATTTCATAACTTTTTATCATTTCTTTAGATTTCTATCTTGTATTCTTACTTCTCTACTCTACCGTTTATTATAATGCAATTTTCGTTCATATATGCTTTTATGTTTCTTGCTATGATTTCCGAGTAGTGTAGTAAAGTTTCTAGGGATGGGATAGATGATTTTGTGTTCTTGATCGGTTAGGATGTCTTAGTTTGATTGTATATGTTTAATAGATTTCCTTCTAGATTGGTGTTCTTAATGCTATCAACAAACCGAGAGGGTGAGATTAGATCTAAGGTGTTTTACCACCGAGAGGTGTAGATGAGATGCTTGAATCTACCAATGCTAGAGGTTTACTCATTTAGCCTAAGAGATTAGATGAGTAAGGGGTTTACTGACAATAATGAATCGGATCTTAATGTCTGCTTGGTCATGTTTCTCCAACGAGAGTTGGGTAGGGGAGTGATCAAGGTTGATTGTTTCTATCACGAGAGTGTTTTAACAAGATTTTAGAGATTCATTGTCTAGGAAATATTTACTTGAGGCATGTAAGACATCTGTACTGGTCAGGAATACTTAGGATTCGATTATCCCATCATTAGAAGCTTTCGTATCTTAATTGCTTACATTTTCTTTCATCACTCGATCCCTTACCCGAACAGGTACACAATCACCTGCTTCGAGTAACCCCTCGAGTTGTTCATACTTCATTTGTTAACTCGATCATCCCACCCGATCTTGTACTCGAATGCTTGCATCGAGTGCTTAGGTCGTGTGGTTTCTTTGTTTATATTCTTTTCTTTCATTATTTTAGGATTGTTAGATAAAACCATTTATTGCTTGGTTTGACTTGCATTGTTCTGATTGCATCCTTCCTGCTAGCATAAACAACCATTTGGATTGATAACCCTTTGTACTACAACTGCATAGGAAATTGATACCCTGGGTGAAAATCCGTTTATCAAGATGATAGCTCCTCTAGCCATTGATTTTGGTATGTTCATGCATAGATCGGCGAGCCAACTATTGGATTACGCCAACTATGGATTGGGTTGAGCATTTGCAGATCGGACTTTGATATTATAATAGACTATGGACTTCCAACTCATTATGTCTACCTGCAAACATATTTATTAAACACACTAATGTCAATATTTGTAAACTGTTCACCCTAGAATTGGATAACTAACCATATAATTTTGATGTTTATACAGTTACAATTTGATTACGGTTTAGATATGATCCGGTTAAAGTCTAAAATATGGTCATGGTTTAGTTTTGACCATGCCTACATTCGTTCTAGATGAAGGTTTTTGTATTGTTATCAAATTCAACTTTAAAAAAAAAATATCATACAATAGTGACAAATTCAGATATGTAATTGTAATTGATAACAACCTTCAATAATTTCCAAAATAAATTAGGCTTATGAGATCCTTTCTAATCAGATCCTTTCTAAATTAGGCTTATGAGATCCTTTTTAAGGTTATAAATTACCACTATCTGTGTTAGAATTCACATAAATATTGAGAGAAGTTTCTAGGTTAAGAAATATTATGATTTTTCTATGTTAGCTAGGTTTTTTTTTTGGCACAAAAAAAAAAGTTAGGTTTTTTAAATAAACAAACTAAAAGTTGTAATATACTCAAAATTGTTTTAGCATACGACACCTAGTGGTGTAAATCAGGTATGCGATAAAGAAAAATAGGATAACAAATGTGAAAGAATGAGAAAATTCAGGAAGTTGCATCAAAAAGTTTTTTCTTTTACTTTTTTAACATTTGCGTAAATAGTTATGGTTTGGGATTTCTTGATTTCTCCCTCTTCTCTGTCAAACCTTTAGAACAAAAGAAAAAGAAGAAAGATTTTTTTTTTGTTTGTTTGTCGAACAAACTGTCCGGCGATTCTTGTCCGAAACAAAAACTGAGAGGTATAAATAGTCATTCAGAAACGTTGATCACAACCCATCGTCACACATACTAATTGCAACCTTTGAATATTAGGAGAATGGAGTTGTAGAACGTTTTGGGATAAAAGGTAAATTTATAAATTAATTATGCATTTCATTTCTTTGGATTTTCTTCGATAAGAGTTAAATCTTGGAACTCTTATGTTGAAATGTGTTTCGTAGAAAATGCCTAACCATTGGTTACAAGGTGAGGTTTTAGATCACCAATATGATGCGTAGACGTGTGATTAGGAAGAAATATATATACCTTAAAACAAACAAACAAAAAGTTATATAAAAGCTAAATAAGTTTCATATGTTCCCTGCGTTACATCGCTAGTATCATATGATTAGATTTTTAAAATACACATTCTCAATAGATCATTATTACTAATGACAAAAAAAACAAAGAGATTATATATTTAGTATGATTTGTTGTTGAATTGATTTAGCTATAATTCTTTTTTAGTATATTATCAATTAAAGTTTTCTTTTATTCAGATTAGAGAAGATGACAAAGCCTCCCTCCTCAACAAATCAGCAAGAGACTCATTCTGTGTCTTCTCCTCGGCTAAGGAATTGATCTGTTTCCGCAATATTTACGCTAATAAATTTGCCTAGCTTTCTCATTGAGGGCTTTTGGGTGCAGGGAAAGCAATAAAACAATGAGTCTGGAGATAGATAATGATCATGAGAAACCAGCTGTCACAATCACACGTCTCATCGAACAGCTTCATGCCAAGAAATCATCAACGCAAGAAAAAGAGCTCAGCACCGCTCGAATTCTCGGTCTAGCCAAAGGTAAAAAAGAATGTAGAAAGATCATTAGCCAGAACGTGAATGCCATGCCTGCCTTCATTTCACTTCTCAGGAATGGAACCCTCTTGGCAAAACTCAATTCTGCTTCGGTCCTGACCGTTCTATGCAAAGACAAAAATGTTCGTTCTAAGGTATTGATAGGCGGATGCATCCCGCCGCTGCTGTCACTTTTGAAATCTGACTCTGTGGATGCAAGAAGAGCTGCGGCCGAGGCTATATGTGAAGTTTCCTTGTGTGGAATGGAAGATGATAATGTAGGTAATAAGATATTTGTCACGGAAGGTGTAGTACCAACTTTGTGGGATTTATTAAAGGCAAAGAAAAAACAGGACACGATAGTTGAAGGGTTTTTGGTTGGAGCTTTGAGAAATCTTTGTGGCGATAAAGATGGTTTTTGGGCATTAACACTTGAAGATGGTGGAGTCGATATCATCCTTAGCCTTCTTCAGTCTAGTAACCCGGTATCTCAATCAAATGCAGCTTCTCTCTTAGCTCGTCTTATTAGGATTTTCACTAGTAGCATCTCAAAAATAGTAGAGTCAGGTTCTGTGCAAGTTCTGGTTCAACTTCTAGGTGAGGAAAACAGTGTTGTCGTACGTGCCAATGTAGCCAATGCTCTAGAAGCCATTACATCAAAGTCCGAAGAAGCAAAAAATGTGGCAAGAGATTTGGATGGGATACACCTTCTGATTGGTGCAGTTGTAATTTCATCTAAAGAGTCAGTGGATAAAGAAAATGAACGCATCTTACAAATTCATGGGACACAAGCTTTAGCAAACTTATGCGGAGGAATGTCTGGTTTGATAGTGTATCTTGGAGGGCTATCTTTGTCTCCGCGCCTCACTGAGCCCATCGCTGATATTCTTGGAGCTCTTGCTTATGCTCTAAGGAAGTTTCAGCTAAGTTGTGATGATGATTTTGATCCAACACTAACAGAAGGAATACTAGTGAAACTACTAAAGCCGCGAGATACTCAGTTGATCCAAGAACGTATCTTGGAGGCTATGGCAAGTCTATATGGTAACACTAATCTATCAGAAAAACTCAACAATGTGGAGGCTAAGAGGGTTTTAGTCAATCTTACAATCTTGTCCACAGCTGGTCCACGTGAGCGGATGATAACCTGTTTGTCAAATTTATACAAATATGATAATGTTTGGGATGCTATTGGGAAGAGAGAAGGGATACAAATCCTAATACCATATCTTGGATTGTCAAGCGAACAACATCAAGAACTGTCAGTTGAATTCTTAGCGATCTTGACTGACAAGGTCGAAGAAAGTAGATGGGCTGTTACTTCTGCAGGCGGGATTCCTCCATTATTGCAGATACTAGAGACTAGTGTATCTCACAAGGCAAAGGATGATGCAGTCCGTGTCATTTGGAACCTATGTTGTCACAGTGAAGAGATCCGTCTCTGCCTTGAGGAAGCAGGAGCTATTCCTGCACTTTTGGGGCTTTTAAAGAACGGTGGACCAAAATCCCAAGAGTGGTCAGCAAATACCCTTATGAAACTGATCAAAACAGCTGATCCAATTGTTATCGAGCAAGTACAAGCTTTGTTTCTTGGAGATGTTCCTAAATCAAAGGCTCATTTGGTAAGAGTTCTAGGCCATGTTCTTGCATCGGCTACTTTAGAGGAATTCGTCACCAAGGGTTCTGCAGCGAATAATGGATTGAGGTCTCTTGTCCAGAGACTTGCCTCATCAAATGACAAGATGAAAGAGAATGCAACTTCTGTATTGGCTGATTTATTCAATTCAAGAAAAGACCTTTGTGGTGGTCTTGGATTTGATGAGAATGACAATCCCTGCACCAAACTTTTAAGTGGAAACACTCATGCTGTTGCAACACAGTTAGCGCATGCCTTAGGCTCTCTATCTAATCCAACAAAGAAAAAGAGTACTGGCCAAAAGAAGTTATCTAGTCCAGAAGTCGAAGTGATCAAACCATTGATAAAGTCAGCAAAAACAAACCCTATCGAGTCAACAGAGAATCCTATGTCGACTCTTGCTAACCTTCTTTCAGACCAAAATGTTGCAGCTGAAGCATTAAATGATGATGTTGTTTCTGCATTGACGAGAGTGCTGAGAGAGGGAACCCTACAAGGTAAAAGGAATGCTTCGCATGCTCTTCATCAATTACTAAAGCATTTTCAGGTCGATGATGTGTTCAAAGGAAATGATCAGTGTCGGTTTGCTGTTTCCGAACTCATTGATCTCTTAAACACAACTGATACGAACAATAGCGCTTTTATCGATGTTCTAGAAGTACTCTCTTTACTGGCCAAAGCTAAATATGGTGCTAACTTGTCCCATAACCCATTTTCTACATTCACTGAAGTTCCTTCGTGTTTGGACTCTCTTGTTCGCGGTGTGGCTGAAGGTCATCCGTTGGTCCAAGATAAAGCAATAGAGATTTTGTCTCGCTTCTGCAAGACACAGTTTTTATTGTTAGGTCAACTTTTGGTGATACAGTCAAAATCAATTTCTTCACTGGCCAATAGAATAATCAACTCATCTATTCATGAAATAAAAGTCGGAGGGGCTATGTTGCTTGTTTGTGCAGCAAAGAACGACAAGAAATTATGGACGGAAACAACTGGACGATCAGGGTATTTGAAAAGCTTAGTAAAAACTCTTCTTGATATGTCAAAGGAGAACTCTAAATCTTCTTCATATGGAATTGAAATTCAAAGACCAAGATCTTGCATTACAAGCATTTTGTGCTTAACCATGGATGGCTCTCAAATGGTTGATCCAGTTACTATCTTGGGAAGCACCGTCTCCATGTGGTTACTTTCTATTATTTGCTCTTCTCATCCCAAAAACAGACTTGTTGTCATGGAAACCAATGGACTTGACATTATTGTAGAAAAGCTTCAAAAAATTAAGTCCAACAATACAGAGGTAGATAAGTATACTTACTAGCTTTCTTTATTTATTTTTTTATTTTATTTTCTCCAAATCCTATAAGTTTTGGTGTTGTTGAGTTGTGATCTTTAATTTTTGCAGGAAAATTTCTCCGATTCCGAAGAAAAATGGATTGCCATGTCATTCTTAGCTGTTATGTCTCAAGAACCAAACGTTGTCTCATCTCCTATAACAGAAAATCTTTTGCCAACACTAGCACCTTTCATGCAATCTGATCAGATGATTGATGGATATTTTACTGCACAAGTATTGGCAGCACTAGTTCGTCAAAAGAATGACAAGATCATTTCAGAAATCATGGATTCAGATATAGTACAAACTACAATAAACTTGGTAGGGTGTGAAGAATCAGACACAAGGACTTTTTGTGCTTTAGCAGAAGAGTTATCTTTGGTACAAAATCCTTTTGAGGCCACTTTAGAGGCACTCTTTGAAGATGAAAGAGTAAGACGTAGTTCATTTATGAAAGAAAATATTTTTTTGCTGGTGAATCTCTTGAAGCCAAATGTAGACAAAGTTGGAGCTACTCCAGTGGTTGTTCGGCTTCTAAGTCGTATTGCAGNAATTATTGTAGAAAAGCTTCAAAAAATTAAGTCCAACAATACAGAGGTAGATAAGTAAACTTACTAGCTTTCTTTATTTTTTTTTTATTTTTTTATTTTTCTCCAAATCCAACAAGTTTTGGTGTTGTTGAGTTGTGATCTTTAATTTTTGCAGGACAATTTCTCCGATTCCGAAGAAAAATGGATTGCTATGTCATTCTTAGCTGTTATGTCTCAAGAACCAAACATTGTCTCATCTCCTATAACAGAAAATCTTTTGCCAACACTAGCACCTTTCATGCAATCTGATCAGATGATTGATGGATATTTTACTGCACAAGTATTGGCAGCACTAGTTCGTCAAAAGAATGACAAGATCATTTCAGAAATCATGGATTCAGATATAGTACAAACTACAATAAACTTGGTAGGGTGTGAAGAATCAGACACAAGGACTTTTTGTGCTTTAGCAGAAGAGTTATCTTTGGTACAAAATCCTTTTGAAGCCACTTTAGAGGCACTCTTTGAAGATGAAAGAGTAAGACGTAGTTCATTTATGAAAGAAAATATTTTTTTGCTGGTGAATCTCTTGAAGCCAAATGTAGACAAAGTTGGAGCTACTCCAGTGGTTGTTCGGCTTCTAAGTCGTATTGCAGAGTGTGGCGATTCAAGTAAATTACTTATCACTGAAGCTGGAGCTCTGGATGCTTTAGTGAGGTATCTTTCTTTGAGTCCTCAAGATTCGAATGAGATAATTGTTTATCAACTATTAGAATCACTGTTCCGCAACCCAGAAGTTACACGGCATAAAACAACTATAAATTCCATGAAGCAACTTATTGGAATTCTTCATCATGATTCTAGAAGTACCCGTTACAATGCTGCAAGGGTGCTTTGCGAACTTTTTAGCCATGAACACGTCAGAGATTCTGAATTAGCATGGAAAACACTTTCCCCTCTTCTAGAAATGTTGAATACTAAATTGGAGAGTGAGAAAGTGGCTGCTCTTACAGCTTTGGTGAAACTAACTATGGGAACTAGTCCAAGCCCATATATTCTTACCAGTCTTGAAGGCAACCCATTGGAGAACATTTACAAAACTTTATGTTCAGATAGTTCATCGCTTGAATCAAAGACAAGTGCTGCGAGGGTATGCCGCTTTCTATTTACCAGTGAAGTTTTGAGAACAAACTCATCCGCCGTAGGTTGCATGGCACCTCTTATATCACTAATCCGATCAGGAACAAGCACAGCTATAGAAGCTGGAATGTTTGCACTTGACATACTCTTGGATAGCAAAACATTCTCAGATGTCGCAGAAGAACATGATTGTGTGAACCTGTTTTATGGCTTTGTGGCTTCTGAAAACTATCTGATCAGTGAGGCTGCAATTTCTTGTCTTGTGAAAATGGCTAAAGACAACACTCCGCGTAAAATGGATCTTATTAAAATGGGTATAATCAAGAAATGCCTTGGTCAACTCTCTAGATCTCCTACGTGTTCTTTGTGTTCAGTAATCGCAGAGCTTTTCAGAGTTTTGACGAATGTTGGTGTTGTAGCTAGAAGCCAAGATGCAATAAAAATGGTACAACCACTCCTCTTGATGATTTTGATTAGACAAGACTTGGATTTTCAAGGCCAGCTCAGTAGTTTACAAGCTGTCGCAAACATCTTGGAAAAGCCAAAGATTCTTGAATCATTAAATATTTCATCGTCTGCTGTCATTACGCCTATGATACCATTGCTTGAATCTGAATCTTTAGCGGTCAAAAATGCAACGGCAGAACTACTGACCTCACTACTCAAAATGCCACGTTTCCAAGAAGAGATAATGACTAAGGATCTCGTTGCTCCTCTTGTGAAATTAGCGGGGATCAAAGTAAGAAACTTGCAAGAGACAGCGTTGATGGGTTTGGAGAAATCTTCAGTTACATGGACAAAAGACGTAGCTGATGCCGAAGGAATTCAAGAGCTTTCCAAGGTTATTATCGACGAAGATCCTCAACTTCCTGTATATCTTTGGGAATCAGCAGCTTTCATTCTCTGCAACATCCTCAGATTCAATCCAGAACACTATTACTTTACAGTGCCTATACCAGTTGTAGCAAAAATGTTGTTCTCAACAGCTGAGAGCATAGTGATCTTAGCCATAGACGTATTGATCATCCGTGAGAACCAAGATTCATTAAGCGTCTTGGAAATGGTTGAAGCTGGTGCACTCGACGCATTACTAGATCTACTAAGATCACACCACTGCGAAGAACACTCTGGAAGATTACTCGAATTAATACTACGCAGTCCAAAGGTTAGAGAGACAAAGATATGCCAGTTTGTAATAACTCCCTTGTCAGAGTATATACTAGACTTAAACACAACATCAGAATCCGCAAAGCTTCTTGTAGCCATGGCTTTAGGTGACATATCTCAACACGAAGGACTAGCTAAAGCCACTGATACTCCTCTGGCTTGTCGCGCATTAATCAGTTTGATAGCGGAGGAACCGAGCAACGAGATGCAAATGGTTGTGATTTGTGCATTAGGAAACTTTGCAATGCATAGTAGAACAAGTCGTAAAGCTATAGCTGAAGCTGGTGGAGTGTGTTTGGTTCAAGAGATGCTTAGATCTTGTAACCCACAAGTTTCTACACAAGCAGCTCTAATGATCAAATCTCTCTTCTCAAACCATACACTTCAAGAATACGTCTCCGGTGAAATCATCAAATCTTTAACAAGTAGGTTTCCGATTCCGACTTCCAATTGCGATTAGAGAAATCAAAACACTCACCGATTTTTTATGCAGCTGCTATGGAGAGAGAGTTATGGACGACGGCGATGGTAAACGTGGAAATAGTAAGAACACTAAACGCGATTCTCACGACGTTTCCCAAACTCCGTTCGTCGGAAGCAGCCACCGCTTGC
>NC_025701.1:24650293-24692231 GCF_000633955.1 Camelina sativa
TCCGCAAAGCTTCTTGTAGCCATGGCTTTAGGTGACATATCTCAACACGAAGGACTAGCTAAAGCCACTGATACTCCTCTGGCTTGTCGCGCATTAATCAGTTTGATAGCGGAGGAACCGAGCAACGAGATGCAAATGGTTGTGATTTGTGCATTAGGAAACTTTGCAATGCATAGTAGAACAAGTCGTAAAGCTATAGCTGAAGCTGGTGGAGTGTGTTTGGTTCAAGAGATGCTTAGATCTTGTAACCCACAAGTTTCTACACAAGCAGCTCTAATGATCAAATCTCTCTTCTCAAACCATACACTTCAAGAATACGTCTCCGGTGAAATCATCAAATCTTTAACAAGTAGGTTTCCGATTCCGACTTCCAATTGCGATTAGAGAAATCAAAACACTCACCGATTTTTTATGCAGCTGCTATGGAGAGAGAGTTATGGACGACGGCGATGGTAAACGTGGAAATAGTAAGAACACTAAACGCGATTCTCACGACGTTTCCCAAACTCCGTTCGTCGGAAGCAGCCACCGCTTGCATCCCTCACTTAATTGGAGCTCTAAAATCCGGCGAGCAAGAAGCGAGAGCTACAGCAATGGATACCATATACACAATGCGACAATCGTGGACAACAATGCCGACGGAGATAGCGAAATCTCAGGCGGTTTTAGCGGCGGAGGCGATACCGGTTTTGCAATTGATGATGAAATCAAAATCTCCGGCTCCATCGAGCTTTCACGAGAGAGGTAACAGTCTCTTGAATTCTTTGCCGGGAAGTCTCACGGTGGCGATCAAACGCGGCGATAACCTGAAACGTTCCAATGCGTTTTGCAGATTAATCATCGATAATTGTCCCAGCAAGAAAACCAAGGTAATGTAATTTTGGTTTAACTTGGTTTAGTCCGGTTCTAGTCAATTCGGTGCAATTCAATCCCATTATGGCGGTTTAAAGTGGTTCAATCCGAGTGTCTAAGCAATTCGGTGCAATTCAATCCGAGTTTCGAAGCAATTCGGTGTAATCCAATCTTGTTTTGGCTACTCGATTTCATTTAACCGGGTTTTGGTTCAGGTTGTGAAACGAAGCAGCTCACCGGTTTGGAAAGAATCATTCACATGGGACTTTGCTGTACCTCCAAGAGGACAGTTTCTTGAAATCGTATGCAAATCTAACAACATCTTCCGAAACGTACGTAAAGATTCATCATTGTTTGTGTGTTTTTGGTACCAGATCTTTCACAAATGTTGTGTTTATGATTTTTTGTTAAATCTTTGCAGAAAAATATGGGAAGAGTGATGATCCCAATCGATAAAGTATTGACAGAAGGGAGTTACAGTGGAAGTTTCAAGCTGAGTGATGACAGCAATAAAGATGATTCTTCTAATAAAAGTCTAGAAATCGATATTGTCTGGTCCAATCAGACATTTTAATTTAATTATCATTTAAAATGGTACGGTGTTTCTAATTACTCAAACTTTTTCTGTAAATCGTGAATATTATTGTTCCTAAATTGCTTTTATGTAAGGAGTTTATATAGTATAAGTTAATGGTGATGTTATGACTTATGATCTAGGAAGCTTATTGCAATCTGCAGTAACCCATCCTAGTTGTTGTTTCTCGTTGTCGTAGATCACCATTAGCCCTTGCATAGATATATCTTCAAACATGACAAAAGGAAACACATATTCAGTTTTTAGTTAGAAAACATTACTATTGCAAAGTGTTAATGTTGTTTGTTTCTTCCTACCTCCGATTACGTTGGAGTCTTGTAATCCAACCTCACTTCCATTTAGTAGTCCTAAGCAGACGTTCCCAGTATTCTAAACAAGACAAATAAAAATATCATTATTAGTGACTAATTATGTGGTATGAAAACGAGTTTTTTTGGGTCTTATTCTTACAGAAATTATGAGATAAGATTCAGGTGGAATCTGGAGCTGAGTGTTTTTTCTGCCGTTTGTAAAGTTGATTGTTAAGGTCTTGAAGTAGGTCTTGACGTCAAGAACAGATTTAAAAGGCTTAGCTCCTTTCCAGCAGATTGGTAAAGTCTTATCCTCTTTCGCATCTTTTAACGGCGTGGCTTTTAGATCAGTTTCGATCTGAATCACGCGTAAAAGAGATTGATGCATCATGTGACATACATAGTGTCTTGAGTGTTATATGTTTAGTGTGTGTTCAGTTACGTACCAGCTTAACTATTGTTTGGTATGTTTTGCTGTTGAAATAAGTGTATGAGCTTCCTGTATCGAAAATGAGTTTAAGTCCTTTTAAACCTGTTGGCTTTCCGTTGAAAAGAATCTCGGCTGCTCCGGTCGTGTAATGGTTACTGAACACAAATAGATGAACATGAATCAGTTCTAGTAAACAACAATATAATCAATCTATCTTAAAAAACTGATCGATGCAAATATGTAAAGAAGTATACTCTGGTGACAATAACGGTGTCCATGCCACACCAGTGGAAGGAATAAGATTGTCTCCAAAGAACAAATAGCCTCCACCTTTAGAGCTTAAGCAATGTCCAACCACGTTTCTCGTTACTCCCGCGGAGACAAGCTGTGACAAGATGCTGATTTTGCCTTTCCCAAGCCCCAAAACTCCAGCAGTCGCAGGCGGAGGATGTGCACTAGGGAAACTCTGATCATAACCACACCTGAAAAAACAAAACACCAGAGTCCTTTCAAGAATTCAACATTTTTTCATCATCTCAAGATTCACATGTCTGTTTTTCTAGCTCACTCACCCGAATGCTAAACGAGGTTGGACGATCGCGCCATTTAGGGTGGTTAAAGGAAACTGATCAGTAACAAGTGCACCCATTGATGAACCTTGATCAGCATATTCAACTTCATAATCGCATTGTTCTTTCGGGTTTGGGCATTGAGGCTTGTTAGGCCAGTGAAGAGCCGAACAAATCGGGTCTGAACACGGGACAGTGTTTGCCTTAGGCGTGTACTGAAATGGAGGACCCTACAAACAAAACAGAGATCATCAAGAAAGGATAAAGTCTAATCTTGAAAAGAAAAAAAACATAATGGATCAAAACAATGTACATACCACTGTGCAGCCAGAGCAAGGAGCATTGCATTGAACCCAAGTGACATCACTACCAGTATCAATATCAAATTGAAAGGCCTTTGGAGGGTTTCCTATTTTAAGTAAGACCGAGTAGTATCTACAAAGCAAAAAAAAAAAAATCGAAAAAAAAATCAAAAGAAATTGTTTTTTGTTTGTGTGGATCAAGAAGATAGAGAAAACATTTGATGAGCTTACCCGAGAGGGAAGACGTTTCCGGAGAGAGGGAGGACGATTGAGGAAAGAGGAGATTTGGGAGAGGTAATACTAGAGAAGGTTTTGAAGATGGACGATCTTGATAAAGGAACTATAACCAAGAACAAGAACAAGAGAAGAGATAATCTTGAATTCATGTCTTTAATTTGTCGCTCTTTCTTGCTTGGACAACAAACAATCAAAAGCTTCTTCACAAAGAGATTAAAATAGGAGACGGATCTGAAGATTATAAGGTTTCGAGGTCAATGAATATAAGCGTGTGTGTTTGTTTACAGGTCAATGGTCATTATATAAAAGTCATATTCTAATTAATACTATATCCTAACAAGAAAAATAAATACAGCAATACATTAATTCTTTGTTTTTTTGTTCCAAAAAAGATATACTATAATTAAAGAATTTAATGTACACTGCTTATGATTTTTATATACTTTTCCCAATTTATCATTATTTTGCTGTTTTGGACGAGCAGATATAAATAATTTTGCTCTATTTTTAATTTAAGTTTTGTACCAAAATTAAGATGACTTTCGAGGTAAGAAGAGAATTATATTAAGGAGAGGAAGCTTCGTGGAACATATTGGATTTGGATTCCAACGCGGTTTTAGACACGGAAAGAGCTGTACTTGTGTGTTTGATGATTTTGACACTTTTAATTTTACTTTGTTCTAATCAAAAATTTTGACACTACTAATTAAATAAATTAAATAGTGAACAGTTCAGATCAGTTAATTATATAAATATTTATCAAATTTTTCTACCAAAAAAAAATAAAATTTAACATTTAACATGATAAAAGTTTCATAACGGTTGATCCTATCGGTTGAAATGGCGGTTTAGCCTTATTTTATAATAATAATTATGATGTTTCTGTTTTATTTGAGTCTAATCGGTTAATTGATGTGGAACTTACTTATAAAGAACAAATTATTTACTTTACTTTTGTTTATGGTGACCCGGTCCTAACGAATCGTGATTTAGTATGGGAAAGGTTAACATGAATTGGTCTCTCTAGAGACTCCCCTTGGTTTTTGGTTGGGAACTTTAATGAGTTGAAACAACCATGAAAAACGTGGAGGGAAGCTCCGCCATGCGTCTTCCTTTGTGGGTTTCAACACAATGATTCGACATTGTGGTTTATTAGAGTTTTCTGCGGTTGGAGACAGCTTGTCTTGGCATGGTTGGCAAGATAAGAAGCCAATTCGTTGTCGTCTTGACCGAGCTCTAGCCAATGAGAAACTTCATGACCTGTTCAAGATTCCTTTACGGAATATTTACCGATGATAGCTTCAGACCATAAACTGGGTTTAGCTTCTCTGGAAGATAAAGTTCAGCGAGGGAGGAGCATTTTTTATTTTGACCGACGGTGGCTTGAAAAAGAGGGTTTCTTTGGAGCTGTTTCAGAGGGTTGGGATGCTGGGGAAACAGGGTAATGCAGGGAGTAGAACGAGTAAATCGAGAAGTCAAACTTTGATAGTAAAAGCTTGAAGACTCGAGCTAAGATCTTGATGACTTGTGCAAGAAGAAACGAGATTCGAAGACTTGTGTTAAGAAGAGATATCTTCTGTATAATAAAATATTCAAGACCGTCTTACAAAGAAGCAAACAAAACACTTAAATAGAGAAGAGGATAAAGCCGCTAACCCTAATTAGATAATCTAGAAACATCTATAGCGTATCTTCGTAAAAGGAAATACATAATAAAAGGAAAATCCAAAACACCAACAAAAAGTAAAGGTTGAGAAGAAGCTTCTAGATGCTACATCACAGGGGTAACTGGAAACTTAATGGACAAAATCATTAGTGTCGCCAAGCCATTTCCCGATGACGGAAAGCGCAGGCCCCGTTCGGTCGGGAAACGATTGAGGAATTAAAGTCTCACTTAGCAACCACCCAGGCGGATGACTCTGTATCTGTTGAGGTTATTTCGGAGATGACTTGGAAGTTGCGAGAAGCTTATCGGGATGAAGAGATTTACTGGTATCAGAAAAGTCGGAGTCGCTGGATGCGTTTTGGGGATCAAAATACTAGCTATTTTCATGCCCAAACAAAATTAAGAAGAGCTAAGAATCGCATTGTCGGGCTGCATGACGAGGCTGGACATTGGATTACGGAGGAGACTAAGGTTTAGGATATAGCGGTCACTTATTTTCAGGAGGTCTTCACGTCCACAGATCCTGTGGATATTGAGGAATCGCTGGGTGAAATAAGCACGTCTATTACGGGTGAAATTAATGAGACACTGACGCAACCAGTCACAGAACAGGAAATCAAAGAGGCTCTGTTTATGATGCATCCTGATAAAGCTCCTTGACCGGATGGTATGACGGCCCTTTTTTATCAGCGTGCATGGGATACAATTAAGGCTGATTTAAAGCTTTCGGTAGAATCTTTCTTATAGGGTGATAATTTTGATAAACGCCTAAATAGGACAAATATTTGTCTTATTCCAAGAGTGGATAAACCGATCCAGATGACTGAATGGAGGCCAATTAGTTTATGCAATGTTGGTTACAAGATTATCTCGAAGATCTTATGTCAGCGTCTGCGTAAGTTTTTGCCAGCATTGATCTCTGAGACACAATCGGCTTTTGTGGAAGGACAGTTAATTACGGATAACATTTTGATTGCTCAGGAGATGTTTCACGGACTCCGCACTAACATCTCTTGTAAGGGAAAGTTCATGGCCATAAAAACATATATAAGTAAGGCCTACGATCAGGTAGAATGGTCTTTCATTGATCATTTATTGCGGAAATTTAGTTTTTGTGACAAATGGATTTTGTGGATCATGTGGTGTGTGACATCAGTTGAATATAGTGTTTTATTAAATGGTCAATCCCATGGGTCCATAATTTCTTCTAGAGGGCTTCGTCAGGGAGATCCCTTGTCACCTTATCTTTTTATCCTTTGGACTGAGGTTCTTATTGCAAATCTTCAAAAGGCAGAAAGTTCTAAACTTATTACGGGTATTAAGGTGTCGACTGCTTGTCCGGCGATTTCGCACTTATTGTTTGCAGATCATAGTCTGTTTTTCTATCGGGCCACGAAGGAGCAGTGTGAAGTTATTTTAGGGATACTAAGACAATATGAACGGATTTCTGGACAGCGGATTAACTTTCAGAAGTCCTCGGTTCAATTTGGACATACAGTGGATGTGGGTGTGCTTGAGGAATTTAAAGGCATCTTGGATTTTAGCATTTTGGGTGGTATGAATTCATACTTGGGCATCCCGGAAAGTCTTGGTGGGTCGAAAACTAAAATATTTTCCTTTGTTCAGGATCGGTTGCAAAAACGGGCCGGTGGCTATCCTGCTAGGTTGCTCTCTCGGGGAGGGGGGGAAGAGGTAATGATCAAATCGGTTGAGACCGCTGTCCCTACCTTTGTTATGTCATGTTTTCGACTTCCGAAAACAGTTACACGGAAACTTACTAGTGCGATCTCTAACTTATGGTAGAGCTCTTCAGAGGAAACACGAGGTTTACATTGGATCGCTTGGGACAGGTTGTGTGTTGATAAGATGGAGGGAGGTTTGGATTTTTGGTGTCTGGATGATTTTAATACCGCACTGCTGGCTAAGAAACTATGGCGGTTAATTTCAGTTCCAGACTCTTTATTTGCAAAGGTTTTCAAAGGACGATACTATAGACATTCTGATCCATTGGATCCAATTAAATCTTATTCCCCATCTTATGGATGGCGGAGTATGATTTTTGCTCGCTCTTCTGTGAACAAAGGACTCATTAAACGGGTAGGATCTGGGGACTCCATTTTAGTATGGTATGACCCCTGGATTCCTGCTCAATCCCCAAGACCAGTATTGCGTTCAGGATCGCCAGTCGATCCAACGCTTAGAGTTGAAACTTTCATTGACAGGAGTTCGCACTCCTGGAATTTGGCTTTGCTTTTGGCTTTTTTCGAGCCGGAGGATGTTGCCCTTATTTCTGCTTTACCTCTTGGCAATCTGACCACACCGGATAGATTGGGTTGGAATTTGACAAAAACCGGTGTATACACCGTTAAATCTGGATATCAAGCTTTACGCCAGAAACCATAAAAGCCTGTTTTCGGTCCCAATATTATTCCTCTACAGGCATTTGTCTGGCAGATTTGGTGTCCACCAAAAATTAGACACTTTTTGTGGCAAGCAATTACGGGTTGTATGGCGACAACAGCTAATATGCGGCGACGTGGACTAAGCTGTGACATGGAGTGTGCGCTTTGTGTAGGGACGGAGGAGACAGTCAATCATGCACTTTTCTTATGTCCTCCGGCTAGGCAGGTTTGGGGATTGTCTCCATTCCCGACATCTTCGGGTTGTTTTCCTTCAGACTCTATCTATGCAAACATGGATTCATTATTTTGGAGATTTCAGGACACTCCTTCGGTGGAGGTGTTTCCGTGGATTCTCTGGTATATCTGGAAGGCCAGAAATGATAAATTGTTAAGCAATTTGGACTCCAATCCATTAGCGATTTTACGGATAGCGGAAGAGGAGGCAAAGCTTTGGTCTTTAGCCCAAGAGGATCCCTTTGGATCTTCACCTCAGGGTGGCTTTCGACCTCTATCTATGTCTAAGGTTCATACTAGTGCTGCGGTTAACGGATATGGAACTAGTTACCGATGCTTTGTGGATGGATCTTGGAAGACGACTGACCAGTTTACAGGTAGAGGATGGCATTGCATTTCTCCTGAGGGGGAATCTCCCACTATGGGTGCATCTAACTCTCGCCGTAGCTTATCACCCCTCCATGCAGAAGTGGAAGCTCTCATATGGGCAATGCGGTGTATGATTAGTGCGGATAATGAGAAAGTTGTATTTCTCACAGACTGTTCTGATTTGGTGGAGATGGTTTCTTCGCCTTCCGAGTGGCCTGCTTTCAAGACATATTTGGATGTGATTAAAGAAGATAAGGATGAGTTCCTATTATAAACTGTAGTTCAGATTCCCAGATCCCAAATGGTAGTGCGCAAGGCCGGCCCGTACTCTGATGTGGCCTAATTGCTATTTAGGGTAATTTGTTTTCAATTCATATTGCATATAAATAACTGTAAAAATGAAAAGATGGGAAGGAGGTTAGGGGGAGTCGAACCATAAAACTGCATGATATAACATGAAAGGGGAACCACTAGACTATATTTTTCTCACATGTGTGGCCTTCAATACTAGTTTATAATCGGTGGCCTAAAGCACATGCTTTAGCTGCCTTATGGACTGGCCGGGCCTGGTAGTGCGGACAAACTGGCGCGTCGTGCTAGAGTGGAGTCACATCCAATTACCATTGTGAACAATTTTCCTGCTAACTGGCTCGTTTGAGTCAATTTTGTATATTGTTGGCAAAAAAAAAAGTTTCATGACGAGGCATTCATTAAAAAAAAAAATTTGGGTCGAATGCTGTGTAAAAAGGATTTGAGTCTAAATATCATATAATTCGACAAAAATCAGGTCCTTGAAGTTAAAAAGCCTTTGGGGTAGAGTTTTCTTTTTTCATGCTAACATATAAGTTTGCTAACATATGAGTGGACTTGGGTTGGGCGGTCCTAAAGTCCCAAATAAATAGAGTAGTCTATTAAAACCTTAATCATAGAGCTTAAATGTGTTTAGTGCAAGTTTTAATTTCTATATTTTTAATATTAATATTAAAGTTTGATTATTTCTTTTTTTATATATATAACATGTTTTCTTCGTATAACATGATTTGAAAATTGAAGACAATGTCAATATATAACAATGGGTTTTCATCAAAACTAAATCATAAACCCTAAATAGTAAAATCTAAACTCCATTGGTTTTACTTTTGTTTATCGGTTTGGTTGAAACCCAAAAACCAATAATGCCGTAAACAAACCGGTATTCGAAACCATCTACTGATCTACCTCTAATTATTCTTTATTTCAAAAAAAATAATAATAATATGAAACTAAACTAACCAAATCCATACCATACACTTCAATTTTTAAATAACTGTTAAGTTAGATGCATAGGCTGATAACCATACATAACAGGCCAAAAAGGCCTTCTCTAAACCTATTCTAAGCAGAATTATAAGGGCTTCTCTCTCATTCGCTTGCAATTTGGTGATTGCGGTTTATCAAAAGAGGGAAATAATTCGCTTGCAGATTGTTGCGTTATTCAATGAAGAAAGTGATCTAAAAGAACTTTAGTGAGCTATGAATCACTTAACGTGATTTTACGAGTTCACATCTCAACCGTAACCCTATATCTTGACTAATCATTGTTAATAATCCATATCTCCATATCACAGAACAACTGATTTTAAACCACAAGATCTCAATTTTGAAGACATGGCCCTGTTTGTTTCCTTGTTGGTTCTCCGTTTTTTTTTCATAATAAAAACTTTAACAGCTTTCATTGACTTCCACAATTGCAATCTATTGTATGTGTGTAATCCCCGACCATCCCCAATCTCCACTTTTTAGTGGGTCCCATGTCTAATCCTAGTACAACACCTTCCTTAATGGGCCTCATATCCTCTCACTAGGTCCGTGAGCCCATCAATATCCGACAGCCGGTTTGCTATGTCTGGGAAGCTTTAAAGACTTGTTACCGTCCCTACAAATCACCACATGATCTTTCGCTGTGTTTTGTCCTCAATCACACAGTTCTGATAGTGATTTCTTGGAAGGTCACCTATCCTAAGACTAATCCAGCTCAAAGCACGCTTAACTTTGGAGTTCTCTCAGGTCCCTTGACTGAAAAGATAAGTGCATTTGGTGATATAAGTGACCAAATCAATTTTTTTAAACTTTTCTGCATGTCCCTGAAATCGAGGTATGACAATTATATGTATGTCTTAACGAAGGTGGTTCAGATTTGAGATCAATTTGTCTGGCTAAGCTCAATTATTATTGGACCGATCTCATTCCCAATTATATAGCAAACCTGAACTAATTGTTAACCAAGAATAATTGAGCTTAGCCAGACAAATTGATCCCAACTCTGAACCACCTTAACCAACTTTCGGTTTACCTCAAATTCAATCGTTCTTTGTTTGTCACACTTATTAGGTCAACAAGCCCCCTTTAAATTCACAAAGAAATAAAGCCATAAATATATACTATTTTTTAATTAAAAACGAACTGAAATTTTAAGGAAATACAAAAACAATCATCGAAAGGTCAAATCTAAATTAATCAATAACCTGTTTACCTTTCTTGGCAAAACTGTTAGATCCAATTGGTAAATACGGTAACCAATTGTAATTTCCTTTCGCCAAGATAGAATGATTCCAAAAATTGGTATAAGTGAATGAACTCGGTAAATTTCATCGAGTTGCCAACACCAAAATATTCTTTCCTAACAATGGAATATATCTCAAAATCTTTTTTACTAACTAAAGCAACCAATCTTAGTTTTCCATGTATATAATTATATCATTACATTTTTACAAAAGTCAACTCCTAATCTTTTGGACAGTAGTCATATTTTTGTCATATATGAATATATATTATAGATATCGTAAATATTATGACAACAGCGACTCGTTATGAGATTGAGATGAAATAAATGAAAAAAAAAAAGATAGGTTTAAGCTAATTAGTAAATATGACGAGAGCGTTTCTTATCTTGAACCTTATTGATCTGTACTCCTATCTGTGTCGGTCAATAGCAAAAGATTTTGTCTAAAAAAGGAAGTTATGATAACAAAAACGTTTCAATTCTCTCATTCATCCATCTCCCGGAAACGTCTCTCTCTCTCTGTCTCTCTCTCTCTTTCTCTTTCTTTTTCTCTGTCTCCGCCGTGAATGGCAACACAAGGTATGGCTCAGCCATCGGCGAAGAAACGAAGCTTCATCCTCCGTGATCTCTTCAAACTTTGCCGATCAATCTCAAGTGTTTTGCCTCGTGAAAAACTTAAACATCATCATCATCATATTCATAAGGCTAAACATGTCACAAACGAATCCAAACGTGTTGATGAAGAACCTAAACGGAATAAACCTAACGCCTTCAAAGTCCAGGTTAGTTTCACAACAAAACATACGACTTAATTCTTTTGAGGTTCGGTAATATGTATTTGATAGATTTTATTTTCCCTAGGAAACGAAGGGGACGGGTGATAATAATGATGTGGAAGGTGTGGGTCTTTGTAAGGTTCGTAGCTATAGATATGTCAACACCAATACCAATTTCGTGGGGAACAAGAAACGATCATCTCTTTCAAGAAGTTGTAGCCACAACACGGCCACGGATACCTCAACCAACTCGACATTGCGGAGCTTATCGTATGTAGGGAGGAACAACAGGATGACGGAATCCGGTAGATTTATGCCAACACTTATGAGATCTTCAACCACGGTTCCAAGGAGCTTTGCGAATCAGATTTTGTATTCGACCTCCTCTGCCAGAGTGGCCAAACCTTCTCCAACAGAGAAGAAGCTAAGATGCACGCTTGAAGAGCTATGCAACGGATGTACCAAGAAGATCAAATTCAAGAGAGATGTTATTACCAGCTCAGGGTTGGTTCTGTTTCTTTACCTAACTTGGCAACGAGGTTACGAAAAGAAGACTATATAACTAACTTACTAAATTTTTGTGTTGTGTAGGCAAATGTGTGAGGAGGAAGAGATGGTGGAAATAAAAGTGAAACCAGGATGGAAAGGAGGAACAAGACTAACATTCGAAGGCAAAGGAAACGAAGCAATGGGGAGTACTGTACCGGCTGATTTGATATTCGTGATAGTTGAGAAAGAGCATGAGGTGTTTCAAAGAGAAGGAGATGACCTCGAAATGGCGGTGGAAGTCTCTCTCGTCGAAGCTTTAACGGGATGCGAGCTCTCCGTTGCTTTACTTGATGGTGACAATATGAGTTTGAGGATAGAAGATGTGATTTACCCTGGATATGTTACAGTTGTTCAAGGCAAAGGCATGCCAAAATTAAAGGAGAAAGGGAAGAGAGGAGACTTGAGAGTTCGGTTTCAGACTAAGTTCCCACAACAACTTACAGATGAACAAAGGGCAGAGATTCATAGCATTCTTGAAGATTCTTCTTGATCTGTTGCTACACAACTCTCTTTCCCTTTATACGGGAACTTTTACAACATGGTTTAGATAAAAAAATCACTCTGTGTCATCTTTGTTTGTAAACAACTAAGTTGAAATGAAGAAACCGGTTACCAATCTTTTATTTATCGACTTAAATATTCATCCACAATAAAACAAATCATATATCTTTGACAACAAACCATGTTCATAGGGTAAAAAAAACCGAGAAAGTAAGATACAAGGGGAAGTGGTATTCATGTTTTAGTCTTAGCCGTTTAAGATAAACCTAGAAGGACTTTGAATATATTGAATATATTGCTGTCGACAAGGGCTTTTAACAACCTAAGCTTTCCTCTCGAGTACGGTGGGTACCTGACTGGGGCATCACCAAATAGGCTTCTGTAGAGAACAGCCTTCTTGTGACTGAAAGCATCAAATGAGAATTTACCATGGTAAGCACCCATTCCACTTTCACCAACTCCTCCGAATGGTAATGTGTGAAGTGCAAGCTGCAAAACATCGGTTTTATTATGATAAATTGCTAAAGTGTGTATGTATCTAGCTTAATAGATCAGATAGAGCTAGTGTTTTTTTACATGAACAGCTATGTCGTTGACCACTATGCCTCCAGCGGAAACTGTCATGGCGAATCTCTCTTTCAGTTTCTGGTTATGGGTAAACAAGTATGCAGCCAGTGGTTTTGGTCGAGAATGAATCACGTCAAAACTCTCTTCCAAGTTGTTGAGCTGTAAAGAACAAAAGAGCTCGTTAAAGTTGCCTCCAAGGAGATGAAGCAGAGCCTATATAGAATGTAAAAATGGTTCCTACCGTGATGATTGGGAGGAGAGGGCCAAATATTTCTTCACTCATGATCAAAGAATCTAATGGTACATCAAGCAAGATTGTTGGAGCAATTTTCCTGAATGATGTAAACTAAAGATTAGCATAAGGAAACTAAGGGATGATGAGAATATAATATAACAGAGAGGAACTCACAGGTTCTCTCTGTCTTTGTCACCACCGTAGACGATTTTGTCAGAAACATCCTTCTCTTCTAACAGCTTGGATAGGCGATCAAAGTGGTTTGAGTTTACAATACGTGACATATCTTTCGAGTCCATAGGCTTCTTCCCATAAAATGTCTCCAATTCATGCTTCATGGCATCAATCTTGGGAAGAGAGAAGAAAAAGGTCAAAAACAAAAGTGCATCAAGGGAGCTATCTTAAGGTTCTTAACCTTACCAATTTTGGAGCAAATTCCTTTGTTGTCAAGATGTAGTCTGGAGAAACACACGCCTGACCATTGTTGCAACCCCATTTGCCTGCGATTATCCGCCTGACAGTAACCTTCAGTATACGTAAAGAAGACACTACATTAACCTCAGTACAAACAAAACATTATGCAGGAGTCGTGATATAAAGAAGTATTTCAGTACTTTCAAATCGGTGTTTGAGTCTACTACAACAGGAGATTTTCCTCCAAGCTCCAGGACAACTGGTGTGAGATGCTTTGCAGCTGCAGTCATTATGACACGCCCGATTTTCGAACTACCTAACCAAGCAAAAGTAGGAATCTTTTAGTCTCCTGAAAGAAAATTTACTAGAATAGTGCGTTTCATGTTGCTCCTCACGTATGAAAACTTTGAGGGATAACTTTTGAAAGAAACACATTATGCCAAGTTTTAATAAGAACCTGTGTAGAATATTTTGTCCCACTTTTGATCCAGCAGAAGAGTTGTCTCATTAACATTTCCTTCGATAACTCTCACCGCAGAAGGGTCTAGATACTGTTCCAATAACTTTGCGAGCAGAGCAGACGATGCTGGAGCCAGTTCTGATGGCTTTAAGACAACAGCATTTCCAGCAGAAATTGCACCAATTACAGGATCAATAGACAGCACTTGCAAGAAACAAGAAACTGTCAGAGTTCATCCAAAATGTATAAATACATTAAGAGTGCAAATCCAATCAATTAAGAGGGACATACAGAAGGGATAGTTCCAAGCCGAGATTACTAGGACAACTCCAAGAGGCTCAGACACAATCTCGGCCGATGCAGGAAACGTCGTTAGGGAAGTCTTTGCCTAAAAGCAAAACAGAACAGTAAATAACATAGCTTGACAACAAAACTCTGCAGAAACTTTAATCCAAAGCACACCTTATCCGGCGCCATCCAGTTTTTTAGCTGCTTAAGAGCTAACTTGCACGAGTTCCTCAGTAGAGCTACCTGCATAATTAGTCAAACATCATAATCAGATAACAGCTAATGTAATCAAGATTAGTCTTTGTCAAAAATCGACAGCTTAGGGCCAAAAGTGATAAAGACCATGGACCACTAAAGAATTGGCAGAACCACAAACTAATCAACTCAAGGGTAACTTGTGTTGGTAACATTAAATGAGGAAAGGACAGTTTTCGAAAGCTCTGTGTGGGTGTCATTGGATGTAAACGTTGTTACAGAGTTAAGGAACAAAAGTAATGGAAAACGTGGGAATCCATACAGGTAGGTGTATCAGTTGCATAAAGATATTAAATGCGTATTGCTTTCAAGAGGACCCCAATATTATTTAGAGTATTGGTTCCTACATCCAACAAACATAAAGTTACCAGCAGTTTTGATCTGAGTACACTATTAAAGTTATGAAACAAAAGTTGCATTGAAGTTGGTATTGTACAAATGTTGACACACAACATCATCGACGTAGCCAACTAAGGTGAAAAGATATTAATGACTCCGACCAAGTTGGAGAAATATACTAATCGAATTTAAAGAGAGGTATGGCTAATATATGAAAGAGACACTAATTCAAGAAAATATCTCACTAGACAAATTATGTACGCCGCAAAGATATTGCAACTGGTCCTTGATGGTTTTAACCGACGCTTACAACTAATTATAGAGGTGAGAGCATGCTTCTTATTATTTTACGCAAAATCCACCAAATATAAAACAGAAACACCAAGTTCAAACTCAAGTCGACAACAAATAAAACACTAAGACTAGTACCAGGTAATATGCTTTTGTACTAATAAATCAACATATTTAGGAACTAAGTCTACCTCGAATAAAACAATAAAGACTATCACAAACTAGTAATTTAGAGGGTAACCAATTAGCTAATTCACACTGTAATTAATTACAAATTAGCTTCTAGTTTTCGTGAATCCTATATTACCACAATGCCACAACACGTTTGATCACACTGTAATAAATGGATCTTCAATTTTAAAATTTCAAAAAATTCAGAAACTAGATTCGAGTTAGAATTGATCACCAATCTCAAATCTAACAAGCTAAAGAAAGCGAAAGCATAATAAATAAGAAAGAAGGAAAAGGAAAAAAAAAAAAACAGAGTTTGTTAAGAGACCTCAAAGACAGAAGATTCAAGCTCAGGCTTGCCGAGATCGTGGCGAAGAGCCTCGACGATGTCATGCTCATGGTTATCACAAATAACCAAGAGTTTCTTAAGCTGAGTAATTCTCCAGTCATAACCACGAGTCACTCCATCATCAAAGCTCCGACGAAGCTCGTTCACCAAATCACTCGCTTCCGCCGCTCCAAACACCTTCTTCGCTGCCGCCATTCCACGAAACGTGTGCTAATCAAAGACGTTACGCAAAAGATGTCACGGGAAAGAGAGAGAGAGAGAAGGAGAGAAAAGAACAAATATTGAGTTCGGATCCCGAGAAAAAAACTGATATTGATTTTTTTTTTGTTAAATGAATGATAAATAATAAATATTCTTCTCGTATAAGATATTGACGTTGCTCGTGTCACCAAAAACAAAAAAAAATGTGATAATATCTTTTACTTTTTCTTATTTTCTTTCTCGATATTGATTATAACAAAAAGGCGAGCGTTTCAATATATTCATTCACTTATATTTATAGACATGTCGAAAAAAAATAAGAAGGAAACATTAATCTATAAATAGAAATATATATATAATGAAGACATCAAGATATTTTTTAAAAATATATGTATATAGAATGAAGACCAAAATAAGAATAAAATAAAATAAAAATAAGAATAAGGTAAGGATGATAATGTAATGGTGCGTGTAACGTATGAGTGATGATGTAAAGAGAAGAGGCGTGTGGGTATAACTCGCGGAGCATAAGCGAACTCACAACTCACGTGTCATGAGCGTGAGATACACGTGCGGTATGTGCGAAGTGTGATGGACACTGATCTGGGTGGGTTGGTGGGAGAAGTTGAGATTAGGCAAGACGACGGACCATATTGTATTATTGATATTTTTGGGTAGAGAGAGTTGGGCAAATTAGCTGTGTTTTACCGGGTCAAGGTTTTCTATTTAAATTCCACTCTTGTTCTCTTTTAATATCTTATCTACTTTTATTTTGGGTGTGACTTAAAGACATTACTAGAAGGTGGAATTGTCTTTTTTTTTTTTGTTTCCGTGTACTAGTCAAAAAAGAAAAAAAAAATTTGATGGAATTTTTTTTGCTATGAATAATATAATTTTTTTATAGAATTAATGAAATTTTGTAGTATATGATGATAATAGGCCTAGACATAAAAACCAAAATCTAAAATTAAAAATTTGGTTACAAAATTAGACCGAATAGTCACAAAATTTAAACGTAGTCTAAATGTTTATATCTGAATTAGTTGAATTGAATCGTACAAAAAACCGAGCTGTATATCAGAAAATCCAAAATAAAATTATATATCCTAACATATTAGTTATAGTTATAATTTTATAATCAAAAATATCTGAAATAACCTGGATATCCAAAAAGCATTGTTATATTTGTCAAAATTGTACAATTGTTTTGCAAAATCTACCAAACTTTATTAAAATTGAACAACTTTTTTTGTTTAATTTGAAAACCAATCCAAACCCGACACCTATTAAAACCAAAACTGAACTGAATAATTTATAAAAACTGAACGAATAATAATTTATCTTACCCAAAATTATCTTAATCCTAGAAATTACACATCAATATGATTACATGAAAAGCTCTTAATTAACAAACTGTAACAGAAAAAAAAAATAGAAAAGAAAAAACAAAATCAAGAGAAAAATAGGAAAAACACTGGAGGAGAAGGATGTGTATTCCTATATTTCAAACTTGGTATAAACTTTGATGCGATTACTTATTTTGTTTATTTGGTTGTGATACATAGGAACACTAATTCAAGAAACAATGTTAATGATGCTGCAAGGAAGTTCTATGACAGATTCTAATTAGGAAAGGTCTATTATATATATCATGGGAATAACTTACACATGCTAACAAGCAGTTCAAGACGGTTCATAATGATTATGAGATGACACTGAATGAAAATTTAGAGGTTGAGATCACATCTGAGTGATGGTATACATAAATCTAGTTACAGAATGCATATCGCAGTTGTGCTACTTTTGACTTCAATGAGTTAACCTGGGATACAATAACTCCCATCAATGAATACATAACTCTTTCTTTGTTTTGGTTACTGAGCAAAGAAACTGAAAGTGAACACATCCATCAGTTAAGAAAGCAATGGACAAAAATCTGTTACCTACCTTTCTTGAGTCTATTAATTGATTCTCCTAGAGTTTTTGAATCTTGATTGAATTGATTTCACATTTCCCCTTTTGCCAGGCAAACCCTTTTCTTTTTTTTACAGGAATGGTGGACCTCTCTATAGATACCATATTTGCTTCTCCACTCTTTTCTCTTCTGTTTTTAAAGTCGTGGTAAAGCAAGCAACCAGAGCGGACATTGAGGCCAAGCAAGCAAGCCATGTACATTCGGCCTTGTCTTGTATTAGTAAATTTTCGGCTTTCTATTGGTAGGGTGTATAATTATGAATGTTGAGTTGTCAAGTTCGAATCATCTTGTGATCTCTTTTAACATTTTCTATAAAAAAAATTTCAATAGTTTGTAGGCCCAAATTTTGTTTGAGCTTAAGGCATTGATGATTGATGATCGTGACCTCTATTAACGTTTTTTTTTTGATATTTTCATTAATTTGTAGGCCCAATTTTTTTTAACTTGCGGTATTGATGCTCTGGACTGGCTCTGGTCACAACATATTGTAAACTCTTTTGTGGGTCACAACAAATTTCAGACAGTAAATTTTGGAACCACGGGGGTCTTTGTAAACTTTCTGATGGGTCTTTATTGGAATTAAATTGATTCAGATCGTAGTGTGAAACATCTTTAGAGGAGGTGGGTTCTATTCCTACAGAAAGTGGTAAGACTTTGTGTGTGGGCAAGAATAGAATTGCGCATGAGAATATTATTTTGTTGTTCTCTTTCCCGGCTTTGTGAGGTTTAATAAAAGCAAAGAAAGTTTTATTTGCTTTTTCTGATACAACGCTGGACTGAAACTGACTTATTGAATGTCAGCTTTGATCTTTTACATGCATGCCATATAGTTCCTATATTAAGTGACGCACATCGTTTCGGAGTTCATAAATTGTTTTTCTGAGCTCCCCATCCTTGGTACTCTTAGACCTTATTATGTAGCACGTGTGATATGTTGATATCAATATCGGAACGATTGTTAAATTACGAGAGAGATACTCTAGTGTGTAATCACCGACCCATCTCTTACGGGTGGCAAGAGGGATTGCATCATCAGTATCAGGTCCATGATGTAGTTTATGTAGTAAGTCTGTCAAGTCCCTAAGGATGGCATAAGCATCATGATGATTGGTTGTTTTTTTGGTGAAAGCACTGCCCATTGGAAAGAAAACAAATATATGCGCATTATACATTATGACAAACAAAGAAAGATTCATAATATCATCCACGCCAACAAAGAATGTAGTTTCTTCTTACTCTTGAAGATCACCAAAGATAACATAAGAAAATATTTTACAACTTCCTTCGTTTTGCCCACTATATTTAGTGCTTCGACTGTGAATATACAGAAAAAAAATATTCAAGTAAGATTATATCGCCAGCCATAGGCAAACGAACATGGCCTAGTGTTTGAGTATTTGACATGATATTGGTGGTAAAATCTACTTATCGGGAGAGAATTTTCTAATTTCATGAAACCATCAGATTCATTCTGCCTATACAGAACATCAGCTCTTGAAATGTAACCATCAGATTCTTGCGTAAGAAGATCGCCAACTAGCTGACTCATGTAGTAGTTTCTTCTGCCATTGATTTAGTAACTTCCTCAGCAAGAATCTGCCTATACAGAACAGCAGCTCTTGAAATGTACTTAGCCTTGATTTGCCACTGTCCGTCCATCCATGTTGCTTGAAGAACACGTGAGCACGGTTGTTGCCACCTAAAATCATCGTCCATGAGTTTACCTACAAAAAAAATGTAGCATTCTTTAATGATCCTTGATCTCACATGTACCAAAATGATTTCTAGTTTTTGGCTCAAAGCTTTCAAAAATCTATTGTCGATTAATCTTTTCTATCATTGTTTCTTTGTTGTTTTGGCATTGGGGAATGCTCTTCTCGTTTGTGTTTTAAACATTGGATTTTCAGAATCCTCCTCTTGTTGTATTTGTTTTCAACTTTAATGGAATGAAAACAAACTTTAGCCCAAAAAAAAAAAGGAGCTAATATTCTTGAATTTCCGCGTTTGTCCATTTCTTGCTCTTGAAACTTTTAAACCATAAAATTGATTATTATCCAAATTTTAGAATTTTTCTTTTAACGGTTTTCCTTCTTTTTGAACAACCACTGACAGAGTCATATTCTAGTTAAGGTGCATGTGGTTGGGGAAAAAAAAAAAACTGATGTGTGAGAAGAAGGATTTTTGAGGTGTATATCGTGAGACAAAAAGATTATACATTAGGCCAAACAAACTCATAGTTTAGAATCAAGCTTTTATTCAATGCAATAGATATGTAACAACTTTTTTGAGAGCTCAAAGATCAACATATTCTAAAATCCTGCTCCAAGCACGAACCACATTTCTTTTAGAAGTTTGAGAATTTTGTAGACAAATCACATAATCTGATATTAACAAAGGGTTATTACTTAACTATAAGCAGCCACTTAGGATATCACAAGGCTAGAGTGAATGTATTGCTTGCATCCATACATGTTTCAGATCACTTGACCAGCAGATACTCCCTCAAAGGAACTTAGTGCGCTGATAACCGATTCATATACCTCTATACCTTTCATGAACACAGTATCTTTAAGGAACTGAGGCCAAGAGAAAATGTTTATATCAGTATTGTGATTAATACATATAATTCAAAGATATCAATACAGAATATCATCATGCCAAATACCTCGTTATGGTCATGCACTAAAACAGGAGTATTACTCATTGGAGAGAAACCCAAAACCGGAATTCCCAAAGTGCGAATAAAGCGTGAATCCGTAGTTGAAAGCAAAACTTCAGGCTTTGCGAGTTTTCCTCCCGTTGCTTTAACAGCTTGCTTGAAGATAGACCACCAAGGATTCGAATCATCTATTGGATTCATCATGGCTCGTCCTAAATGGTCTCTTAAATTTCCTTTCAGTTTTATCTGGTGGCAAGAAAAATACAGCAAAATGATTATTCTACCTAATTAAGAGCCAAGAACAGTTGAGATTTGCATAGCCATAAAATGTTATTTCTCTCCTTTGCTGCATTTGGTGCTAAATTCTTAACCAAGGAAGACCATAGAAGGATCACTCCTTAGACAGATTAAAAAAGAAAGAGCTAAAGAATATTCTATAACCAACACAAACAACATCTAGTTTAATTCTTACTATGTAGGTCATGTTCCTAATAGAAGGAGCCCATTCTTCAGCAATTCTTTTTTCCATAAGATCTGGATCTGCCGTAGGAGGCAACCTTAGATCATACCCAGCTTCTGCTTCTGAGGGCTGCATGTTCATCACAAACCCCTAAAAACACACACACGCACACTTAAAACAAAATCTCATACGTACACATCAAAAAAGAAAAATTGCAAAACTGAAATCATCAACGTAACTCACAGTAGTAGAAGGAGTTCCAGCTTTAAGATAAACTGGATTCACAGAGATAACTTCAGAATTTGCAGCTTTCCCAGCTTTGACTAAATCAAACTGCGTCTCTCTAAACTTAGATATCAACTCAACACTCTTCATCAAATTCTCCATAGCTGAATTATCATACAACTTAGCATCATGCCCTGGGATGCCTTCAGCTCGTATAACAAGATGCCATGGAGTACGTTCAGCGTAAAACAATCTGAACTCATCTCCAGGACTCGCTTGCCCTTCATCCATGACAAATCCTAAATTCAACTCTGTAAATTCCGAAGATGCCGCGAACTTCATCATCCCGTCGAATCCACCGAGCTCTTCTTCAGGAACGTATGAGATATGAACAGTACGAAGAGGAGAGAAGCCTCTTGATTTCAGATTCTTGATTGCTTCAAGGTACTGAATACCGATACACTTGTCATCTTGCGCGCCACGAGCGTAGATATGACCATCCACGGTTCTGTGAGCCGAGAACGGTGGATGAATCCATTTTTCGGATTCAGCGGGAACAGAATCGAGGTGAGAGTTAAAGAGAATCGAAGGAAGGTTAGAGTTTGAGCCTAGCCATGTGAGGAGAAGAACTGGCTTACCAGGAACAAACTCGATTGTTCGAGAAGTTAGACCTATTGATCTTGCTTGATCAAGAAGAAACGAGACTGCTGCGGTGTAGTTAGGGTTTGGATGAGCGGTGTTGATTCTTAAGTATTGTTGGAATCTTGTGATTGGTGTATCTTCTTCGTTTTCGCTGTTTGATCGAAGTGAGAAGATGATGGAGAAGAGGAAGAGAGTCCAGAGAAGAGAATACACCGCCCCAGAATCTTTCGCCATGGATTTGTAGTTGGAGGAGTGATTACCGATCTGAGGATGAAGAAGAAGAAGAGCTTTTGCTATTTTTATTGTGACTTGAGCTTGACCGACGAACTGTGGATGGAAATGGTCTTTTAAAAAATTATTAAACAAGAGACCATGTCATATATTCAAATCATTTGTATCGTGCGGGGGATATTTTCAATATCTAGTCTTTTAAAAATGTATCCGTTTAAGATTAGTAGATATTATCTTACATCTCTTAATGTAAACTGATCCGACTTCACAATCTTTACTAAAACGCATAGAATATGTTAATTTTCTAAAAACTTAAGTATACGAAGGTTGACTTTGCTATTGGTTTTATCATTTATGATGTAAAAGCACTTGTGATTTCAAAGTCTTAAGTTCTCATTTATTGTAAAATAGTTTGGGTTTATATGTAGTTTAGTTACTGTGGTTCAAAAATCATTTATTTCAGGGTTTAGTTTTGAAGAAATGTTGTAAAAGTAAGAGACAAGGTTTGTGTTTCTCTTAATCTTTTTATTCATTAATCAATCGATAGGCTTACATATATATATAGTAAAGGACAGAAGCCCTATCATAATAGGAAATACTACCGCAGGGGAATAATGTAATATAATACTATTTGGTGGGTCTTTGTTTGGTGGGTCTCGACGTCTCGTGATATTTATTTTTTCCTCTCAAACCATTGGTATTCACCAATTATAGTCGTATAAAAATATAATACTTATCCTGTTTTATGTATTTATGTGAGACAAACGTTCTTGGATTCCTATTAATACATTCGGCAGGTTCGATTTTTACATGTATGTCAAAAACTTTTGTCGGTTTACATATACGGTACTTACTCTTATACATACACAGGATTATATTTTATAAAGATTCATGCAAAATGACGTAAATGTTTTTATAGATAGACCCTTACGTTATATTTGTTCATCTGAAAGGCCTTAGGTCTTTTTTTTTTTTAATTTAATAATAAAGACTACGGTTTATCTAACGAAAAGGAAAAATAGAGACATTAGAAAAGGTATGAAAACACGGCGTAATACGTCAGGAACGTTCCTCCCATTTGATCTCGTCATCGAGATACTCACGAGATTGCCGGCGAAGTCTATCGTGAGATTTCGTTTCTTGTCGAAGGTATGTGATTCCACACTTAGCAATCCAATATTCACTGACTCGTTCTTCACCAAATCTTTGTCTCGCCGGAAGCTACTGTTCACGTGCCCTAAAGACGGCAAAACGTTCTTCTTCTCATCACCAAAGCCTCATGATTCGTCTCCTTTAGTGGTAGATTTATTCTCTTATAGCCAAACTTATTAGAAATCTAAAAGTTGTTGCATCCATCACAGGGGAGTATGTCTCCTCATAATATATTCCTGGTCTTTGTGAGAATCCTTATGCCACAAGCCGTGCCTTATATCTCACGATTTCATTATTCTCATTTCTCTTCCTTACAAAGACCCACTTATGTCCAACTGGTTTTATATCGAATGGTGTCCTTAAGATCAGAGCAAACACATTCCTCTTCTTTAAAGACTTTAACTCCACGTCAATGGCTTCTTTCCACTTTAGCCAATCTTTACTTTGAGTGCACGTGGGTTCCTGATCCTCATTTATTTCAAGTGCTACCTTATAAGCAAATATTTCATCAATGTCGACATTATTACGGTTCCATTGTATTCCAGACATGATATAATTGATTGAGATCTCATTATTATTAATACCTACAGGACCTTGAGGTTCAGCATCCCAAACCTCATTTGGTACCTTAGGCTTTGCCGCGGCCATGTCTATAATTTCCTAAACCTCAGTTTGTTTTGCACCTTTCTTAGATTTCCGAGGGTTCTTATCTTTGGAACCTAATGGTCTACCACGTTTCAAACGTGCCTTAGACTCTGTAGCAACTTGATTATTGTGTCCCTTTTGAATATCAATACGTACTGGTGCATTACAAGCTGGTATGTACGATTTTGTTACTCTCTTTGGATCAACAAAGGAATCTGGCAATTGAATAGCTAGCTTTTGCAAATGTATAATCTTTTGGACCTCTGCATCACATGCTAGAGTCCGAGGATCTTGCCAATTTAAGGATGTTTGATTCCATGATATTTCCTTGACCAGCTTGTTTGTCTCTCCACCCAACATAGGAAATTCGGATTCAACAAAGTGACAATCCGCGTATCTGGCCTTAAATAGATCACCCGTAGTTGGCTCAAGATACTTAATAATGGTGGGAGAATCATATCTTAACATATATTCCCATCCTCCTCTGAGGTCCCATCTTAGTTCTCTGTGGTGGAGCAATTGGTACATAAACGGCACACCCGAATGTTTTTAGATGGGATATGTTTGGCTCATGACCCGTTAGTAATTGGAATGGTAAATATTTATGTTCACTAGATGGCCTGATGCGTATAAGCTCTTCTGCATGTAATACCGCGTGTACCCAAGCCGACACAGGAAGCTTCGACCTCATTAGTAATGGCCGAGCTATAAGTTGTATTCATTTAATGAAGGATTCAGCTAATCTGTTTTGTGTATGGACATGTGCCACGAGATGTTCCACACTTACCCCCATGGACATACAATAATCATTAAATGCTTGGGATGTAAATTCACCAGCATTGTCTAGACGTATAGTCTTAAGTGGAAAATCTGGAAAGTGGGCTCACAGTTTTATTATCTGGGCCAGCAATCTAGCAAAGGCTAGATTTCTCGTGGATAACAAACAAACATGCGACCATCTGGTCGATGCATCAATAAGGACCATAAAATATCTAAACGACCCACAAGGTGGGTGTATTGGTCCGCATATATCTTCTTGTATCCTTTCCAGAAAATTCAAAGTCTCTTTAGTTACTTTGACTGGTGATGGCCTTATAATAAGTTTCTCTTGTGCACATGCTATACACGTGAGATGTTTAGGGATAACTTTTCTCTCTTTAAGAGTGTGCCCATTAGAATTCATAATTAGCTTACGCATCATGTTAGAACCCGGATGGCCAAGCCGGTCATACCATAGAGTGAATTGTTCATTAAACATTTTATTCATTGCCAAATTAGCCTCTATCATATCAATCTTAGCATGGTAAAGACCAGTGGCTAGTGCAGGTATAGACTCTAGGACTTTCTTATGTCCTTGGGTGATTTCAGTGATATATAGGAACTCTCTGTTTCCTTCACCATTTGTTTCAACATGGAAACCATTCAAACGAATGTCCTTAAAGCTCAATAAGCTTCTCTTAGAGCTGGGTGAATACAAGGCATCACTTATTTCAAGATGTGTGCCATTAGGTAATAATATATGAGTTTGGCCGTAGCCCTCAACTAAGCTTGCTATACCCGTAATTGTACTAATATTGGCACTTTTCATTATGAGATTAATAAAATATCTCTTATCCTTCAAAATTGTGTGGCTAGATCCACTATCCACCACAAGTATCTTCTTGTCCTCAGCCATTTCTATAATGGACAAGAATTTAAGTTTTAAACTCTAAGTAATAAAACAAGCAAATATATATATTGAAGGAAATAAAATCATTGAATTTAAACCAAAATAATAATCCAAAACAATAATCCAATCAAATGCAAAGCATAAAACATAAAATTAAATCAAGACAACATTTGAGTTTTAATTATCCTCTCCTAAACAATCGGAGGTTTCATGATCCAACAGGTCATCCTTCTCATGGTCGAAATCACCTTCACCATCGAGATGAACCAGGTTAGCTTCTAGATTCTTTTTCAAACTCTCTTGATAGAGATCAACAAGGTGCTTAGGAGTTCTGCAAGTCTTTATCCAATGGTTCTCCATACCACATCTATGACAAGTGGACTTGGTCTTATGTTACGGTTTAAACATATCGTGGCCTCTACCCCGACCACGGCCGAAGCCGAATTGGTTTCCACGGCCTTGACCACCATAATTATGTCCTTGGTAAGTCCCACGACCAGGACCACCACGGCCACGACCACTCTTGTCCCTATGGACATAATTAGACTCCTTAGTCTCTTTTGGCTCTTTAGGCTCTTTAAGATTTTTCTTTGCCATGTCAACCTTGTGAGCTTCTGGTAATGGAGCTGTACCGGGAGGTCTCAATGCACTATTCATCATCAATAGCTCATTGTTAGCAAGCAGCAAACAAGAGATGAGGCTTGCGTATGTCTTAAACCCTTTCTCATGATACTGTTGTTGAAGCAGTATGTTATTGGTGTGAAAGGTTGAGAATGTCTTCTCTAGCAAGTCCTTCTCAGTACCACATAACTTCAAAATTGAGACTATCTTGAATAGCTCTGAGTTATACTCATCCATGGATTTAAAATCCTAGATCCTTAGGTTTTTCCAATCAAATTGAGCCTTTGGTAGGAGCACCGTGTTTTGGTGTCCATATCTGCTTTTCAGCTCTGTCCAAAGGTCAATAGGATCTTCAATAGTGAGGTACTGGTTCTTGAGATTCTCAGCAAGGTGATGGCGTATATGCATAATCGCCTTATACTTATCCTTTTCAGAACACTCAAACTCCTTCTCAATGCATTCACATAAGCTCTTCGATTTCAGATGGATCTTAGTGTCCAAAGCCCATTGCAAGTAGTTGTTTCCAGAAACATTAAGGGCAGCATAGGAGAGGTTGTTGAGCTTAGCCATCTGCACAATACATAATATACAACCGATCAGGGGCGGATCTAGGCTTATGAGGGGTGGGGCAAGTGCCCCATACTCATTTTCTTAATTCTTGTAAATTATTAGGTAAGTTGTGTTGGTATATCTATTAAAATCAACAAAAAATTCAGTTTCTTAAGGTTGTGCTACAGGTAAAATGCTAAGCTAAGTAGTATATCAATTAAATTTAACAAAATTATTAGTTCATTAAAGTGGTGCCCCATACAAGAATGACTTCTGCATCCGCCATTGTAACTGATCATTAGCATGCGGTATTTGAGACCGAATCATGCAACAAATTTAGGCCATGCGGTATTTGAGACCGAACAATGCCAAACACGTAGGGCCATGCGGTATTTGAGACCAAACCATGCCATCATATTACACTCAAATTTCGTGGTTTTAATATGCATGCAAGACAACAATCCTAGATAAACACTAGCATGCAAAGTTTTACTTTTATTAAGATTTCCTTTTCTAATTAGGATTAAGACAAATTTTAGGAAATATTTTCTAGGCTTTTAGGATAATGATTAGAATTAATTTAGAAGTTATCCTAATTTATGTTTTGATCTTTCATACAAAACTTAGAACAATTCCGATTTTAAGTTTTAGTTTTAGAAGTTTTGACAAACAGTCAAGAACAATCAGATTCTAACAACCTAGAACAACCAAATTAATATTTTCTTATGGATTTCGAATTTATGGTTTTAGTTCTAAGGTTCTCATGCACCAAGCAAACAATCAAACACAACCGGATTTTAATCATATCATACACAGTTTAATTGCAAGCAATCTAAAAAACCTAAACCTCATAACAACCGATTTTTAAGTTTTAGGGTTTTAGGATTTCAAAACTTATGAACTTATTTTTTGATTGTTTACTTGTAGATTTAAGGTTCCAATAGATTTAAAAGATCAGTTTCGATTCATAGGTTCTAAGAGGGTTTGATTTATTTACCTTCCACCGTTTGGGAGTTGACTAGAATGGAACCGAGAGCTAAAGACCTCGATTTTACCTTGAACTTGACAACGAACCTCGAACAAATCTCGGACAAAACTTGATCGTGAATAGACCACGAACTGGAAACAATCGCCAATCTGGAACAACCACGAACTCGTCACGAACAGGAACTGATCGCCGAGAGTTTAAACGAACAAAGGTTGTGCGGCGGTGGTTTAGGGTTTTAGGGTTTTCTCAGCTGGTGTTAGAGCTTCGTGCTGATAACGTGTTGTAAATGTAAGAGACAAGGTTTGTGTTTCTCTTAATCTTCTTATTCATTAATCAATCGATAGGCTTACATATATATATATATAGTAAAGGACAAAAGCCTTATCATGATAGGAAATACTAAACACTAAACCGATTTAGTACAAAGAAGATAGCCGATGGGCCTTATGGTCTTGGACATGAATATGAGCCGGTTATGGATTCCACTCTAAGTGTTTTACAACAAGAAATCATTTATTTCAGGGTCAATAAGTTTGATTTATCATGTAAGAGATCGTTATGATAAAGTTGACAGTTGACACCATAGTTGCCACTTGATCAGCTAGTTCGGCCATGACTAGATTTAAGAATTTACATTCTTTGGAAAAAAAGTAATTAAATGAGATTGCATATCGATGAGAGACTTTTATACATCTTTTTAATATAATCTAAAAGGGAACTAAAAAAAATCTTATTATTCGTGAAATGTAGCAAAAGAGTGGTCCATAAGACATGGACAACAACAAAAAATTGCATGACTAAGGAACCCCAAGATGAAAAATAAAAAAAAACAAAAAAAAAACCCCCAAATAAAAGCTAGATCTTAACGTGGCAAGTACAACGAATAAGAGGTACGAAGAAAGGATCGGTGAAGTAGCCAAGAATCACATTGGTGCATTCATGTCTCATGTTGACAATAAGGTTGCAGCAATAGTCACTAACACGAAACCTCCCAGTGAAGTAACTCACTTCCATCTGTTGTTTACATATTGCCGACGGCCCAAAATCTCTTACGCAGCTGATGAAATGAACCCATGGATTCTGATATGGATGCGCTGGAGTTGTTGGCATTGTTGGCGTGGGAGTGGACACAGGTTGTGGCGGTGGTGGAGACTTCTTGGGAGTTGGACGTGGAGGAGATGGTGGTGAAACTTTGGGAGTTGGTGGAGGCGTTGATGGTTTTGGAGTCGGAGGAGATGGTTTACGACGTGGAGGAGATGGTTTGGGAGGTGGCTGGGACTTTTTAGGAGTTGGTGGAGGTGTTGATGGTTTAGGAGGAGATGGTGATGGTTTAGGAGACGCGGAGACTTTTTAGGAGTTGGTGGAGGCATTGATGGTTTGGGAGGAGACGGAGATGGCTTAGGAGACGGTGGAGACTTTTTGGGAGTTGGTGGTGGTGATAATGGTTTAGGAGGAGAAGGTGATGGTTTAGGAGGCGGCTGAGACTTTTTGGGAGTTGGTGGCGGTGATAATGGTTTAGGAGGCGGCGGCGACTTTTTAGGAGGTCGTGACGGCGGTGATGGTTTAGGAGGCGGTGGAGATATTTTGGGAGGTCGTGACGGCGGTGATGGTTTAGGCGATGGTGGAGATGGCTCACGCGACGGAGGAGGTGGAGGTGCAGGGTAGGATATAGAGACGGCGGCTCCAGATCCGTTGTTATAAGTACATTTCCAAATTTTTGAATCTTGGAAACTCAAATCCACACCAAAGTAATGGTTCTGGTCGGTATTTATCAGCGTGTCCTCATTGGAGACTTCCAAAGGTTTTGGCCAAGTTGCGATCGTTGTTGTTGGTGAAAAGATGAAACATATGAGAGGTACGAAAACGATGAGGCTCTTCATTGTTGAATGCAGTTTTATTGAAATGGAACTAGAGTTATATATAGATGAGCTTTCGGTTAAACCTTTTTTCTTTCTTTCTTTCTTTCTCTTTTGTTTACTTATTTGTTTTTGATTTAATGTATATTAAGGAAGAAGAATAGATTAAACTTGCATGACCTTTATTTATGGATAAAAACACGGACATATAGAATTTTATGATATATTTTAGGAGGATCTTATCAGATACTTAACTGAACTCATCCTCTTATATTTTCTCGGATTGAAATTGTCAAACATATGGTTTTCTTTAAGATATGTTGCGGATTTCATCATATCAGCCGAAATCTAATGTTAAAGAAAAAAAATGTGCATATATATATATATACTAGATAAGGGCCCGCACAAGTTGTGCGGGTTTAAAAGTTGTTGAAGAAAATAAATTCTAAATCTGAAACAAATTTTTAAAATATAAAAAGAAATTTTATTTCCAAAATAAAATATATAAATAATTTTAGTTAGAGAAAAATCTTATTTGTATTTACTTTCATACAATTATTTATATTTATCTATTTTAATATATTATAAAAAATTATTACAACAATTTAAACCAAAATTTTTGCCAAATACTCGTCGATGAATATTATTGTTGTCAAATTTTAAAAACGTTTCATAATTTATTCACAAAATATTTTACATGCAAATAATTCATCAAAGCAACGTCTAGTTAATTTGTCCAAAAAAAAAAGCAACATCTAGTTAGTAAGTATGTACAATTTTACTCTATGTTTTACCATTAAAAATATGTTCTTACATCCAAAATTATTTTATTGTTAAGCTATGCTCTTTATCACTACCTATAAAGTATCTTATGAACAAATTAAACAAATTTTATGTTGCTTTACTTTTATTTTAGCATAATTATAGTTCTTTTAATTACTAAAACTGTTTTGTGACATAATTTCTTTAACCATAATTTTTTTTACTCCACAGATATTTTGGATGAACAACTGGTGAAAATTATCTACTCTATGACAATGATTTTATGACCAACCTAATAAAAGTTTAGAAAGTGAGAAAAAGTTAATACAACATGATAAAAATTAAATTTGAAAATTATAATCATGATGGTATATAAAAGTCTTAGATAATTCAAATATACAAAATAGAAACTTTATAAACAATCTAAAACATGACATATGTCATAATCACGTTAAGGATCGACGACCTATTTACTCCTCAGAAGTATTGCATTGTACCAAAACTACGACCTCCATATACCGGAGTTTAAACGATTTACGAACCAAAACCAATAGAAAACCACATAAATCCGGTTTGAAACTAATTTTAAAACGGTTTACCATTCCAACTTCCCAAATTTGAAAATCGTTTCTCAATTACTCGATCAAGCAGCTCTTAATCAAGAAATAATAAATTTTTATGTAGATATAATGACCATTGCTCTAAGATCACTTCACAAACATAATTTTTATGTAGATATAATGTTATTTTCTTAATTAGATGTCCTATTACGTTTCAAAAATAATAATTCGTTTCACATAACTTATGTTATTTTTTTTTTCATATTTGTTATTTACTATTTATTGATTAATAATAATATACATGCCTATTGAATTATTTTTTGTTTATACATGTCAATATCTAATTGAGAAAAATATATAATATATTAGTGTACAATGGAAAATAGATTAGTTTTGTTAATTTTCTTTTTTGATGGAAAATAGATTAGTTTTGTTAATTTTTCTTTTTGATTTAGTAATTTTTGTAAGATATGAACATGTAAATTTTAGGGAATTTTGTTGAGAGTACCACATTTGAATATAAACTTTTCTATTCTACCATAATGAAAAACTCTTTTTCTATTCTACCACAACAGATACTTAAAAAGACGCAAATACCCTCTCATTTATTAACAAAAAATCAAGAATGCATCGGTATACGTATACCTATGTCACGAGGCAATAATGTACAATGACCTTTTTATGACACAACATAAACAGAATTATTTATATTTAGATAAAATATAAAATCATTTTATTAATGATGAGAGTTTTTGTTTTTCTTATTCATTTCTTACACATTGTTCCTATGTCACTTTGTTCCTATGTCAAATAATACATTGTGGACATGTTATGAACGTTGATAGACAACATTTTAAAATCATGTCCATTAATTTTGTGATATCATGGACATGTCTGATCGTAGACTTTTATATCAATGGACAAGTGTTTCATCTAATTTCTAAATACCATGGACAACTATTTGCGTATAAGTAGTCCACCAGTTCAAATGCAACAATAGACAATTTCAATAACTGAATACAAAAACTTGTCCACAATTTTGTATTCAGTAGACAGATTATCTTCTAATTGATTGTGAATAGTTTTTCATTTACTTGATGGACAACAAATCTTCTATATATAACTACTCATTTCTGATTGTGTTATTTAACATAATATATATATATATATAAAATATTAGACATTTCTAGCTGACATGTTGTTCTCATATATATATACTATCCTTCAAATATTTTTCAGTGGACAAGTTCTAAACACTTGCATACTAGAATGTGAACAATTTTTTATTTACATGGTAGACATTATTATTTATTAGACTATACTCGGCTGCCAAAAGAAAAAGACAGCAGTTTTGGGTTTGGAATTTTTAGGATAAGAAGATAGAAAAAGAAAAGTTTTTGTATGTCTTGATTTTATGTTTTGAGAAATGACGAGAGAAACAAAGGAAGGAAGAAAGAGTTGAATTATAATGTGGGACTATTTTAGTTGAAATTAGTCTGACAAAATATGAAAAGACATGACACCAAAAAAGCAAGCGTTTTATTTATTATTAAAGTTTTAACAAAAAAATGAAGAATGTTATAAAGCTAATTTTGTCATTTCAGATTATCAATGTGGTATTTTAAAAAAACAGTTATGCAATGTGGTAGATATAATAAGAAGAGAATCTGAATGTGGTAGAATTGTTAAAAATCTCTAAATTTTATGTAGATTTAATGTTATTTTCTTAAGTAGCTGTTTCTTAATTTTGACACTTGTCAATATCTCATCAGTATACTTGACACGTGTCATGATCCTGTTAATGACTAATTTTGAAAACCAACTTTATATAATAAGATATCTATATATATATATATATATATGTGTGTGTGTGTTGTTTATACAATTAGGGTGTGGTATTGGATTCTAACTTATAAGGAATTTTGAAAACTTTTAACAAAATTATCAAAAGTGAATAAACGGTGAAAGATTATTAGGGATTGCATGATAGTATTTTATAATTTTGTTGATTAGTTTTCTCAAATCTTATAAAGTGTTCCAAACAATCTCTATATTTTAGTGGTATTTTCCATGACTTTATTTTGTAAAAAAGTGTATAAATTCATGAACTAATAACATAATAATTGAATTCATTAACAATCCTAATTCTTTTGTTTTAATTAAATAACACAAAACTTTTATTGACTTCATAATTAAAAGTCTGAATCCAATAACTCCAAATTTGTTAAGATTTTAAATGACTTTTTATAAATCACAAACTAATAACAACAAACTTTAAAAGAGTTTAACAAAATCTTGATTGAATAACAACATATTCTATATAATTTAAAGTTTTTAAAACTCTATTTAAATCACAAACTAATAACAATATAACATCCTCTTAAACATTTTGTTGAGACACCCTTCGTGTTGTTATACCATCGGTTGATAATAACTTTTTTTTTCCTCAACAAACAAAAAACATTATGGGATAATCGCACCATCATTAAGTTGACTTTCTTATCGTCGACATCGTCTTCATCATTGGCGCCATCTCCATTTTGGCACCATCTCCATCTCCAGCGCCATATCCGGCGTCACTTCCATCACCAGCAATGTCTCACACCTACTCAATTAGTTTAATGTCTTTTTTTTTCGTCAGTACGATTTTGGCACCATTTTGGCACCATCTTCCCTAAACCCTAAACCCTGGGCAAAAAACCCAGACCCGAAAACCCGAACCGGAACCGACCCAAAAATATGGACCCGAATCCNGACCCGAACCCGGTAAGACCCGAACCGAATCCGAACCGATATTTTCTGTTTACCCTATTGGGTCCTAAACTCCTCTACCCNCTCCTAATCTTCTAAACCCGAAGAACCGGAACCGAACTCGGAACCGAACCGAAAACCGAATGGGTACCCGACATACCCGTAATAAAATTATATATAGAGAATATTAGTTATATATATTTTTTATATAACATAGTTATTCAAAGTTACAACTTAAAATTCAAAAATATTATTTTTTCTTAGATCAAAATAATGAAAATACTCAAAATAACCAAAATTATATTGAAATGTTTAGCTATATTTTTAAAAATATTTATTTTTAAAAATATTTATTTTTAAAAATTTATTTTAATATTTAACATTAAAATTTCTAAATAATCGGGTAAAATTCAGATTTTTGGGTTAAATTTCGGGTAATCGGGTACAAAATACCCGAACCCGAATGATATCCGATTTTTTCGGGTATTTATAGGTTCTGAAATTTTAGACCCGAACCGACCCGAACCGACCCGAACCCGGTAAGACCCGAACCGAATCCGAACCGATATTTTCTGTTTACCCTATTGGGTCCTAAACTCCTCTACCCGAGAAACCCGAACCCGATCGGTTCCTACCCGAACCCGACCCGAGTACCCGAATGCCCATGGCTAGATAGAACACAAGAAAGATAACAAGATGGAATAAAAGAGCTGGCAAGGATATCAATCCTTCTAAAGGCATAAGCTGGTGAGCACAAAACATTCCCAAAGACAAAGGGGAAAAACCCCCCAAACAATCTAAAACATTACATCCATTCAATTATAACCCGGATCAGGATCTAGAGACCCAAAAAAGACAATTAAAACTTAAATCTTTGAAAAATTAAAAACAGATCTAAGACAAGAAAATCCCATAAACAGTTACAATACAAGATTCTCATATACCACAATACTTGAACCGGATTAAAGTGTCGGGCGACCCTCTTTTGTTGCTCCAGTGAAGAGCCACAGAGGTGGTGAAACAAATTCAAACCCTAAAGACTCTTCAAGAGGAAAGAAAGAAGATTTAGATCTACGATGGTGAAATTTTTTCATTTGAGGCAATTAATAAAATTGGTTGAAGACTGCCTCTGCCATGGAAGGAACGGCCAAATCTGAAGATGTGCTTGACCAGAACACAAGAACTAAGCAACAAACCTAAGGATGAAAAGATATAAACTTTAAAAATCTAGATCTAAAAAACCAGATCGGATGTCGTAGGAAGAAAAAAGAAATGGATGTGCCTAGAAAGAGAAGAAACAAAACTAATTAAAGAGAGAACCCCGACTCTGGTGCTGAGAAAGTCACCATAGTCAGTTAACCTAGACAGCGGCGGCGAGTTTGTTTTTAAAGAGAAATTGAAAGAACCGACCTTTTTTTAATAATAAATAATAAATATATAATATAATATAATATAAATAAACTACAACTAGTGGTCCCATACCCACTAGCCACCTAACCACAATCACAATCAACAGCGGAATAACAGTACCAATAACCAATAATATCCAATAAATATAATTAACCAATATTCAAACATAACCAACAAATATAATTAACCAATATTCAAACATAACCAACAAATATCCATAACACAATCCAATAATCAAACATCGGGAAACATGAAACCAGCAACCTAACAATATTCCTAAAAACCCAACTCTAGCAACCTAGCAATGCCAGACAACATACAATCAAGTCCCTAGAACATCCTCCTCTTCATCGCCTTGATTCCACGATCACACTTTGCCTTTACCTTCACCACAAACACATATTGAGATGCATGAGTATTTGATAAACACTCAGTGAGGCAATCCTCCCATCTACTGGGCTATACACACAAGCAACAATGATTCCAATGTTCCAAACAAACAACAAACAAAACATACAAACCAAGAAATCAGACATCGTCTCGCTGGAAAGGAGGTGTCGACCGACACCAGCCAAGTGTCGACCGATGCTGGCCTTGGTGTCGACCGACACTACCCCACAGTGTCGATCGATGCCCAATTTGCTGGTGTTGACCGACACCAAATGGTGTCGATCGACACTCCCTATGCCATCGCGATCCGCTCAAAGCCGAGAGTCGAATCTTGCTCACAATCTCCTCCAAATCGCCCAATACTCATAACCCAAGCCAAATACGTCCATAGGAACCTATAGCAACCAATCTCAGCAAGAAAAAAACACACAAAACAACAACAACCAAGCAAGAACAAGGAAATCAAAGGCTTAGATTAGCCATGGTCATGCACTCACCTCATTGCAGGAAGATTCAGACCAATAGCAACGAATCCAACCCTCCTAGCAAACCTCTAGATCCTTCCTAGCTCCAAGTCTCACAAGAACAGCTAAGAAAACTCACAAATCTCTCTCAAAACCGATTTCTCCTTCTTCTCTCTATTTCTTTGTCAAAAACGGGCAAAAGGGAAGAGAAAAGTCAAGTTCTCCTTTTAAAACTCGAGTTTAGGGTTTTCCCTAAACCAACCACACAAACCGAACGATTAAAAATGAACCAATCGAACCAACTACAACCAGTGTCGATCGACACTCTCACCAAACTACCAAAAAATGGTTTGTGGGTGTTACAATTCTCCCCCACCAATCTAGATTCGTCCTCGAATCTCGAACGACCATCAGCCAAGGACTCCCGTGCAATCGTCTCCACGGCTCGCACTCCTCCGACCGATCTACGGAAGGTCACCTCTAGGCAATAGAGTCCCGCTCCGGGTGTCATTTGCTCTCGACTTTTGGACTTTTCTTTACTCATAGGCCTAAACCTTGAGTTTTGATTGGCTCCTCATCAGACCTAAGTCTGCATGCCATAATGTTGGCTCCTCATTGGGCCTAAGCCCGCATGCCATAATATATAAGGAAAAATCTAACTCGTCTCTTGGGTTGCCACCCTACAGCGCATCTCCGGATCGTCATCCGAAGTCGATATACCAACCATATTCTCAAGACACAAAGTCTTAGAATATGGCAGTACTAGGAGAACCTAAGTCCTCCAAGAGTCGCGAGCAAACAATTCTGAACACGTCTGAGTCTTCCCGTGGCTCGCGTAGAACATCTCAGTGCCCTACCAACCACATATGCCATCACTGGAATACCTCATGACCACACAAGGATCATATACATGCCACAAGGGCCAAACAAATGTCCTAAACAGGACCGTCACCAAGGCCAAACAATCTGTCATAAACAGGACTGTCACAAAGACCACACAATCTGTCCTAAATAGGACCGTCACAAAGACCAAACAATCTGTCCCAAAGGACCGCCTAAACATGCACTCTGGCTAAACAGCCCTGCCACAAAGGCCATTGATAACTCTCTAATTTACATGTTTTTAGCATCCTTTTTTGTCCATATTTTGCATTGTTCATACCTCTAACTTAGCATTTTTAGGTCATTTACTGTAGGAATTCACTTTTAGAGCATTTAGGGTATTGCATTTCTGCATTTGCATATTTTGGATGAAAACAGGTGCTAAAGAGCCAAAAATGGGGAAAAACAAGGACAACTCGAGCATGTACCCGAAGGAGCCATCGAGCTACAAGAACAAGTCCGAACCCCAACACGATCGAAGAGGATCCAAGAGCGTGAAGAGCAACCCGAAGATCCACCCGAGGAGTAACCCGACTTCACCCTCGTGTACCCCATCGAGTAGACCATCGGGCAGGACTGGGAAGCTAGGTCAAACGGTTTCCATATATAAACCCCCTCTTCCCCTAGCTTGCAAACGAGCACGCCGCAGACCCTCAAACCAGAGAGCGAGAGCTTCTGTGAGAGAACTGAGCGACTCAACATTTTTCTTCTTGTTTTGCATTTTTATTTTGTAGTTTTCTTAGATTTCTATCCTATACTCTTTCTACTCTACTCTATCTTTTAATACAATGTCATTTTCATTCATTTTGATTGCTTTGTTATTCGTTTCTATGTCCGAGTAGTGTAGTAAAGTTTCTAGGGATGGGATAGATGATTTTGTGTTCTTGATCGGTTAGGATGCTTTAGTTGATTGTGATGATTGATAGATTTCCTTCTAGGTTGGTGTTCTTAATGCTGTCAACAGACCGAAAGGTTGAGATTAGATCTAGGGCGTTTACAATGCTACAGGCCGAAAGGAGTAGATAAAATGCTTGATTTAGCCAATGCTAGAGGTTTACTTAACTCTGAGTAACAAAATTAGATGAGTTTAAGTCTAATGACAATAATGAATCGTTCTTAATGCCTGCTTGTTCATATTGCTATTGCGACAGGGTGGTAGTGTGTTCAAGGTTGATTGTTGCTATTGCGAAAGTGTGGTGACAAGGTCTTAGAGGTTCATTGTCTAGGAAATAATTGCTTGAGGCATGTAAGGCATCCGTACTGGTCTAGAACACTTAGGATTCGATTACCCCCATCCTTAGGAACTTTCGTATTTTATTTGTTTGCATTTTCTTCACTCACTCGACCACTTACCCGATCAGGTACACGATAACCTGCATCGAGTAATACCTCGAGCTGTTCATACCTCACTTGCATACTCGATCACCCCACTCCATCCTGTACTCGATTGCTTGCATCTACTTAGGTCGTGTGGTTTACATGTTTATATTCTTTTACTTTGTTTATTTTAGGATTGTTAGAACCAAAACCCTAATTGTTTGGCTTGACTTGTATTGTACTGATCATATCCTCCCTGCTAGCAATACACAACCATTTGGATTAGTAACCTTTTGTACTACAACTGCATAGGGGATTGATACCCTGGGTGAAAACCTGTCTATCAATTTGGCGCCATTGCCATTTGGTTGTTTTAATTTTGCTACGTTTAGGATTTCAGGACTTGCTAGATCAAGTTCGTTTGTTTATATTTGTTTCGGATACTGACTTGTTTGCTTTCGCATTGTTTGTTTTGAATCTCAGGTACAACCCGAGCACCCACCCGACCCGTCACTCGATCATCTGGATCGAGTTGATCCTCGTGTACACACTCGGATACCTACCTGTGCATGCAAACACGATCCAGAGGTAGCCAGAACCTGAGTCCTTTCATCGACAACATCGACAGACCTCGGCTACTCAGACAACAACAAGTTCAACCGGAACCAGCATTCATTGAGGAGACAATGAATACTCATAACGGTCCACCAGCTCCTCAAGCAAGGACCAATATAGGAGCAGGAGATGCTCCAACTACTCACACTCAGAGGAATGGCATTGTGCCACCAGTTGTGCAGAATAATAATTTTGAGATCAAGAGTAGTCTCATCCAGATGATACATAGCAATAAGTTTCATGGACTGCCAATGGAGGACCCATTGGATCATCAGGATGAATTTGATAGGCTCTGTAGCCTCACTAAGATAAATGGAGTCAGTGAAGATGGATTCAAGCTCAGGCTTTTCCCATTTTCTTTGGGAGATAAAGCATACATCTGGGAGAAATCGCTCCCTAAGGAGTCCATCACCACTTGGGAAGCGTGCAAGAAGGCATTCCTAGCCAAATTCTTCTCCAACTCCAGAACCGCAAGGCTGCGAAATGACATTTCCGGCTTTGTATAGAAGAACAATGAAACGTTCAATGAAGCTTGGGAACTTTTCAAGGGGTACACTACTCGATGTCCACATCACGGCTTCAGTAATGCTTCATTGCTGAGCACACTATACAGAGGAGTGGTCCCCAAGATACGGATGTTGCTGGACACCGCAAGTCATGGTAACTTTCTCAACACGGATGTCGATGAAGGTTGGGACCTAGTGGAGAACTTGGCTCAATCTGATGGCATTTACAATGAGGAATATGATCGCTCTGTGCGATCTACAGGAGAGGAAGATGCCAAGTACAAGAGGGACANTTCATTGAGGAGACAATGAATACTCATAACGGTCCACCAGCTCCTCAAGCAAGGACCAATATAGGAGCAGGAGATGCTCCAACTACTCACACTCAGAGGAATGGCATTGTCCCACCAGTTGTGCAGAATAATAATTTTGAGATCAAGAGTAGTCTCATCCAGATGATACATAGCAATAAGTTTCATGGACTGCCAATGGAGGACCCATTGGATCATCAGGATGAATTTGATAGGCTCTGTAGCCTCACTAAGATAAATGGAGTCAGTGAAGATGGATTCAAGCTCAGGCTTTTCCCATTTTCTTTGGGAGATAAAGCATACATCTGGGAGAAATCGCTCCCTAAGGAGTCCATCACCACTTGGGAAGCGTGCAAGAAGGCATTCCTAGCCAAATTCTTCTCCAACTCCAGAACCGCAAGGCTGCGAAATGACATTTCCGGCTTTGTATAGAAGAACAATGAAACGTTCAATGAAGCTTGGGAACTTTTCAAGGGGTACACTACTCGATGTCCACATCACGGCTTCAGTAATGCTTCATTGCTGAGCACACTATACAGAGGAGTGGTCCCCAAGATACGGATGTTGCTGGACACCGCAAGTCATGGTAACTTTCTCAACACGGATGTCGATGAAGGTTGGGACCTAGTGGAGAACTTGGCTCAATCTGATGGCATTTACAATGAGGAATATGATCGCTCTGTGCGATCTACAGGAGAGGAAGATGCCAAGTACAAGAGGGACATGAAATCCCTCAATGACAAGCTCGATCAACTCCTCAACCAGCAGAAGCATGTTCATGCTATATCAGAGGAAGAGCAGTTTCTACAACAAGATGGGGAGACTATGCAGCTAGAGGATGTTAACTACATCAACAACCAAGGAGGTTACAACAGAGGGTACAACAACTTCAAGCCGAATCTGTCTTATCGGAACCCGAATGTTACGAATCCTCAGGACCAAACTTACCAATCTGCAGTTCAAGGGAACCAGATTCAACAGAAGCCTTTTGTCCAATACAACCAAGGCTATGCACCTAAGCAGCAGTATTCAGGAACCTACAACCAACCACCTGGATTCCAACAACAACAAGGTCCACCATACCAATCACAAGAAGCTGAGTTACGCGGTCTCATTCAGCAGATGATTTAGAATCATGCTACAACTTCTATGGACATCGCGAAACGGTTCGCAGAGATGAGCAACAAGATCGACTCAGGATACAATGATCTCAATGCCAAGTACAAATCACTCAACACAAAGGTTCGATATCTGGAAGGCCACCACAACAACCAACCAGCCCCAAAGATCAACCAACTCCCAGGTAAGACTGTTCAAAACCCCAAGGATTATGCGACTGCTCAAGCCATCTTCCTCGATGATGACTATGAGGATTACCTCACTGGGGACAGTGATGATCAAGCTGGGGAGGATGTGGAACACCCATGGAAAAATGAGGCCAAAAACTATATATCCGAGTATGAACCCGAGCCTTCACCCGAAGAGACTGATCGAGTTGATGATCGAGCACCGGTTCGAGAATCACAAACTGAAGAACAACCCAAAGTGGAACCCAATGACCTACACGATGGTGTTGATCGGATGATGCATCGAGTAGATGTTGAAGAGAGAGATCAGCCTCAACCACCTGCAAAAAGGAAGGGGAGTTAGAGGAAAGGTTCAATGCTGCACTTGACATCCAGTTGGAGGCGCTTGCAGAGCGAATGGCTAAGCGCAAAGCTCCACCACCTAAGCTTTTGCCCCCACACGGGCTTCAGAGGGAAGCTGCCAAGGAAGCAGCTCGATTGGAGGATGAGGTCAAGGAAGCTGTTAAAGAGATCGGTTTTGAGATTCTGAGAAGTGGAGTATGCTTGGATCCTGATTTGCGGATTGAGGAAAAACTTGAAGACCCTGGCTCTTTTACTTTACCGTGTTTGATAGGACTTCAGATCTTCAAGAACTGTTTGTGTGACCTTGGAGCTTCAGTTAGCATTATGCCGCTTTAAGTTGCCAACAAGCTGGGATTCACTGATTTTAAACCAAGTAAATTGTATTTAGTTCTGGTCGATAGAACAGTGAGGCATCCGATTGGTATCCTGGAGAATCTGCCTCTCAGGATTGGAAGATTGGAAATGCCTACCGACTTCATGATCCTCGATATGGACAAGGAACCAGATGATCCATTGATTCTAGGAAGACCATTCTTGGCAACAGTTGGTGCTGTGATCGAAGTGAAACAAGGCAAGATCAAGATAGAGCATGGTGAGCATTTCAAGATGAAATTTGATGTGAAGAAAGGGATTAAAAGGCCAACCATTGATGGTCAAGCTTTTTCCACTAAAACCAAACAAAGGAAGGTGCAACATATTGAAGAGGTCAACACCACATTTGCCTTGGAACCTGGACAAAACCTGGAAAATCTTTTGAACCAGCCT